>NC_090662.1:75811446-76114477 GCF_013368605.1 Nyctibius grandis | reverse complement strand
TGTGGGTAGATACCCTGTCTGATCTAGAGATCACCTCTTGCAGAGGGCGTTTCCAGCATTGGTTGTGGAATATTCCTAGAGGTGGAATTAACTGCACAGGAGTTGAAAGCTGCCTTTGCATGGCTGTGTGAGTGGTTCGTTTGCTGTGCCCATGGGGACACAGGTTGGTTAGATGGAGCAGGGCTACATCACAAAAACACTCAGCAGAATTCCAGCAGCCTGAAGGCAGCCTGCTCCAAGACTGATATATAGGCTTGGTCTGAGAGAAGCTTAACAGGTTGAAAATGGCTAAAATTTAGGGACACAGCAGTGTGAAATTGCTTCGAATATTCATAAAGCAGATTTATGTACCTCCAGTCGTTCAGTGTCATCAGTGCATCTCTCACTTCCTGCTCTCTTTGAGAGTACTGATAATGCCACAAAAAGAGCAGGAAATTGCCAGGCAAACAAGACCAGCAGAAACCTACAAAGCAAAAGTTAAGTATGGCAGATCGGTGGGATAAATCTGTGTGTCTGGGGACACCTATGGCGCCTCTTCACTCTGTGCCACAGAGACCCTGTATTAGACAATGGTGATTGTCTGGCATTTCACGGAAGTCATGTCTCTCCACATTAAGATCCGTGAATGACAGCTTGGCAATTAATATTGATGCTTTGCCACAGCAACTCTTAAGAACTGGTTTAACAGTACCTTATAATGCATTAAGGTTTAGACTTTACATTTGATATTCCTAATAATTAAATGCAGAGCATTATTTAAAGGAGAATATTCAAATAGTATATAAAGCAAGAGCAGGGCTTGGCCTTCCTGGTTTGGCTGGACACAGGGTTTCAGAAGATGCTGAACAGACCTGCGGCAGACATGTATTTGGAACTTCTGTTCATCAGAATGGATAGAACAGAACAGAACTGAATAGAGTATTTCAGTTGGAAGGGACCTACAACGATCATCTGGTCCAACTGCCTGACCAATTCAGGGCTGACCAAAAGTTAAAGCATATTATCAAGGGCATTGTCCAAATGCCTCTTAAACACTGACAGGCTTGGGGCATCGACCACCTCTCTAGGAAGGCTGTTCCAGAGGTTGACCACCATCTCAGTAAAGAAATGCATCCTCATGTCCAGTCTAAACCTCCCCTGGAGCAGCTTTGAACCATTCCCCCACATCCTATCACTGGATCCCAGGGAGAAGAGGTCGGCACCTCCCTCTCTGCTTCCCCTCCTCAGGAAGCTGTAGAGAGCAATGAGGTCGCACCTCAGCCTCCTTCTCTCCAAACTAGACAAGCCCAGAGTCCTTGGCTGCTCCTCACAGGACATGCCTTCCAGCCCTTTCATCAGCTTTGTTGCCCTCCTCTGGGCATTCAAGTACCTCAACATCCTTCTTAAATTGTGGGGCCCAGAACTGCACACAGTACTCAAGGTGAGGCCGCACTAACTAAATATAACAGTTGACCCCGCTGTCAATCAGCACCCCCAGGTCCCTCTCTGCAGGGCTGCTCTCCAGCCACTCCTCTTCCAATTTATACTTGTGCCCAGCATTACTCTGTCCCAGGTGCAGAATCCAGCATTTGTTCTTCTAAGTTTCATGCCATTGATGATTGCTCAATGCTCCAATCTATCCAGATCCCTCTGCAAGGCCTCTTGTCTCATTAAAGAGAATGAAAACCAAGCTCTTGGATCCAGCTTCCTCATTTATGTTCACTGACTCTTACCCATGCTGAAGACCTCTATTGCATAGCCTACATTTTTAGTCCCTAGAAAAGTCACATTTATTTTCTGTGGGACTTTTGTTCACTAATGAATTTTGAAAGTGTGCTAAGGAAATAGGCACTGGATTTACGGATTTTGCACTGATTTTGAATTCCTCTGTGGTGTTCAGAGAACAGTGGAGATAACATGGTCACACATGATTATTTTTATGGTGTTGAAATATCACAGTGGGGTAAAAGATTTTGATTTGGAAGAACAAGTAGTCTGCTTCAAAGTAGAGTTTTATCAGTGTTATAAATGTGGTTTTTTTCTTCATCCTGGTTTTCTAGTCTATATACAAAGGTAAATAATTTAATGACATAAAACAACAAACATAACATTACGAAAAGTAAGTAGAGTCATTGTATACAATTATAATTGAGGGAATTGGGGATAGATAAATAATTGGTTGTAGTGACCCATGAGTTGCAATTTAGTGGAATAAATTATATAATGTGAGAGTAATCTTTGTGATAAGAGCTGGTGTTTATTGTTCAGATGCTTATTAGAAAATATTTTTCTACTAACTTGTAAGTTCTTGAAAGTAATTTGTTTAGGCTTTGTTTCTATGCTTAGACTCAGCCCTGCACTGAATTTCAACAAAAGGTATCTGAGAAGTTGTAACAGAAACTACCTGTAAAATTTCCTTTCCTGGGGATTAGACAAAGTCAGCGTGGAAGAGATTCTGAGCAGTTCATATCCCCAGCCTGGAGGCAGGATCCATTAATCGTGTCCTGACAAAGGCTTGTCTAAATTTTCTCTGAGAGTGGTGGAGAGTCCCCAGCTTCCTCAGGTGATCTGTTCCAGAACTTGAGTCTAGCAGAGCACACTGTTAGAAAGCTTTTCAGTAGTGGTAATGAGATGAGACCTTTGAGTTTTTCATGTAGCCTGTAGGCTTGCTACTCTCTCCTGCATCTCTAGGTATAAGCTGATGTCTTCAGGCTTGGTAGAGCTGGAGTCTAGTCAAAGTCTAATGCTGACATGTTGTCTCATTGTTGCACTCTATGCAGTGTAATTCTTCCTCTTCCCCAAAATGTTGTTAGCCAGCTCATGGATGTTGTCTTAGTACAGTTTTATCAGTCTGAGTTTTTCCTTTGTGTTTCTCTGTCTTGTTCTGCTGTTTCTGGTAATACAACTGGGAAGCAGCATGTGAGAATACCAGAATTTTGAAGCTGAGAAATTAATGCAACTTAACTGACCAGTAATTCTTAGTGAACAATCACTTCCATTGTTTAGCATTATCTTGTAGAAAATGGTATGTGCAGAGGACTATATATGTCATATCTCTGTGAAATATGAAAAATCATTAGCTACCACTAAATATGTAGTCAAATACACATGCTGCTACCATTGTCCTTAATCCATGCCTTTGCAAAGCATTCCATCAATGGCTTCACTGATTTTTTGCTTGCAGATTGGTTGTCTGTTTGCTTTTAATGTATTATCGATCATGTTACCATCATAAGGCAAAGATCACTATTTCAACTTCCATTATTTCTGAAAAAACTGAATTTACTTTTGATTCAGAAGCTCTTAGCTTGTGAATAATTTGTTATATGATTCAAAAGGTTGAGACCTGGTCCTCATTTTCCTGGTCTGTATTGGTTATTCTCAGATATTTTGTTAATGTGAAATTCTGTATCTCTGGTGTAGCTAAATAATAAAGGTGTAACTTAATGCTTACTCAGAGCCACAGGATTTAATAAGGGAAACAAACCTTGCCCCATTATTTTTGTAACAGGAACAAGAGTGCCCAAATGCTATTTCCTGAGATCAATTGCATCAGGAATTCCATGCAACTCTGTGGGCTGCTCTTCCCTAAACTGCTTTTTATTTTCTGACAAAGGAGTTGGGTGCTATTTACAAGATGCACTATCTCTAGGCAGATAAATGTCATCTGTCTTTCATATTTGATCACTTTTGTTGTATCAACTCTCTTTTACCCAACAGACTAGTAACGTATCAGTGCAAACCACAAAGATGAAAAAACAATGTTACCACTTCCTGTGATCCTCTGTGCAGAAACCTGCTCTTTGCATTTTAAAACAGTTTGTCCTGCTGCTTCAAAGAATTATTGGTCTGTCTCCACTCATGTGTGGCATAGTTCTCTTGAGAGGAAGCCAAAAATCTGTGAAAAAAACAGATCTTATTTGAATTAAGACTGTTTCTGCTGTGCTGAATCCTTCAATCCTCATACACCCAATATCCACGATGCTTGTGCACGTTTTAAACTAAGATTTTGAGCATGTGTTTGTTCCCATACATTTGGGATATTGAAAATCTGAAATTTCATTTTCTTAACTTTTTTTTCAAACTGTTTCTTTTTTATTTTAATTGCTTTTGAATATAACTCTAATTTCTAATAAGTTAAAGATTAGTTTTCCCTAGCCTTAACTAAGAGCACAAAAGGACTTAAAGCTTGACTAATTGTCATTGTGTGTAAAAGATAGAATCTAAATGCTCCTTAGTGTATTTAAGCTTCTCTCTATGTAATGCTCAGGCATCTCAATTCCTGTCACCAAATTCTTTTTCATAATTACAGTCCCTGTAGCCACAGCAATCATATTTATGGTGTCATTAAAAATTCTCAGACTCTGAAGAACAAAGAAATCACCTGAAATATGAGACAATAGAACTGATCAAACAGGAAAGACATGATATTTATCTGCTTGGAGATAGACCATCTTGTGAAGTAGAGCCAAAGATGACATTATCTTTCTGTTTCCCTCCTTGAGCAGATGAGAGATCTTACTAGAGTATCTCACTTTTTTTTTACTTCCACTAAATCTGTGTAAATCTTCCTTTCATTCTGTTAGTTTTGTAGGATTCATTGAACTGATGGATTCTAAGGTTTTATAATCAGGTAGTTCTTTTAGAAATACCTTGTGAACCTCATCTCAGCTGAAACGTTAGAAGACAGGTGCACATTTCTTAGAATGCAAACAGAAGCTTCTAACTATGTTGGAAATCAGCGTTAGAGGGCAGTACATTAAGTTATTATTCCAGTACAGTAGAGCTATATGGTTAACATTTGCATATGCAAAGTGTACGCATATCAAAGAGTTGGATGACATATGTGAGCACCAGAGGATGTAAATGGAATTAGGAAAAAAAGATAAAAACAGACAGTGAGACTGTTAGGTGGTAGTTGCCAGTGTAGTTAGCTGTTCCTCAGGTCTGCTGGAGATTTTTCGAATGTATGTAGTATTTTGGCAGAAGGCAAAATAAGAATGAAGACATTCAGATATCTATACTGTACTTCCATCAGCAGTGACTGGCACTTCTCAGTTATCAACAGCCTAGCATTTGATTATCCAGTGACAGTGAGTCTTAGAATTCTAAGTGAGATTCGACTCTAATTCCTATAGAAAACAAATACACACTGATTTGAGGATAAACTTTTGAGGATTAATCTTTTCTGTATCTGATGTCTATGATTCTTTGAACATAAGTGTTTTATAAAAAAATGCAATTATCAATAAATAAAATATTACATTACAGTACTAGTGCCCTAACTTATCTTGCAGCTTTTATGTTTGGTTTATGTTGGCAAAACCTAGTATGTTTTGCCAAACAGGAAAAAAAAAAAACCAGAAAGTATTCTATCTAACTATTTTCCAACTCTCTCTTTTGAATCTAAACTATCTAGTTTAATGGAAATTTAATAAGTGTTAATCATCTTACCTTTTGTAAAAGTATATCAACAACGCAGTTTTACTCTTACGACATTTTCACAGATGAAATGAGAGCCTGAAGTTAGGTGCGGGGGGCTGTGTGAACCCCCCGTAATCCAGGAGGAGACGGTTAGTGACCTGCTGTGCCAGTTGGACACCCACAAGGCTATGGGCCCAGATGGGATTCAACCCAGACTAATGAAGGAACTGGCAAATGAACTTGCCAAACCACTCTCGATTATCTACCGGCAGTCCTGGTTAACTGTAGAAGTTCCAGCTGACTGGAAATTAGCAAACGTAACGCCCATCTACAAGAAGGGTCGGAAGGACGATCCAGGGAACTATAGGCCTGTCAGCCTGACCTCGGTGCCAGGCAAGGTGGTGGAACAGATCATCCTGAGTGCCATTACACGGCACATGCAGGACAATCAGGGCATCGGGGCCAGCCAACATGGATTCATGAAAGGCAGGTGCTGCTTGACCAACCTGGTCTCCTTCTATGACAAAGTGACCCACTTAGTAGATGAGGGCAGGGCTGTGGATGTAGTCTATCTAGACTTCAGTAAGGCATTCGACACTGTCTCCCACAGCATCCTCCTAGACAAACTGGCTGCCTGGGGCTTGGATGGGTGGACTCTTAAATGGGTTAAAAATTGGCTGGATGGCCAAGCCCAGAGAGTGGTGGTGAATGGGGCAAAGTCCGACTGGCGGCCGGTCACTAGCGGTGTTCCCCAGGGCTCAGTTCTGGGGCCGGTGCTGTTCAATATCTTTATAGATGATCTAGACATAGGGATTGAGTGCACCCTCAGTAAATTTACAGATGACACCAAGCTGTGTGGGAGTGTCGATCTGCTGGAGGGTAGGAAGGCCCTACAGAGGGATCTGGACAGGTTAGATAGATGGGCCAAGACCAATGGCATGAAGTTCAACAAGAACAAGTGCCAGGTCTTACACTTCGGCCACAACAACCCCATGCAGCGCTACAGGCTGGGGGAAGAGTAGTTAGAAAGCAGCCCGGTGGAAAGAGACCTGGGGGTGCTGATTGACAGCCGGCTAAACATGAGCCAGCAGTGTGCCCAGGTGGCCAAGAAGGCTAATGGCATCCTGGCCTCTATTAAGAATAGTGTAGCCAGCCCGTCTAGGGAAGTGATCGTCCCTCTGTACTCGGCACTGGTGAGGCTGCACCTTGAGTACTGTGTCCAGTTCTGGGCCCCGCACTTCAAGAAAGATGTTGAGGTGTTGGAGCGAGTCCAGAGGAGGGCGACCAAGCTGGTGAAGGGTCTGGAGGGTCTGACCTACGAGGAACGGCTGAGGGAGCTGGGGTTGTTTAGCCTGGAGAAGAGGGGGCTCCGAGGTGACCCTATTGCAGTCTACAACTACCTGAAGGGAGGTTGTAGCGGAGTGGGAGTCAGCCTCTTCTCCCAGGCAACTAGCAATAGGACAAGAGGAGGTAGCCTCAAGCTTCGCCAGGGGAGGTTCAGGTTAGATATCAGGAAGAATTTCTTTACAGAAAGGGTTATTAGACATTGGAATGGGCTGCCCAGGGAGGTGGTGGAGTCACCATCTCTGGATGTGTTTAAGAAAAGACTGGACATGGCACTCAGTGCCATGGTCTGGTTGACATGGTGGTGTCAGGGCAATGGTTGGACTCGATGATCCCAGAGGTCTCTTCCAACCTGATTGATTCTGTGAATAATGTTAGTAGGTATTTCCTGCATTGTTTCATTCAGTTATAAGCTTTACTGTATAGTTCTTTTTCAGATATTTGCTATAATTTTTCTCAATCATTTTTACCTACCCCTACCTGGATAAAAATCATATTGATGTAATTTGTGAGTACAGTCCAGCTGATTCAGTTTCTTTGTCACCATTTCATAGGAAAAAGTTACCTACAAGTCAGAAAATGTAAGAATAGCCAGATCTGTCATCTTCCCCAGCATAGCTATGTCAGGAAAAGGAATGCATTCAGCACAACCAAAGGTAAGAGAACTGCACAGACCTCAAAACTTGGAGGCATAGATTTAACTTAGCAATAATTCAGAATGCCATAGTGCTTCCCTGTGTTGAAATTAGGTAGCAATGGGCAGCTATTGTCCAGGGCCAGATGGTACGTAATCACTCAAATCCTCCTTCATTCTCCATGCTCCTCTCACAAAGGCCAGTTGCAATTATGCACTTGTACTTGAAGAAGTGCAAGGAAATCTGTCTTCCTGTGCCTTAAGACAAACCTCCCGCTAAGGAGTCGGAGAGGACCAAGGCCCCAGCGGTGGCAGGGTAGACCATGTCTTAGCTTGGCTTGCTCCTTTCCCCTTAGACTTTTGATTACTGTCTCAAGAAGGTGCTTGTCTCCCGATTTTGCCTGTGTAGGATGTTCAGAAGAACATAGCTGGTGGCTCCCACCCTCCTTTGCAGTCTGGCACCCTGTGTCGTTCAGTGCATTGCACCTCCAGCCTCCTCTGTGATGCAGACAACATATTCTTGATCACCTTCTACCATTGTTGCCCAAAGATTGTCCGAAGTTTTCAAAGATGTGTTGATCTGTCTCCTTGACGAGTGAAGGAGACCCAGAGGTCTATTGACTGGAGGAACTGCTAACTGTGAGTTCCCTGTGTGAAAACAAAAAGTGATAGTAATAGCACAAGATTCTCAACTAATCCTCTCTTCTCCTCCAAAATTTATGTTTTTTTCTAACTCAGGGTTGCACAAATAATGGAAAAATAAAGTTGTTTCTCTACACAATCATTTACATATTTTAACCTGTGCTAGTAAGTGAGCCATGCTGTGCCACGTGTTACACATCTTGGGTTATTATAAAGGGGATTGGAAGGATTGTGTTTTGCTGGAGGACCACGAGCAGAGTGCGTATGCAACGTGGGGAAAGCAGTCTTCTTTTTTCTTCTAAATGTCTATGAAAGTGAGGGAATTGGTCACTGAGAGACTTGTGGAGGTAGCAATAGAATAAGAATGAGAGAAAAATTCAAAATTACCTTTTTTTGTATTAAATGTTTGTTCCGATCAAATTTGACACAAGGGGCAACTTCCATACATCAGTAGTTTCACAGGTGTGTAAAACCCTCAGACTGTGAAAGAGCTGCTTTGCTCTTATTTGAACTCAAGTAATCACAGTACTCCTGATGTTGTCAATTCATTCTCAGTAAGAAGTCACTAGATGTGGAGTTCATAGCTGATTTCATGATATTGTGATTTCTTTTGAGTGCTACTTGTGATTTTCACTTTTGCTGTATTAGCCAAGTCCTGATTAATTGTTCAAATTCTGATGATGTTGATTCTCAACAATAAAAATAGTCTCTACTTGAGTGTTGACAACTATTTTAATTATCATCGTTAGCATTTGGCATAAATTTTGATCTGTTATTTTGGTGCTACAAGGGAAAATCAGTCATCCAATGAACTGACTGCTGGAAATACTAATGCTTGTGTGGACCTTGCTATTGAATAGCTACACTTTATGGAATGTGAAAGTAACAAAGAGTAAGAAACTGGAAGCTAAACAAGTTCCTGGTATATATAATACGCTGTACAGTCATTTCAAAATTAAGTAAGAATGAAGATTTTTAACACTGCTTCAGCTAATGTATGGTGGGTGTTACAGCTCTACAGAGCAGGGGCACAAGCTTTCACTTTCTCACAAATGTAATCACAAGAGGGAGAAAATTTCAATATTTAATAACAGTCAATTTTAAAATAATTAAGTGGTGAAAGGTTTTAGGTTGACACAGAATTCGTGGCTAAGAATTATTCACTAGCTATTAAACAGTGTGTCTCTCTCTCTTTTCCTTCTGACATATATCTTTCTCACCTGGTATGGCTGCCTTTGATACTGTGAGCAGTTAGGAACTGAGAATATTAGTTATTCTACTTTTAAAAATCTGAGCAAAGGAGGCCACAGCTTGCTGAGATATTTCTGTGCTCCCAGTTTAAACGTCAGACAGTAATGGCAGTGTCAAAGCACCACAGGAATTCTACCAACAGTTCTATTGGCACGGCGAGGCAGCATAAACTGACAGCAGCTGCTGAAAAAGGCACTCAAATACCTCCCCGACCCTGATCACTTGTCCTTAACCCCAGGGAACGTTTCTACCACTGTATGGTGAATTGGAAGAGGACTGATGCAGGTTAAAACTAAGCTGAGTTTGCTTTGCTGGTTTAATTTTAACCTGCATTATTTTTTGATCCAGTTTATTGTAGGACTTTATGAACATTTGTGCTGGCATGAGAAAGGGGACAGCTGAGGATTAAGAATAAATAGCAAAGGGAGAAGCAGACTTCTCCCCCTCCACTCCCCAGCCCCCTTTTAGCAACAGTGCTGGTTTAAAATGCTCATGAAACTACAGTGCTCTTCTCTGTGCTGCTGTAGTTTCAGTATGCATGAAGAGACATCTAGGACATCTTGTTCTCAATCAGTCTGGACCTATCCAGACTGCTGTTATTAATTCTAAATATTAGCTTGGTGTATGAGAGAGTAATGTTTTTTGAAATGTATGTTACTTAAACCCATGGTGAGGGAGAGCAGACAATAGCAATGTTGGATATATGCATTTTCTTCTGTGTTTGGCATTTTATCTGTGACAACACATCCCAATAGGAAAAACTGTGGTATGTGAAGGATATCTGACAATTACCTACATTTTATCCTCGCAGAATATGACATTGAATTTCAACCAACTCAATTCAGGAAATATGCTCTTAACGATAGCAACATGATTTATGTTACCAGGTCCAGAATTTTGAAGTTTGCTTCAAAGCCAACTGAAATTGTGATCGGTCTTGATTTCAGGAGAATTTGATCAGGTCTTTTGAGGATAATATCCAGTAATAACTAAGACTGTAAATTTTATTTTTTTAATAAATTATTTCCTGATGACCTTGGAAAAGCCCATCAGAATTCACTGAGTGGAGCAATTCTGAGCTGACTTATGATGGATACCTTAGGAAGAACTTAAAGCAAGACATCATTGTGTGCTCACTGCTTGGCATGTAAAGACTTAATTTTACCTGTGATCTTTTGCACTTGGTCACTTTCTTTTAACAAGGTGGATAATTTCTGCTGGCATGGGAATGTTATCTCTGTTTGAGATGGAACCAAGATAATGAGAGAGTTGCCTTTTAGGGTGTCCTCTTTGTTGCTTCCCATCACCAGAGCAGACAGAGGCAGTGTGACAGGTGCCGCTGCCAAAGCGGGTGATCTAAACGCCTCAGAGGCTGGCGTTGAAGTCTGAGAGCCAGCGGTTCTGCTGGGGACTCTGTGGGCAGCTGGTCAATGCTAAATCCATCCACCCTCCCATACCTACTGGGGTGTGTAGATGTGCATAGCTGAAAACACTGATCATGGCTGTCTTTTCTCAAGCCTCCAGCCAGGTTTGAAACTCATAGAGGAGTGTGGCTGAGCCACATCCTCTTCAGTGTAGAAGAATTTGGCTGAGCATTAAATATGTCTTTGTTTAATCAGGTTATGGCAAGATGACAGAAGGGCTTTCAACACTGAGGACCGCCTTAGTCTCAAATGTAGCAGGACAATAGAATTATACTAATTTAAGGTGCAGAGTTTCTCACTCCCTTCATTGGTGCCCAAATAATATTGTTAAAATGCCTTTAAGGACCCTTGGTTGAAGACTCACAGGCATTTTTCTTTCCCCATTTTCCATTTATAGTGACAATTCTTACTTAGTTATGCTTGGTCATAAGATTCCAAACTTTAAAAATGAACAATTTTGGTAATAATATTTCTTTTCCTAGACCGGTATTCAGACCCATAAGCAGGAGAGCTCCAAAGGAAATGTTTATATTCTGAAATCTTTTAAGGTGTTTTTGAAATATAATAAAATACTAGAACCTCATCCATAGAAATTCTGCTAAAATTCATCATGTTCACTGCCTCCAGTGTACAGTGTACTTGATTATGGGTTGCTCTATCTTTAACAAATCTTGGACTATTGCTTGTTAAAGGTTATAACTCTTTAAGGAAATTGAAACTAAAATGGAAATCATAATGATAGTTTTATATAATCTGTAACCATTAGAGTTTTAAAATTCTGCTTGTCCTTGACCACTTCAGCATTCATTGAATTTAGTCATATCTTACATCAAAGGCATTAATTTTCTGCAGGACATGTTGTATGCTAAAGCTCTGTGTCCATGTATATGAAGACCTAGCAGGTTCATCATGATAATTTTAATGATATCTAGTTCTTTTGTAGTGGTTTTAGGTAGAACTCAAATCCCGTGTAAAAGATGTTTTCTTCGGCTGTGTTCACACGGTTATGCAGAAGTAACCACGAAGCCACTGCCAGCCTGCAAGCTGGAAAAGCAGTCAGATGGTATGTTTGAGAGAAAGATCCTTAAGTGAACATTTCTGAGCTTGTTTTCCTGCCACGTGGATGGGTCTCACCACTCTTGTGCCTTGCCTGGCTGCCCCAACCCATTCCATCTGCCCCTTCTGACAGATCCCTGCAGCCAGTGTTGGGCAGACACGATGGCCCAAAGCCTTTTCTAGGAAGGCTGAACTGTGCCCATAAAGCAAAAGCAGATGAGATATATTTACTAAGAGCTGGCTGAATTTAGGCTACCTGCAAAGGAACTGTAAATGTGAAGTGGAGAGCTGCCAAAGTTCCTGGGAACATTTAAATCAGCAAAAAATAGATATAGCACTGAATAGTTTTGAAACCATCATATAAAGAAAAATCATGGTCTGTATGGGATATATTTTCCACCTCTAATTTATGCAGTTATATATAGAAAGTCTGATTCTCCTCATTTATCAATCACCTTTGTGCACTGTATCTTCATTAGCCCCAGTGAGGTTGTAATAAACAGTAAGTAATAATAGAGTGTATATTTTCTGCTGAACTGTGTACACTTTGGAGCATGAGTGAGCTCATGCTGAGATCAGCTCCTGCTTCCCCTTTTTTCATTTGCCAAAGAAATTTGGAGGCAGATTTTTCCAGCTGCTCCTGAAAGAGTGGGGAAGTATGTTGTTAAAGTGATGTGAAGCATTCTGTCCTCCACACATCACAGCCAGCCTGTTCCTTAGCAGGAACTGTGCCTGACTCCATAATTTTGATCCATATCATTCCTGAGACGTGTTACCCAGCACATACTGAAGTAGCTCCTCTGTACACTCTTTATGCTTTCTGTGCATCTCCCTGCAAGGGAAAAAGGATTTGTGAACAAATTTTGGTTTTGTTAACATGTGATATGATTTATTACTGTTCTGATTATGAAAATATTTTATCACAGAATCACAGAATCACAGAATGTTAGGGATTGGAAGGGACCTCGAAAGATCATCTAGTCCAATCTAGTCCAATTTATACTCTGTAGTTGAACATGCAGGGAGCATCTTTGACACAGGGTAAGAAAATGAGTGTTGTTGTCCAAGGTGTGAGACAAGACTGTGGTAACACCAGTAAAAAGATAAGTCAGCACAGCCTTTGTGTGTATGGTAAGCAGTGATTCTGCAATATTACAGTCATGGAACTGTTTGGGTTGGGAGGCACCTCTTGAGATCATCTACTTCAACCCCAATTATTATTTGTACAATAATATGTAATGGTTAAGCAAATAATTCTCCTTTGAAATCTCTCTTATATTCTGTGTATTTATAATGCATGTGAAGAGAGTATTACAAAGTATTTTCCCCAAAGAATAGGAAAGGTCCTTTATTAAATAGATATTTCTCCTGGAATCCCACTGGGGCATGTTTTGTAACACATTCCTCCTCTCCAAAAAGAAAGTGAGGCAAAATATATACTTAAAATCTTTTATTTCAATTAATAGTAGCAATACACATGTGCTAGGTATGGACTTTTTGGCACATCTATCTTTAATACAGTGATATTAATGTATTAAAGTTCAGCACATGTACTGAGATTGTGTCAGTACCCGGATCTAGCAAAGACTGTAAGTGCTCACCTTTGGAGTACGTAGAACCGCTTTGCATACTTCCAATTAACTGTGTGCTGAAATATCTTGCTGAATCTGTGCCTCAGACCGCTGATTAACTCATGTCTCCCCCACAGAGGTGTTGTATTAACCACATGTTATTCAAGTCATAGTTGACTGCTCAGTTTAATAACAGCAGGTGAAATGCAGACCGCAGTCTGAATCCGGGGGGTTTCCTGTGGTGTCCAGGCACTGAGAAATACCTCGCTCAGCCAGTGGTTGCCAGACGATGATGCATATCAACATCAGAGGTGAATCAAGGAGGTCTGCCAGGCTTGCTCACTTGGCCCCTTTGCCAAAGTGAGGGGCCAGGAGCTGTTAGCACCCCGAGGAGGCTGCAGCGGGGATGGTAGTGCTGCTAGTATGGGAAGCAGTTCAGAGCCTTCTTATGTTGTGTGCCCCTTCCTCCTCATATTGCAGTGTCTCTGTACCTCTGGCTGCAGCCACAGCGCTGTGCCTCTACAGAGGCTCAGTGCTGCTGCAGGTCTGGAGAAGAAGGTGGACGTGGACTCCTAAATGAGGCACGGGATGAGAGAGGGAGGAAGTGACAGCAGTGAACCACCGCACTCAGCATGCGTCTGCATTTCTGATATGCCTACTTGCCTACAGCATTTCTGAAAATTGGGTTTTGGCCACTAGAACCTGTGTAGCTAAGTGTAGATACCTTGCCATAGCTAAAAGTAGATACTAGCAGTAGACAGTCCAGCCTCCTTAAATAACGTCCCTGGGCTTCACGTACAACCCTTGCAGGAAGGCAGAACTATTCAAAACACTCAGAGGGAATCAAGCAGACCTAGTTAAAAGTAAAATGTAGGCAGAGGGATGTGCCTGGAAGTTGCATCCTGCCTTTACATACTTCCGCCTAATCGTTAGATCTGTTTTTATTCCTAATCAAAAACATATGGATAGGGCTGTCTTTATTTTTTAGTAGGAGCCACGTAATTGCAATTGTGATGACTAAGGATATAAGTGAAGTAAGTTTTGGAGACAGAGGTAATTTCTTTCATCGGCCTAATTCAAAATATTGGAAAGACACAGACTTGCTTCTTTTTTTGTTGTTGTTACTGTTATTTTTTTCTTCTTTTTAATCTGGGTTCTGTTTTCTGATAATAATTAGACAGTTCATCTGCAGAGGCAAAGTTTGTTCCTGTACTTACCCACTCATTCAGATTATATTTGCCATGTATTTTTTCTATCAAAGTGTTCACTGGCAGCCATGATGCAGTTACCCAGAAAAACTGTGGCCATCTATTTTGTCGACTGGGACTTGATTTCTCTTGGTTTAGGAGTCACAAAAAGTTATGAAGTTTCACGTTTGCAGGTGATTGCATATACAGCTATCCATTATACATACCCATTCTTTTGTATACAGTTATCTGCTTTACCTGCATTTTGCATTCAGAGTTGAACTTTCCAGTCTTGAAAATGTTCACTCTTTTTCTTGAATTGTCTCTTCTTCCAAGATTCTTCCCAGGTTACCTACTATAAACCTTTGATATTTAGCTGCAAAAGCCTGTGATTGCTTCTTGGTGTGTAACACTTCACTGTTCTGCAGCGATCTTATCTTATTCCTTCTCTTCTGCCTTCCCGTTGGCTATGACCACTGGTGTCAGCTTTACATGAGACCACATTTTGTGGGTCAGTCCCTGCCTAGCAGTGTTAAGTATCATTAACAGCACAAAGTTGTCCTGACACTTGGCTGATAACTCCAGTCAAATAATGTATAAAACCATTAACCAAAAAAGATTCATTAAATAAAAACTCCTCAAAGAACCCAAACCTGGGCAGCAAACAAATGTAATTCATTATATGCATCTATGTTGATTAGTATGCATTAATTTGCTTTGTAATTTTTGTATTTAGGCTCATTGTGTATAGCAGAGTTTTGCTCCATACAGGTAGCTGCAAGAATCAGAGGTGTAGTGAAGCAGTGTGCAAGCGTAGCGTGTTGAACTGTTATATGCACGGTTTTAATAAACCAATTATTTTATTTTACTTGAGCACTCTGTATGAAGAAATGAAGTGATTCTCTCTGATGACAGAAGAGATGTGGCTTATGATTAGTAGTAGATGTCTAGAAACTTTTAGGGAAATACAGCAGTAAATTATGTGCAAGACCGACATGAAAATATTAGTGTAATATAAATGGGAAAAGTATGGGAAGACACATAATGTCAGTGGCATTGTTGCTTGGTTAGGCCTGAGGTCTATTCAGCAGAGAGGCAGGAGATACCCACTGTAAGGTGGGCTAACATTTAACCACTGAAGTAGATTCTGCAATGGCAGAGCACACTGTCAGTTTTGACTTCCAAGAAGATGGTTCAGCTCTCAAGGGTCTGGGACATGCCTGGCTGGGAGATCCACACTGGGAAATGGGGAGATATGGACTCTGCCCTGCTCAGACTCCCATCTGTGGTACATATCCATTCAGTTTTCCACAACTGGAGATCAAATTATGCCCTTGCAGGAGGTACAAGTTAAATTTACACACAGGCTCAGCACCTCTTAATATGTTATTTTCCAAATGTCAATAGTATTTGCTCTAGCAGTATGCTGATGTCAAGTCACTGCCATGCAGCAGCACTTGTTGAGCTCTACAAGGAGCTGGTGCAGATTCATTTAGCTGTCTCTCCTCTCCTCCCAAATCAATTTAACTTTTTTAAGTAGCTGAAACCAGAGTCAGTTTTCCCCCTCCCAACACCTCCAAATTAATTTGGCATGTATTGTAAGCTACACTAAAATGTTCAGAGTTATTTGGCATCTTTTGATTGTCAGGTTCATAAGTATTGTGTTTGTGAAAACTAGGGGAGTTGTGACAGGTTTCTCAGTGCTTGAATGAAAGCTCACATTTCCTTTGTTGACTTTCTCAGTTCATAGTGACTGTGGGTCAGGATCTGGGGAATGATCCATCTTCCACTACACTTCACAGAAAACTTATTTGATTTCATAAGTTTCTCCATTTTCCATCACTTTCCTTGTCTCCTTTCAAGGTCTAAATTTGGCTCCCGGAAACAGAAAAACATTTCACTGATGTGAATTGGAGCAGGATATGAAGACAAAGCCAGAATTTGTTCATTATAGACTTTATAGTGCAAGCCCTTACATTTATTATTTTTATTGCTGTATCTCCTGCCATGTGGAACAAACTCTTTGCTGATTCTCTAAAATCTTTCTCAAGCTTTGAGATTCTATTTGTTTTCTAAGAAAAGTTATGGTCTTCAGATTTTATTGTTTCTTTGGGGTTTTTTAATTAAAACAGTTTTGAGTTTTGACTTCGTGGCATTTATGTTTTGTCATCCAATTGTCTTTTTTCTCATCCCTCTCTTTCCTTCCCTCTCATTTTTTATTTCAAATTTCCAAAGGAAATAAAAATTGAATAAAGAGAGAATATAATTTCAGTGTCTCTGTGGTCCTGAATCTTTTTTTTCATGAAAACATTTTGAAATAATGATCAAATAATATCAGTGTTTGTAGAATGACTTTTTAACATTAAAAATATAAGAAATTTAACTGGTATTAATTTCAGTCTTTTCCAAACAGCAGATTTGGAGGTTTCTTTTCTCTTTTTTATTCCAAACCCACTGTGGCTTTATTGTCATAAGGCTTGTGTTGCTCTTCTGCTTTTTTAAATGTCTTTCACTTTGAAAAAGATTTTGTCTGCATTTTTCTGCTCTTTATGAAACATGAATTGCTTTATCATTCTCAGAGAAAAGTAAAGAAAATAATGAATTGAGACTAAGTGTTAGCTATTCCCCCATGGAGCCTGTCAGCAGTACAAAAATAGATTACAGCGTGCCGAATAAAAGATCACTGAAGTCTGTTCCCTCAATATTCCAATCTTAGGCTGCTCCTTCTGCAAGCATTTGTTTTGCTGATGGAATATCTGAAAGGCTGTCAGGGTGCATAGAGGATTAAAATTTAAGCAGAGACAGGACTATCTAGAAAGAGTCATTCGAAGATTGGAAGTAGTTTTGAGGACTAAGAGGAAGCTGTGAGTGAAATGCTTGAGGCACTCTTTGAATTTTCAGGAAAACTCTGAATTACCTTTAAATTACCTTTGTCAGACAGTTTATGTTTATAGCAAGAGAGCTAAAGCTATGGCTGTGTCTTTGAAAAAGAAAAAAAAAAAGAAAAGGAAAGCAAATGATGCACCTTGTGGTGCCTCAAGGGATGGTTTTGCAACCATGCTGAGCCTAATTGACGAACTTGTTGTGCTTGCACTAAGTCCTCAAAGATTTCATAGCACGTCAGCAAATATGCTATTTGCAGTTCAGTTTGATATTATTTGGTTTGTGTTAGTGCTATGGAACTGTGGTAAAACAACATGTGATTTGATTCCAGCCAGCTCACCCATAAAAATCATCAATCAGCCCATGCTATTATTCACAGGGGGGCACCTGTGTGGCCACGTTGGATTAGATGAACAGTAGCATCAGGTTTAAATTACAAAGAGAACAATTTAATGGAGACAGATTTAAAACATGGAGCTTTATCATTATGGGGAAAGAAAGAAGCAGCGAGAGCTGCTGTGATTTCAGCTTCTTCAATAACTCCTGTTTACGAATGAGAAGAAATAGAAGAATCCAGCCTAAGGTAATAGTGGTTGGAATTTGTTTTTATTGTTTAATGTACAAATGTTTGTATTGGGTTATGACATACCTGTCATAATGGAAAATAACTGTTAGAAAACAGAAAGAAGACAGTTTGATCAGTTGTACCATCTACCATCAATTCCATATTATATTTTTATTGGATTAATCATGATTTAAATTTGTTTGGAGAAGGGGAATTCAGATGACAATTTTTAATGAAAACATTAACATTACTAATGCCGCAAAGTTAAGAACTGTTAACATTTTAAAATTACAGGAGTATCTTTTAGGTTTCTGCATAAATAGTGAGCAAATGATTAATTTGTAGAATCCCAGAGTACCTAGGGTTCTGCAAAAGATTTCTGATTGACCTTTTGGTTTATGTGAGAGGCTTTGTGGTTTATTAAAACTATAGGTATATTGTAGACAGCTGGTCTATTTTTTATTTTGGAGGAAAACAATGCTCTGTAGAAATCCCAGCGAGTTATATTAATCTGAAATAAAAAATTCCGCCTTTTAAAAAATGCGTGTTTCTAAGTTTAAACCTAACATTTGATCATTTTGTTTAAACTGACCTTCTACAGGAAAATCAATGTGAGGGGTCGTTCATTGATGTGTGACCAATTTTATGCTAGTATAACCCCTCTTAAGTTATGAAGTTGTGAAATGATGCCCCTGGTTTTCCTCCCCACATGGCATTATTTAGGAAGTCATCTGAATATACAGGTGCACGTCTGAGGTCTATAGTATTTGGGAAGGTATTTAGTAAGTGCAGTTATGAACTATACAAGGACTGAGAGGCCTTGATTCTTCTGGACTAGCTTCTCCTGCTTCCACTTCCAGTCATCACAGGGGTAACACAGACATTTCCCAAGTTTGACCTGCAGATTGGTAAAAACAGCTGGAGGTCTTTCTTGAAAGGAAGATCTTGCAAGGCTTTCAGGACTTGATAGGAATGTTGAAAATTCTTTTCCATCGTGATAATGATCTTATTTGCCTATCATCTCTTTTTGACTCTGACTTTTCAACATATCTAGAGCTATGTTTAATCTATGCACCCCACTCGATTTAAATCAGTTTATCTGATCCATGTCCAATTCCTTCTTCTTATATGATTCCTCTTCAGTTTGTGAGTCCAGGAATAATGGTATGTTCTGTTCTTGGAATAGTCTTAAGAACAGATTGATGCTTTAGAAAAACCTGTTTGAGCACTGATTTCTAGGCTATGTCCTTTGTTTGCCCAGTCTGTTTCCTAGAAAGATGGCGTTGCTAGGGTCCTTGTGGCTTCATCCAGTCAAACAGCTGTTTGGAAAATCCCCACGTGCCCAAATTCTATTTGAATTCAGTTGTGGACACTTGCTCAGATGTTAGCAATTATCTCCGAGGTTATGGTAATTGTCCTAGACAATGCCTTAATTTTCTCCTATGTAAAATTGCATTCATGATTCTCACCTAGCTTTTGAGTCCTTTTAGAACTGAACAGCACTATTAATTTGTTTTTCTTGTTTGCTAGGAGAAAGAGAAGATCCTAACCATGATAGGAACTGTCAATAAACTTTAAAGAGACAACTTCCTAGCAAATAATTTAAATGTTAGAAACTTGACTTTATCATATCCCAAGCTTTTGCACTCTTCTGTGGAAGACACATTCTCAAGAAGTCAGAAACTGTGCGACTGGTTTTTCCATTTCCAGCAGACTTGGACTAATTGGTTCATCTGGTAGGATCTTTGCTCAAGTAAATGTATGCAAGACCTTAAATCACTCATTCCCTTTGCACTGATTTTGCAACGGTCTTATTGACATAGTTCATATGCTTTATTATCACAAATAGAACAGGAGTGTTTTAAGAAGTTTTCTGGTGACTCCACTCACATTATTCTTTAGGGACTTATGGTATTTACCTTCCCTGCTTCAGCCTGCAGTGGCAGCTTTCTTCATGGCACTGGGCAAGCCTCTATGTATGCCAGAGCACAGGGCTGGACAAAAAGGGTTCAGTTCATTGTTCCTCTCTATTTTTTGTCCTCACTCAAATCAGGAGGACTGAAGTGCAAGAGGAGCACAGTAAAGGGTATAAAGAGTAGAATTAATCTAATCTAATTTTAGGGATATGAAAATTTGAGATAGATAGCTAATCTACATTATTTGCATGGGCTTCTTCTCAAGTCAAGCCAATAAAAAGACAGGGGCACTTCCAGAGGGAAATTTGTTTACCTTGAACATTTAGGCTAAGATGCTGTGAATCCTCTCCCCACTCCAGAATGCCTGTTCCTTTGCAGGGGAAGTTCTTTAATTTCCTTTACCTCCAATATTATTCTACTTCACAGAGGTGTTGCCAAACTTAATAAATTTGTAGTTAAGGTTTAGTCTACGTGATGATCACAGCCAGTGATCACATCCACAAGGAATTTATCTACCATTACACTTGGCTCCTTTAATTAGGTATCTTTCAGAAACAGGTATTTTTTTAATGAAGTGTTACAAAGACCATAAATATTTCCTTTAAACTTAACAAAACTGCTTTGTAATTTATAGCTGAAACATTTTATGCACTGGTTTTTACTTCAGCGTATCATGACTGAAACTTAGT
Organism: Nyctibius grandis; assembly: GCF_013368605.1. Classification (NCBI taxonomy): domain Eukaryota; kingdom Metazoa; phylum Chordata; class Aves; order Nyctibiiformes; family Nyctibiidae; genus Nyctibius; species Nyctibius grandis. The sequence continues at coordinate 76,093,912 of NC_090662.1, read as the reverse complement.
AGTAATCCTGGCAGGTTTCTCTTGCTTTGAGAGTATTGTTGAGAAATGTAGGAGAAAACTTTATACAGTTTCTTGTGTTGTCAACAATTAGTTGGTCCTCTTCAGGTATGAGAAAAGAATCATTCTGAAGATTGTTCTTATTCCTGCATAACTTAGCACAGGAAATTTGAATATGCTTACAAGAAAGTAATAAAATAAAATGAAGAGAATAGAAAGCATTACAAAGAACAGAAATAAATCAAAGAAAATAAAGTGGAGGACATTATTCTTAATGGGGAACAGTTGAATGCATGGCCAGATGTGTCCTTCACTCCTTTCTGTATAGGCTGTCCTGGAAATGTTAATAGTTTCTCAACAAGAGTCAAAACCTGAGATGGAATGGTATGGCCCAGAGGGTTGTGGAGCTATGAAAAGCTGTATTATAAAGCTTCTAATTAAAAGAATGGCCGTGCTACAAAAAACCAAAGAGAACGCAGTGTGCAGCTTTCTGTCACGTACCCCACCTCATATACCTAGCATAGCTGTCAAAAGAAGAGCACTGAGTGCTATTAGCAAGTGCCAGTAGTGATCGCAGTACTTCCCCATCTATATAGTACATAAACATGGTATCAACAGTGGACTACACTGATAATTTCCAGTATCACAAATCTGTATTTTCACAGTTAGAATATATGCCACAAACTATGTTAGTTAAATCTCTGCTTATGAACCTTGGTGAAAATTGCTCAGAAATGCTTGATATACCTGTGGGATGCAAGAGCTGGAACGTAACTAGCTGTATGTGCTTGCACATGCCTGTTTGTCTGTGTATGTTTGTGGGGGAGTGATCTAACTTAAATACACTTGGTGTGTGTTTGTGCTGTTTAATTTGTGTTCCAGCATATGGCATCTCCATGCATTCCCAGGGCTGAACCTGCCCTGCTGGCATGACAGTCTGTGTGGTTATTTGGCTAGAGAATAAAAAGTTTCTCTTGTACATGAGGTATAATACTGGGGAGGATTTGTTGACTAGAGAGTTGCCAGACTTGGGAGAATGGAAAAGTGGAAGTGATGGAAATGGGAGTGAGGTGCCTTTTAGGACAGTGCACCTCAGCAGTTGTATTAGGCAAGGGCATTTCCTGGACCACCATGAATGCAAAAGAATAGCTGTCCTTTGACTACACTGTGAAAAGTGGTGCTCATTCCACCAGCATCAGTAAAAGTGGCAGCCTTCTAGAATAGCTTCTGTGGGTGAGCATGTATTTATTCTTTGAAAACCCTGGTTTCTGAGTGAAAGTAGAACTATTCTGGGTTGTCAACAGATTTAAGACCAGCAGGGAACATGCCATTCCTTGGCTGTATGAAGGAGGAGAGCACATTGTATTTTCGGTTTTAGATATTCCCCTAAGATGGGGGCGGGATTTGGATGCCTCCATCAGTGCTCCATCACACATGCACAGCACCCAAAAGAGGAAAATTAAAGACAGGATGGCCGCTAAGCTCTGTCTCACTATCCACACCAAAATGAGAGCCTCATTATCTCACAGGGCACAGCACCTCTGCACTGATGCCAACAAGAACCACAGACCAAGGTGCCACAGTTTGGTCTTCAGTAAATGAAACATAATGTCCAATGAGAAATCAATGCTTGAGGTATTAATTTATTTTCCTTTTCCAGGCTGGCAGTCTTGGTGAATAGATTTTACTCACTATATAGCAAGGGTGCTGTGACAAATTTTGAAAAAATACAAGTTCAAGTGTTTTTTGGTTTCACAAGCACATGAGCTCAGTGAGAAAGAACAGACTGAGATGGCAAGGAGAACAGCCAATCCTGTTATATTTGTCTTTCTTATTACTGACTTGCCATGATAAATATGGAAAATTATATTTGGCTAGAAGGAGGCTGAGAAAGGGAACAGATGGCCACCAAAAGAATACTAGAGCAGCTAATAGTCACTGGCATATTTCCGGGATAAAAATTTAAATCTGAAGGGAAGCAGAAGGGTTATCCATTTTTTCTGATCAGGGTACTGTGTATGAAACTGATCCTGCTATGCTCTGACTGGAAGGTGGGCTTCCTGAAATGCATTCACCGAATGGAATAAACAACCTCTGTCCTGCAGTTAATGGCTCTTGCAGTTATGCTGACAGAAATAGTTGACAAGGTGGGGAAAATGTTTATGTTCCTACTGTATTTTGAGTGAATGAGAGTGCATTTGCTATGTTTTTTTAATATATTGCATGATTTAACACCTACATTGCATTCTCTCTATGTATTCTACAGGCTTTATTCAGTTTTGATAGAGGACAGAGAGAAGAAAGTGCCCATTTAAATGAGGAGACAATGGGGTCTATATTTTTTATAGTTGTGTATTTTATAATTTCTAAAATTCTAATGCATTTCTGATTTCTATGGGAACTGAAAAAAAGAAGCTGACATTTTGGGAATTGTGAAAATGTGTCACAATTTCTGATTTTGCAGAATGCTGTATGCTGAGTACCTAAAACTCCTTATGAATGCAGACTAGGTAGTGAATGAGGGCATTGTTCTGTTTCTTGAGTGACAATTGGAATTAGCAAGGTAATGACCAGTAATACGTGATTTGAAGGGCTGGAATAGCAGGAGATGATAGTTTTGGGATTGAAGTGCAATAGTGGAGCTGTAGGACAGGCCGAGTGCTATAGGAGTAGGACAGCCAGGAATGAAATGAAGTGCAATAGTAACAGTTGCTGCCATTTTTTGTTAGAGTGCATCTGCCAGAATTAAACCAGTCACAACAGCTCAGCTGTAGATCCCGTACGAGATGTATGGGATTTTGCTAGAGCAGCAGCTGATGGGTCATTTGGATCAAGACCATCAAATAAGTTACTGTTGTGGACTAACTGATCAATCCACCTGCTCCCCATTCAGCCACTGGCAGAACTGTTGTAGGCACAGATCAGTTTTTCACTGGTAAAAGATTATTCTATTTACCTGTTTGGGGGAATGTTATGAGGGTTGATCAGTGATTGATTTTAAAGTGTTTTGAATAAATTTCCCAAAGAGTGCTGAAGAACTACAAACCCTTAATAAGTAGGTTTTGAGAAAGAGAGACAAAGAGCCATGGGCTGATGGACTGATTCTGCTTTTGCAGTGTAAAAGGAGAAATGTCCATCTCAAAATCTTGCCAGTCATTCCCTGATGAATGGAAATCCTGGCAGCATGTTTTGGTGCTCACTCACCTGCTTTCTTAGCTCTTACTGAGTTTTAAAGACATTATGGGAATTGTTCATGCTCTATTAGTAAATACAATATATTTTGAACTTTATATTTAGTAATATAGACATCACTGCATAGCCTTAAAAGTATTGCTAAGAAATAAAAAGCCATTTTGGAGTGAAGACTCTTCAGTCTGTACAAGTATGTGAAGTCAATTGTTTCTTTGGTTTTCAGTGATAGCTGTTTCTGTCTAAAATTGTGGCTTGATATTGACTTGTAGTTAGAAAAGCAAAAAGAGTTTAAGAAACTGTCTCTAAATAGGGTGTCTTGCTTTCATCAGCTCCAGAAACCGAAAAATAAAGCTGGCTGGGGGTAAAGTATAGATGAGGTGTGGGAAAAAGTATAACATGCACTAGAATTAATAGTCTTATTAAGACCTGGGTTGATATATCTAGTAGAGTTACGAATGTGGATCCCAGACTCATCTTCGTAACAAATGTGATTCTCCCTTGAAATGCAGGATACATAGTCTGCATGTGAAGTGTTTGTCTGTAAAAATATTCTGGCACTGGGTTTTCCATAGATCATCTATGTAAAATCACACTGGAGGATAGTGACCACAAGGACATTGGGTGCCCTGTGCAAAGTATATCATGCTCTAGGACATTGATATGCAGGATGCAGTAATCCAGTGGTTCTCTTCCGGGGGCATTTATTGTGGTGGCTCTGGGGATGTTTTGGATTTACAGCACATAATCCCTTACCCCTGGCCAGCCGATCTCCAGTTCCAAAGACGGGAATTACTAGGTCCTGCAAAGACAGGTCTTAGTACCTTTCCTAATATTCTCCTCTGCTCCACAGATATCCACGACCTTTCTTCTCAAACTGTACCCAATTAGCGTAATAAGGCTAAACCCAGAGCTGCTGTTCTTAGCTTATTCTGAATCTGAAGTTTACCCTTTAAGCTTTCAGGAGGACTTATTTATTTGTGAGTTTTTTTCTTCCCTGACTTTTCAAATGAAGAAAGAGAAAATACCTGCCATGGACACTAACCGCACAGTTGTCCGAAGGGCAGTTTCAAGCTGGTCTGCCCAGCTTTAGTGGTGTCTTCATGGTTGATGGTGAGAGAGTTGAACCTGCATGTCAAAGGGTGACATTTCCTTCATGTGGTCAAGTAGATTTGTACATAGAGTTTTCTCTCCATATTTAGTTTGGAAGTGTCTTCTAGAGGTCTCTTACCTCATCTTCAAGGATGGAGATCCCACAATCTCTCTGAACACCTATCCCATACTTATAGAGCAGGATGTGTCAGAGCCATTGTACGTGTATCTTCAGCTTGATCTGCACCTTTGTAGCAATGCCAATGTGCCCTGGATGTATCGGGGTTGCTGTATGTGCATGGATCACTTTGTACACAAGCATCCTTCACCCACTAGAGATCCTATACATAGGCGGTGTATTGGCATAGATGCAGCAGTTTAATCTGAGTTGTCCCTTTTTCTTTCAGGCTCAGACAGAGGCCCTTTCAGCATGGCTAGCCTGCATCATGGCAGATATTTTATGGCACTAGCCAGTACAAAACACATTAAGCATACTCCTCCAGTATGCAGACATATTTTCATGTGGACTAACTGAAGTCCATGACAAAGGCCATTAAAAAGTGATCCCTTGGCACTGATAGTGGCACTGAATAGGCTAAAAGTAATTTTGAAGAGCAACGACTTTATCATCAGTAGGCGCTCTGCCCATTTAAGACTGTGACAGGTACAGGCCATGGAAGCCCTGGCTGCAAAACAGATAAAGAAGAATACCATGCTGCTTTATTTAAGTATTTTTAATCTGCAGCTCACATCTGTAAGACAATTTTGGCTGCAAATTTGTTATTTTGCAACTCTAAATTTAAGTTCCCCACTCATGCCTCCAGATTCCTCTGTTTCTAGAGAGAATATTGCTGTTCTGCTACTTCAAAACTTCTGTAGTGGAACTGATGTGTCTACCTGGGTAAAGATGATTTTTTTTGACTGTGAGTGGATTGACATTGTGTCTCAGAGACCAGGGACAAGGCAGCACCTTTGACCAAAGCCAGTGGGGTTCACGCCAACCTATAGAGCAGAGCTCCAAGCTGCTGTAGCCACAGAGTTTTCAGTATCTAAATTATCGTAAAGATTTCTGCAATTCACTACAATCTGTTATTGGACAGAAATGTACAGTGCTACTTATCATGTTCATCTTTATAAAAAAACTGCTGAAAGCACCAGTAGAATCTTAAGAATGATGAGCTGCTTAGCACTTTTCCCATGTTTCTTTTTTTTTTTTTTATTTGTTGCTAATATAATCCATCCATTGGAACCAATGGATTTTTTCTGTATCTCAGTAAATTTAAACATTGATTTGTGTTTTTATAAAATCTGTACCACTAGTTGAATCAGTTTAATGCTGCTATTAACAATGGATGGGCTCACAATCTACCTTGTGAGGCAGTTTAAAGCTGTCCTTCCAAGCAGACTCACTATCTGCTTTTCAGCACATATTTAGGGATGGCAAAGGCCCCCCCCTTCCCCTCTGCTGACCACATGGGCATATCAAGCATGCAGAGAGGCATAACAGGCAAAGCAAGCTGTCTCTGCACCTGCCCACAAAACAGCTGTTTGACTGGGAGAAGAATTGCTAGGGCGTCAAGCGTTTTCAGCAGCTTTTGTGATCTTCTGTCATACACTGTGTTGGCACAGGTGTTGCCACAAAGGAAAGAAGCACAGAAACCATACAGAGATTTTAGGATTTTTTTACAGTATCATTTTTATTAAAGCATCATTTCATGTTTGCAGTCTTCCCATGTGGATGCATTTTCTCAGTCTCAACTGACTGTACAAGAGAGAGATCATCTGGGATCTAACAGAGTCTTCCATCAGGTATGTGACTCTTCAGCTGACTTTAAAAATATCTGAATGCTTGTTTTGTAAGAAACCCCTTTTAATAAATTAATCTGAGCAGAGGGAAGTCCTTTATTCCTTGCACTCTTCCATTTCCCCTGTAGCTGTATGACTGTCCCAAGTGCCTGCGAGTATTTTGTTTTTGCTATCTGTTCAGTAGCATTTGAGGCATTTCTTCTGCCCAGCCACTTTTGTTTCCTGAAGGTTTCATGAAAAGTCCACTGGAATCTCAGTTCTAAGGTTTTAAAGACTTTTCCAATAGTAGTATTGGAAAAGAAAACTTAATCATTCAAGTTGGTTGGATTGAGAGCTTGGTTTCTTTGCTTTTTGAAAAAAATACCCAACCTCTCTTTTCTTGTCAAAAGCTTGACAAATATGTTTCTATCCTTCCCCAATGGCAAAAATTTCACAAGCGTGTATGTGTTGTAGCCTTAAGTCTCTGCACCTTGTTCTGCATTTGATAACACATAGTTGATCTATTTCAGATCAATTTCAAATAATTTTTTAATTATTTGCCAAAAAAATAGTCTACCTTGGAAATTTTCTTTGCTGATAAGAGTGTGATTTCTCTCACTTTAGATATCCAAGAATATTAGAAGTCCTAACATTCATAAAACCGCATCCTTAAATGACTGACTTTAAAGAACAAGTGGTATATAAATGTTTTGCAAATAACAAATGGGAGAAGTCTAAAGGAAGGACTAATAATCCTGGAGTTTTCAAATGAGTATAAGCATTTATTTTTCAATGAAGTTTGCACAGAGCTTGCCTTTTCCTCACTAATGAGGGGTACAACAAAGGGCCTAGTCAAAGCGAACTCCATGGGAAATGAGGGGGAAGGAAATATTGAGAAAAGAGTGTACGGAAGACCCTCCTACTGTCTCCATCCCTGGTGTTTGGCAACAGTCCAGTCCCAATTTCTCTTCTGCCACTGGGAATAGCTAATGGTGTTGCCTGCCATTTACTCTTTATTACCCTACACATGCTTTATTTTCCCCACTTGAAGGAGTCCTGCTGCCTGGAACGACTGTTCAGTTTCCAAGCCCAACTACCTCTTCCAGCCGAACCAGTCACTGCTCTGATGCTGCATGGAGATCCTCTTGTGGGGAAACCTGCATGCCCTAAAATGTGCCAGGCTGCCCGATTGCCTAGACAACCTCCTCCTGCCCATTAATACAACTGGGAGCTGCTGGAGAGTATCTGCTCTTTTCCCTTTCGCCATTAGGTGTCAGAAGTGAACCATACACATTTTCCAAGGTTTTAAATCCCTCTGTTTTTCGAAGGTGTTACACAGAACTGCTTTCTAGGTCGTTATGTAATGTTTACTTACGCTTTCTATTTAGAAAGTCAGCCGTGGCGTTCTTTCCTTCCCACATCTGGAAGGTCAAGCAAAGCATGGTTTGGTTGCAGACACTGCAAACCCTCCTCCCCTTGAAAGCAGCCTGCCTCAGATAACAAATAAGAGCTTGCAGAATGTCCTCCCCCCTCTTCAGGTGAGTTACAAAGCTTTTAGGCACCTTGTGTTTGAGTGGTTTATCAGCTTCTCTCTGCTGAGAGAGTGTCAGTGGCAAAGTGTCACAAGTGCATTTGTGTGTGGGAAAAGAGAAATAATTTAGTGTCAGCATTTGCATCAGTTTCTGTTTTTAGCCACAGTTAAAGGAAAAAAAAAGGAAGAGCTATAAACAGTCAAATAGATAAATTGCTTACCAGCATGGTGGCATGTATCTCCAGATATTTAAACGGACACTCAACATCACAGGAAGTTTTTGAATTCATCTTCACTTTTGGTGTTTCTTCTTTCTCATTTTTTTCACAAATACTGTGTCCATCCCTTATCTGCACTCTTCTTCCTTTGCTGCTTCTCTCCCCAACAAAACAGGAACCTGCACTACTCACCACCACTACTCTGATCACTCCTTTTTTCACCTATCTATCTTTTGCTTCAAAGAAGTCTCTTTATTAAGAGACTTGTCAGGTTCTATAGGGCTCTGGTATGAAGTCTTTTCAGATCTGTTGCACTGGAAGTCCCCACATAATGCATTTTGTTTGGGAAGTCAAAAGGCTTCTCAAATACTTTGTCTTTGAAATTGGCAGCTTGATGCAAGATAGCATGAATGATGAAGTGGAATGGGTTAGTCTCCAAATAATTTAAATTTTCTTTAAAGCTTAATTCTATGGCCTTCATAAGTCAAACCTGCACTCATCTCCTACAAAAGCCTATGGTTAAGCTTTGCATCTGAAAATGAACCAGCCCCCCATTTTATTTTCTGTGGAAAGATTGAAGCCAAGCGTTTTACAGAGGTGGGGTTTTTTTGTTCTTTAAATGGAATTTATAGACTTCTATAAGAAGACTTCTATAAGAAGACTTCTATAAGAAGTCTATAAATGGCATAAACACCATTAAGAAAGCTTTTTGCTTGGCTTAGAAGTGCCAGGGGACAATAAACATTTCAATCTAGAAAGCATGATTATGAGACCTTCTTTGTTTACCCTTCCTTAGAAATAACACAGCATTGCTGAACTGAGGGAGTGTGTATTGGAATGGGGACAGAATGCAGTCCTCAAGCTGGGGCTCAGCAGGATAGCGGTAGGACTGACCTGTGTCAGCACAGACCTGTACTTGAGCTGTTCAAGTGGTGCCCCTCATACCTGACTGCCCTGCTTTTGTAGCAGTTAATATCGCAAAAAAGAAGTAGCAAGGTTAGATGCAAGTATGGGAAAATGATTTTATTTTAAAACAAACCCATTTTCACTTGCACTAACACATCCTTAACCCAAAACTCACAAGCACCAAGATGCGTATATCCAGGTGGTACCAGCCAGGACTTCTTGCAAGGGCATAGTGTACTGGTATTGCCCATTAATTAGTCCATATCACATCACCTGGGTTCTTCTTATCTTGGCAACCATGTGCTGGTTTTTCAATATAGTTTTTGTACCCTTCTGATACTGAAAGAAATTGATATTTTGTGTCTCCATCCTGTCCCACATCTGTGAGTCATCAGGACTTTCTCAAAGGATGAGGAATTATAAATAAATTAAGGAATAATTTAGGTTGGAAGGGAACTCCAGAAGACATCTAGCCCAACCTCCCACTCCAAGCAGAGCAAACATGGAGCAGATTGCTCAGGGCTTTGCCCAGCTGGGTACTGAATATCTCGAAGGATGAAGAGTCCATGGCTTCTCAGGGAAACCTGTTGCAATAGTGAACCACTCTTGCAGTAAAACATGTTTCTCCTAATATCTAATCAGCATTTGCTGTGTTGCAACTTGTGTCCACTAGCCACATACCCGTCTTGTCCTAGGACCGTGCACTTCTGAGACGAGTCTGGCTTTGCTTCCTCTATACCATTCTGTCACGTAACTGTAGACGCCAGTAAGATCATTCCTGAAACTTCCTCTTCTGCAGGCTGAATAAATATATCTCCTGTATCCTCTCCATGTACATCATGTGCTCCAGGCTCCTGACCATGCCCTGACCTCTCCCCTGAATTTGCTCCAGTTGGTTGCTGTCTTTCTTGTACTGGGAAACCCCAGACTAGACACAGTATTCCCAGCGTGGTCTCACAAATGCTGAATAGAGGGGGAGTTCACTTCTCCCACCCTGCTGGCTATCTTCTTGCTAATACAGCCCAGGATGTGTTTAGCCTTCTTTGTTACAAGGGCACATTGCTACCTCATGTTCAGGTTGTTGTCAAGCCCTTCCCTGCAAAGCTGCATCCTTTCAGTTGTCCCCGAGCCTGTCCCGTTGCATGGGTATATTCTGTGCCAGGTGCAGGACTTAGCATTTGTCTGTTCAGCTTTAGAAGATACCCATAGCCCATTTTTCCAGCCTGCTGAAGTCCCTTTGAACAGCAGCCCTGCTCTGGTCTGCAAATTTGGGAAAGTGAACTTGTGCATTGTCCAGGTCAGATACTAAACTGTACTGGCCTTAGAACTGATCGCTGAGGGATGTCGCTAGTAACCAATTGCCAGTGATCACAGTCCTTGGAACCTGACCATCCAGCTGATTTTCCACTAACATTATGATCCATTTATCCAGTTCATATCTCACTCTTTGGGCTTCAAGCATACAGTAAAAGACAGTGTCACAGGCCCTGCTGAAGTCAAAGTATACGATGTCCACTGCTTTTCTCTCATTGGCCAAGCCAATCGCTTCATCAGAGAAGGCAATCCAGTTGTTCAGACACCATTTGCTCACAACTTATGTTGGCAAATCCATACTGGCTGTTCCAAATCAACTTCTTGTCTTTCATTTGGTTGCAAATGGCTTCCAAGAGGATTTGTTCCACAGCTTTCCCAGGGACTGAGGTAAGGCTGGTCAGCCTGTAGTTCCCTGAAGCCTTCTTCTTGCCTTTTTTGAAGGTAGGTATGATGTTTGCCTTTTCCAAATGGTCAGGAAATGCTGATTGCCATTGTCTTTCAAAGATGATAGCAAGCTGCCTTGCAATGACATTGGCCAGCTCCTTCCACACCCTCAGGTGCATCCCATCTGATCCTGCAGACTTAGGTATGTCCAGCTATTTAAGTGGGCCCTAACTGTCTTCCTCTACTGCAGGTAATGCTTCTTTACACAAACTCTACTTCTAGACTCAGGGATTTGGAAGGCCTGAGGGAAAAACTTACCAATGAAAAGCATTGAGTACTTTGGTCTTTTCCAAATCCTTGGTCACTAGGTCCCAAATTCCACTGGGCAGTGGGTTCACATTTCCCTTAGCCTTCCTTTTTTGCTGGTGATGTACTTATAGAAACTGTTCTTACTGACTTTCACATCCCTTGCTAGCTGCAATTCCAGCTGAGCTTTGGCTTTCCTAAACATACCTGTATGTTCAGGTAGTGTGTCTTGCATGTATCCCAGATAACCCATCCCTGCTTCCACCTTTTTTGTGCTCCTTACTGTATTTGCTCCTGGTCACAAGTTCCCTTTTCATCCATGCTGACCTTCAGCAATGTTTGCTCGACTTTCTGCATGTTGGAACGGACTATTGTGCTTTAAGAAGATTGACTTTGAAGATCAATGAGCTCTCTGGATTTCCTTTGCCCTTCAGGGCAATCTTCCATGGGTCTATGATGAGAAGATCCCTGAAGAAGCCAAAAGTTGCTTTCCTGAAGATCAGGGTTTGTAGTTCTACTGCTTGTTTCACTCACTTCTCTGAGGATTTTAAACTCCACAATCACATAGTAACTGCAAACAAAACTGCCCTTCCCTTGACCTTCACATCCTCAATCAATTGTTCCTTGCATTTGAGTAACAGGTTCAACAGCGCATCTCTGATCACCTGCATTAAGAACACAGTCCAGAAATCTCCCAGAATGCTTTTGCCACTTCAGCAGGTATTGAGGTGACTGAATTACACCATGACTGTCAGGGCTTTTAGGTTATGATGACTCTGCCTTGATGTACCTAATTAAAAGCCATTCTTACTAGGTTAGCAAAGCTCTTTACAGACACTCTTGTCTTGCTTCATCAGATGAATCCTGTTTCTGCTCAGCAGTTCTTCCTCATCCTATGTTCATAGAAGCCATAGCCCTCTGTGTACCTTCAGCCAGGTATTGATCCATTGCATGCATTGTTTCCAGCTGAGTCTTTTCCCCTTGAGAAGAACATGACCTGGGCTCCCACACCTTACACCCTTATCCCAGAACACACTGTTTTCTGTCTCTTTATCTGGCTGTCTTATCTCCAACCCTCCATCATATCTTCATGGCTTGATTCTGTAGTCTGTCCTTTGTTTTCCTGTTCTGGGAGCCCTGAGAATCTGCATGTGCTGGGATCTTGATCACCTGCTGATGTAGGTGACATCTGTATATTCTTTTTTTCTGCAATTTCTTCCTCCTAATGCTTCTGCACCCACACAGGCCCATTCATACCAATCTTGATGTTTCTGTTATAAATGTGTATTTGTGCAGGCCTAAGCTGGTGTCCCTGCAGTTCTGTGGGCTGCACAAGCAACCTCAAGGATTCTAGCACAACTCACTAGTGGATGTGCCCACATAGAAATCCAAGATGGATAATGCCTATTACACTGTCTTTCCTGCCCTCTGTACTAGGAAGACCCTACTTGGATCCTGCTCATGCAAGTTACTGCAACTTAATGACACCATGGCAGTTTGTAGCATTTATACAAAGTGAGAGCCCACATATTGAATGAACCTGAAAGATGAACTTCTGTCTGTTATTTAGAGATTCATCTTTCCATGGTTCAATAGCCTCTAGTGCTATTGGCAGAATTTGCTCTCTGGGTAAGTAGGGCGTTCTAGTCCCTAAGCATGCTTGTTCTGCCTCAGCACAAAATTGACATAGAAATCACTCAACAAATCCAAAATAAATATCTTGCAGCTTTGTCTTTGGGAATGTAGTATTTTTTAATATATTTTTGTATATATTTATATAATTGCAGATCAGTTGAATGATCATTAAATATCGGAAAACAAAATTTACTTTTTTTTTTTTTTTTTTTGCTTGGCAGGAAAACAGAACTCGAGGCAATTTTTCCCAATTTAACCTTCCAGACAGTCTTCCTGAAAGTGACACCAGAGCCCAGACAAAACCATCAGAACTGGAAAGCACCAGCTTCAGTGTCAAACTGCCTATGACAGCTTCAGGTAGAATATGACAGAGCATGCTAAAAAGACTGTAGTGACTGGCTGCCTGCACAGATAGGGAGTGTATGCAGTCAGGATACTCAGTAACCAGAGGTCCCATGCTAAATGGTCACTGAAATATTAAACAAACAACTTGGAGGAAAGGAGTATGGATGGGCTCAGTGATTTCTAAAAATCCAACTTGAGGACATACACAATAGGCTAACAAATAGACTAACACAAATATATAAATGAGAGAAGTATGTGTTATACAAAATAATGTATATTTGTCTAAAATGTAGGACAGGTCGTGTACGTGACAGCAATATTCTATTACAGTGATAAAATTTAATCTATGTGGGCTAAACTGCATTTTGGGAGTTCTCAGATCTGGAAAGTCTCTGGCAGAGTTAATCTGTTTTTAGACGGATTCTAGGAAAAAAAAAAGTAGTGGCCTTTTGCTTTGAAATTATTTAAAATCCCTGCATTAGTGGATGAAGATTTGCCACTGTTTAACAAAACACCCACAAGCATGCCTAGAGAACACATTGATTTGTAATGCTACTGTCTGATTATTTATCTAGATTTAAATGGTGTAAGTAGAGGTGTTAAGATAGCTGAAATGTTTCAGGAACAGAATCAGGAAGAATCAGAACTAGGAGAACTGCAGATTTGGGTCCGATTTAATTCCTTGCCTCATGCATCTGAACCTGACATTTTCTATCAGAAAAACAAATACTTGAGAGCTTTGGTTAACTAAAGCTTACTGCCATTTTCTACATATGACAATCAAACCAATAAAAACATACCATTTATGTAAGCTATGAATTTTGCTGAAGCAGATAGACAACAGACGGGATTTTCAAAAACATTTCAAGTACATAACTTTGCTCTGAATCAAATCATTTTTACCTAAGATCTCTTAAAATTCTTGCTGACAGATGATGAATGCTTTGTGGAACCTAATACTGTAATTCAGAAAAAGGAAAAGAAACATAAGTTTGTGAAAATGCCAACACCGTAGAATCATAGAAATGTTGGTTGGAAGGGACCTCTAACAGTCATCTACTCAGCCTCCTGCTCAAAGTGTCATACTTTACTGTAAAGTGTTCCATTGTAAAAGCAATTTGCCATAAGGTTTCTGACATTTTGTTGATTTTTGGTTTTACATTCTTGTTTTCTGATTTAGAAGCCTTGAAATATTTTAGAAACCAGTTAACAGTCTATGAGCAAAAAGAAATTTTCAATTATACAGAGCTATGGTTTCTTGGTCTGGAAGCTAAAAAGATTGAAGGTTTACCTGAAACCCAGAATAATAACTGTTACGATGATGAGCATGGTTCCTACTTGAAGGTAAGTGGAAAAACTATGGTACTCATTTTTAGCTCAATAAGTTTGTGGTGGCTGTCTGCCAGCTCCTAACTGATCTATGTGAGGCAAATGTTGTTTCTAGAAGATAAATATTCACATAGTGAAAACATCAGTACTAATCACTTTAAAGGTCAGAAAGGAATCCTAAAGAGAGACCCACTTTGCACGTCATTCAAGACTGATGCAAGGTAGGTGGATTAATGAAGCACGCACTTGTTATTTTCTCTGTCGCCTTTATTTAATGTAGACTTCATGTGCTACCAGTCCAGCATCTTTCATAGATGGTAAAGTCACACACACATGAACTGCTTTAAAGCCTGATCTTGGTCATACTATTTGAATCTGAACCATTTGTTTTCTTTTGAAGGTTTTACATGACCATATTGCATACCGATATGAAGTGTTGGAGGTCATTGGGAAAGGGTCATTTGGGCAGGTGGCTAAATGCTTGGATCATAAAACCAATGAATTAGTGGCATTGAAAATAATAAGGAATAAGAAAAGGTGAGACATCTGTTGACTTTAAACCAGTACAATCAGCTCTTTATTACATGGGCAGTGACAATCTGGGATAATGTGAACAACAAAAAATCAAACCCCTGTACATCAGGCTTTCATTAAACACAGTGAGAACAGAGTGAGGAAAGGTGATGTCAGGGACTCAGAATTGGCCTGGACCCAGTGGAGACACAGTCTATGAAAGCAGGCACAGTTTTTCCAGACTTACATGGAGGTCTCTGTATCTGTGACACAGTTAATACACAGCCAGGTAACCAGCCCTGCATGACTGAGAGCTGAGAGCCCACATTCCCCCTCAAGACTCCAAAACCACAGGAATATGCTGGGAGGCTCCAGTTGCTCATTTTAACGTGAAAAAATCTACACTATGTTCCTAAGCAACCTCTTCTTGTTATGTGACTGGTTACAAAGTTTTAGTTGAATTTAGCTTGAACCAGAGTCAAGGAAGCAGATGAGAATGATGCTGTTGACTACAGCAACAGTTTTAGCTGTTCAGTTTTCCCCTTCACTGAACACTAAATGTAAAGATGCTCTCCAAAACTGAATGTCTTACTGTGGTAGGTGTGAAACACGGCCCTATTCGAGTAAACAGAAGCATTCCTACGGACTTTGAAAGCACTAGGATTTTACTCTGGATGCTCATTTGAAACTTTTTTATTAAAACATTTTTTCAGACAAGTCAAAATAACTACTCTTAAGTGTTATGTAAGGCCAATATATTTAGACTAGGAAACAACCGTAATGTATCAAAGTTACAGTAGCTGACAGGGGTGAATGGTAAATTTTTAATCATTTTCCCACATGTTGAGTTTACAGTAAGATTGTGGTGTTTGTAGTATTTGTATTTCTACAAATGCTAGACTGAGTTAATATTATCATTCCTATGTCATGTGATATTTCAGATTTCACAGCCAGGCTTTGGTAGAAGTGAAGATCCTTGATGCTCTCCTGAAGAAGGACAAAGATGATACTCACAATATCATCCACATGAAGGAATACTTCTACTTTCGCAATCACTTCTGTATTTCCTTTGAACTGCTGGGGTAAAGTATATTTTCCTTTACACAAATCTTAAGGAGCATTGTAGATCTTGTGCTTTACAAGCTTTGATTTTTATGTCTTCTTCAGAAGAATTTTCAGCTCTTCATGTTACAAGAAGGAATACTGTCTAAATACAGACTGCATAACTGAGCCTTTGGTCACCAAAGGTGAACTGAAAAAGGCCCCATTCAGACTTCACACAATGACATGATCCATCCCTTATTTTCTGTGCTATGTATTGAAGTATTCTTCCCTGAAAGACCTATGGGTAAAAGAGTAAAACAATGAATTCAGGACTGGTAAACTTCAGGATATAGAAATATGAATAATATTAAATAATTTAAAAATATGGCTTCTTCTTGCTTTCTATGAACCTGTGCTGCAGGACACATCTTAGCAGGAATTCTGGGGAAACTTTAGAGAAGTCAGATCATTTTATTCACCAGTCATCTTGTAATCAGGGCATCAAACTGGTATTATGGAAGTTACCCACAGTTCCCCATCCCTTAAAGTAAAGGGATGGGGTTGCTTTACCCATTGCTGCACAGGTCATAGCCCTTGCTGAAGATTCATCATTGTATAGAAGGCTTGATCTCAAAGAGACCTAAATTCATTGTGTTGCTGCATGTGAGTCTGTCACCGACAGACACACAAGGATAAGAGTTGACTCCTCGCCAGGGAAGACACAGACAAATCTTTTCAGAAAGCTGCTACGGAAACTGGTCGGAAAATGTTCATGGGATAACCACTATGTTCAGCTCTTTACAGAAGAGTTGAAGACTGGTTGTCTGTCATATAAAACTATTTGTCTGGTGAAATTTGTATTGCTTCTAAAATATAGTGAAAACCCCTTAATTTGTGAACTTTCTTCTCCATCAAGTCCTGGTAACTTCATTTACTTCTGAAAGAATGGGCCTCGCCTGACACCAGTGGATGCACAAGCAGGGAAGGCAGAAAGCAACAGTTGTTTATGTCCTTGCAGACGCGTGTGGTCCTGCTGAGGACATATCTTGAGATCATATTGCTGCGGACATGCTTGTGCATCCCTTTGATAGCCACCATCCCTGTGGTCATTTCCTCCTCCAAAGAATGCCCACAAGTTAAGCACTCAGTACTTCCTAGGGCACAGCCCAGGCCGGGGGCTCCCAGGGCTCTGGCACTGGGACCTATGGGGGCTCCCTCGAGTCTGTTTGGGCAGGTTCTGGCAGCCAGGAGCAGGGCAGCTGGGCGGCACCGGGGAAGCCCCAGCGCTGGGCATTGGGCACCTCCCTGGGGACAGGGACAGGCTGAGGCTGGGCCAGGACATAGGCCCATGGGTAGGCCCAGCTTGGTGGGGCCCAAGCTGGAGATCACCCCTGCTGTGGTGCCTCTGGGACAGGGGCTGACAGCCCTGGGGTGCTGACATGGGGTCCTGGGCTGTGGGCAGGTGTGGGGAATCCCAGGCTACTGGGCAGGGCCAGCAGGGCTGGTGGTGCCCTTGGGGTCTCAGGGCAGTGTTAACATGTTGCCAGACACGCTTATCAGAAGTTAACAACATCATTTAATGCTCTACTGGAAGGAGCTAAGATATGATGGTGACAGGAGGGATATAAAAACCTAACGAGACCTTAATTTATGGGGCTATTTATCTAGAAAGATTTACTGCTGAGTAAAGACTCTTTAGACGAAAAGGATTTACACAACGTGTCAAGGCAAAGACAAGTGAGAGCAAAAGAAGACTGAAGAAAATTTATTTCTCTCAGTTCCTGAATGATAGTTGTTCTTGGTGAAAACCAGCACAGCTGCATAACATAGCACTGAGTTTAGCAAGCAAGCAAGTCCACTGACCTTATGTCGTCTTCAGATCTGGAGGCTCAGGGAGATGTTTGTGCATATTACATGCAGAAGAGCGTTCTCAAGGAGGAAAATAAAAAGTCATTTTCTTCTGCATAGGTCCTCCCTCACGTAGGAAGACAGGCTAAATACTCTGTTAATGCACTGTAAACTAATCATGCCTTTATAAATAAGTTCCCTAATTTCTTTTCTGCTTTCTGTCTTCTTCTTCTTCCACCCCCACAACCCCCACAGAATAAATTTGTATGAGTTGATCAAAAAGAACAATTTCCAAGGTTTCAGTTTGTCTTTAATTCGACACTTCGCTCAGTGTGTGCTGAGATGTTTACAAGTGCTCTACCAGGAAAGAATCATTCACTGTGATCTGAAGCCTGTAAGTACAGTCATTTCATAACCTGTTATTCTGTACAGAATACTTTAACTTCATCCTATTTTTTATTGATCAAGAGAAACTCTCAGAAGAATCCTTAAAACCCAGTAGGGTATTTGTACATAAGCTATCACAGAATCACAGAATCAACCAGGTTGGAAGAGACCTCAGGGATCATCGAGTCCAACCGTTGCCCTGACACCACCCTGTCAACTAGACCATGGCACTAAGTGCCATGTCCAGTCTTTTCTTAAACACATCCAGAGATGGTGACTCCACCACCTCCCTGGGCAGCCCATTCCGATGTCTAATAACCCTTTCTGAAAAGAAATTCTTCCTGATGTCTAACCTAAACCTCCCCTGGCGAAGCTTGAGGCTGTGCCCTCTTGTTCTATCGCTAGTTGCCCGGGAGAAGAGGCCAACTCCCACTTCACTACAACCTCCCTTCAGGTAGTTGTAGACTGCAATAAGGTCACCTCGGAGCCTCCTCTTCTCCAGGCTAAACAACCCCAGCTCCCTCAGCCGTTCCTTGTAGGTCAGACCCTCCAGACCCTTCACCAGCTTGGTCACCCTCCTCTGGACTCGCTCCAACACCTCAACATCTTTCTTGAAGTGCGGGGCCCAGAACTGGACACAGTACTCAAGATGTGGCCTCACCAGTGCCGAGTAGAGAGGGATGATCACTTCCCTAGACCGGCTGGCTACACTATTCCTAATAGAGGCCAGGATGCCATTGGCCTTCTTGGCCACCTGGGCACACTGCTGGCTCATGTTTAGCCGGCTGTCGATCAGCACCCCCAGGTCTCTTTCCACCGGGCCGCTTTCTAACCCCTCTTCCCCCAGCCTGTAGAGCTGCATGGGGTTGTTGTGGCCGAAGTGTAAGACCCGGCACTTGTTCTTGTTGAACCTCATGCCGTTGGTCTCGGCCCATCTATCTAACCTGTCCAAATCCCTCTGTAGGGCCTTCCTACCCTCCAGCAGATTGACACTCCCACACAGCTTGGTGTCATCTGTAAATTTACTGAGGGTGCACTCAATCCCTACGTCTAGATCATCTATAAAGATACTGAACAGCACCGGCCCCAGAACTGAGCCCTGGGGAACACCGCTAGTGACCGGCCGCCAGTTGGACTTTGCCCCATTCACCACCACTCTCTGGGCTTGGCCATCCAGCCAGTTTTTAACCCATTTAAGAGTCCAACTCTTAAATGTCGGACTAGTTTATTTCAGACTGTACTAGTACTAGAGTCCAGTGATTCTTTCCATTGGTTCAGTTCATTCACTGCAGTATTATACATGATTTTCTGCTTGCCAAAATGTATGCAAATATGAATTAAATTCAAGCAATGACTTTTTGCCTAGACAAAGAAAAAAGTACTTGTGAAATTAAGTATTTCAATATGAGGGACATTATAATGCAAGGAGATATTCACAAGAGAGCCTGTTTCAGGTTATTCTGTTAAGTCTATTTAATTTCATATGCATAACTATAAAATTAAGTAGCCTAGTAAATGACAAAACAATTCTATCGTACAGTATTTAGAGTGCTCACCTGTTTCTGGAGGAACATCTGTGATCCAATTCCTCCTGCTGTATCTACTAAGCAGTCACGCTAGGTGAAACATTTCCATTCTCTTTAAACCCCAGTCTTAAACTTTTGTAATTTTCTGAGATTTCTGAAGTATTTTAATTCTAGTTTCATTTCACGTCAATGTTTCTCTTGATTTCTTTTTCAGAACTGGAAATGAACCAATAAATAAATAAATAAATAAGCTCTCAAGTAAAAATGCTCAGGATGAAATTCTGCTCTCATTTTGCTTAATCTACCTTGACTCAGAAGTCTGAAGAGTCACATACTGTCTGTACCCATTGTCTTGCTGTCACGGTTTAAAGCTGGGCCAGCTATTAACCAGGTGGCAGATGCTCTCTGATAACCCTCTCCCCCCCTCCCCCAAGGGAAAGGGAAAAGGGAGAGAGACTTATGGGTTGGAAAGTTAAAACAGTTTTAATAAACTATAATAATGAAAAAGAGTATAATAGTAATAATAGAAATAATCAAATATATACAAATATACACAAAACCAAGATTGAGAGCTTGGAAATCCTCCTCAGGCAGAGTTGCTCCCCCCAGCATGGACAGAGGGGAAAATACAGTAGCTCCACCCAGCACGGGCAGAGGGGAAAATGCAATAGCTCCCTCTGCCATCACACCTGCAGGCTTTTAACTGGAAACTGGCAAAGCTGGTACCAATCAGTGGGAGACAGGAGGGCCCCTCCCTCCTGGGCCCCACCTCCAGGAGGCAGTGGGTTAGTGATAAATAGGAAAGTGAGAATGACGTGTGTGGGATGGAATACCTTGTTGGTCAATCTTGGGTCACCTGCCCTGTCTGCTCCCCCCTGCATCTGCGACCCCCCTTTGGCTCTTCACTCGTAAGCAGTGAGGAATTTAGCAGTGACCTTGGGTTCTCTAAGACTAATTGGCCTGGTTTGGGCCAAACCAGGACACTTGCCAACATCTTTGCCAGACCAATTTGCAGTGAGAAGGGAGGCTTGCAAGATAACCAAAATATCTTAATCAGAAACAATTAGCCCAATGGGAAATCTGTTTCCAGGCAGCCACTGACAAGGAGTGAGGTTGGCATGATCAATCAGTGTAGCCTATATTTAAACAGAGTAACATATTAGTGAACATTTAGTGAGTTAACTAAAAGAGAATTTTGTTCCCATTCTACAATTGTACAGTTTCACGAATTTAATTTACATTGCCTAAACTCACATCTGTTATTCCATCTGCCTTCTATGATATTTCTCAACATAAGGTAGAGTATGGAGTTTCTCTGGACTTAATGCTAGGTAATCACTGCCCCTAAAACCTGGTTTTGCAGTTAATCAGCTTCCTTGCATTGTGAGAGATTCAGTATTAGAGACAGAGTCCTACCATGAGCATGAAGGGATAGGCAGATGAAGAGAGAGGATGCTTCTTCCCATAACACAACCAAGAGCACCTGGGTAGTGGAAGTCAGTCCTTGCCTTGACTTTCATCAGTAGCAGCTTCTTCCTCCTGTCACACACAGTATTTCCTTGTGAGTCCACTAATCACCCAAGAAACTACTTTGTCATTATTTGGCATCAACCTGGGAACTGCTCAGTCCTTCAAAGCTTTGACGTATAATCACTTTAAAGCTGGTTGATAAAGGTAGCCATCTCTCTGCTGAGAAGTGGAGAAGACTGTATGATGAGAAAGCAAATCAAAAGAAATGCTTGATTTAGATATAGATTTTTAATGAGGATAAAATTCAGCTCTGCAGAAAAGAGCTAATAGGCTATGTTTACTCATCTGTGCAAATATTCCTGAGCTACCTGCTTAAGAATCTCAAGCTGGAATTGTAGGCACACAGTGCTGTACCCATCTGAACCCAGCTAATAATCCATAGGACCCTACCATTTTCATACATCACTGCCTTGGGATCTCTGCATCACACTGTTGTGAGGTGGAGAGAGAGGTATGCTTACAGAAAGTCTGGAGAACGTTGAAAGCAGTGGAGGGAAGAACTGTGAAGTACAACTCATTCATGGACAAGGGCTTTCTGTGGTTACAAAAGGATGGTTCTGGTTAATTTAGCACAGCATGCAACTAGATGCACTTTGCCTTTTACTAGATTAACAACGAGTTTTGGGGAGCTCACTCTGCTCACACGGCAAGCATTCTCACTGGGTGGTGCCTTGATAGCACCACACACTGCACAGTGCAGTGGCTTGGATTGTACGTGAGGGACTAGTGTCCCTGTCCCCTGTCTAGCTAACTTTCAAACTGGGTACCTTTACAAATCTCCCCTCTGCTTTGGTTAATTGCACATTATTGGATGCCTAGTCATGTTAGCAAATACATTCCCAAGGAAGTTGCAGTTTGAACCTTTTATTATGCAGATAAGCATAAATCCAATGTGTTATGCATTGCTTATTGTCCAAAGTGTTCACTAACCTAATGTGGTGTTAAAACCCTTTTTTCTCTGTGATTTTTTTTTCTCTTTAGGAGAACATATTATTATACCACAAAGGCCAAGGTTCAGTTAAAGTTATTGATTTTGGATCAAGCTGCTATGAACACCAAAGAGGTTTGCAGAAAAGTCAAGTTGATGTAATTTTCTTAATAAGCTTTCTTAATTTTAAAAATTGTGGAAAAACTATTTCTTTGATTGAGCTAACATAGTGACCTAAGCCCCTAATTAGAATCTGATGAACTGTTCAGCCACTAGTGGTAGAAGAAATATTGGTGGGAGACAAGTAAGCTATTACCATGCTTTTTTTTTGTCCCAAGCCTGATCAGCTCCTCTACTCCTGTTGAAAACAAAACTGCATTTGCAAGAGTGGTTAGCTAAAATAAGCCTATAAGCATAATCTCAATACTTCACTTAACAAGGAGTTTACCAGGTCAAGAGAGCCTTTCTCAGTGTGATTATTTAAATTATAATTGCTACTTTTTTGATTAATGCAATGGAGGGAATGGGAACTATGCCTTTCGTTTAGAAAGTCTAAGTTCAGTTTTATTTTTTTTTCTGTCAAAGATTTAAGTAGAATGTGCAGGAGATAACAAGAGCAAAATTTGTAAAGGAGAAATGAATGTACAAAAATTCACCTAATTAATAATAAATCTTAACATTAATAGGCATATTGTAAAGAAAGAATGATATCATCATCAGGAATGCAAATATCATCTGTTAAACAAAAACAAACACAACAGCAAAAAGCAAAACCCAAGGAAGAAATCTGCACTGCATTTTATTAACTTAGAAAAACAAAACTAGTCTTAAATGGCTCGTTTTTCCTATGAAAGGTTGATATTTAAGCTAAGCCAAACCTGTTCATCTATATTTTGGGATTCAGACCATTAGATTTACATCCCAATTTTGTAGGAGCACTTAATCATTTTAGGTTTGCTCATGTTTGAGTAGAATGTAATCTGAGATGCAGCCTAAAATATTTACGGAGAGTAACAAATTGAAACACAAAACAAGTGAAAGGAAAGATGGAGCATGACTGAGGAGACTCTGTCAGCTGAAACAAGAACTGGTACAACCCCCAAAGTGGTACAAGGTTAGAGAGTAGAAAACAAAAAGTCAGCTATTTATTTGTGACAGGAATGACAAAAAGCAGACAACAATTATGCAGTCGGTCAAATGCACAAGGGCACAGATTGACGCCACGGTACTCTCTAACTGTACAGATTTGGTGAAATCACATATTGTGCACCACTTAGTTTGCAGGGCCCTTTCCTTCCAGAAAGATGTTGAATATGAGGGGATGCAAAGAAGTGCAGAAAATAAACAAAATGATCATCAGAGAGATAGGAATAAGAAAATAACAAAGCTTGCATGCTATAATTATGTCCATTTGTCTGAATGACAAGAGGTAGAAGAATTAGTCTACTCACTATGATGAGTCCCAATCTTGGAATGAGATCTTTTGAGACATGCTGTGGGGCTATAAAGCATTAACAGGGAAATCAGAAGGCAGTAGGAGATGTTCCCTAGGTGTCTGTGAAACCAGTATTTCCTACAGTGCAAGCCTGTGATAGTGAAGAACTGCTGATTGATGCAAGGGGAAGAGCTCTAAATAGGAAAATGAACATGGAGGAAGCTGAATCACAGCATTAGTAGAATAATTTGTTTCAGTGAAACTTGTTGAAGAACAATTTCCAAATAGAATAGTGGAAAGCATATCACCCATTGATTTTAGGATGAGATTAGAAAAGGTTTTCAGAGCCTATGTGAGAAATCCCTTAATGGCAGCTAATGGATAGAGTAGACATATGATGCCTGAACATGTATTTCACTTTTCTGTGAAATCTGGAATCCACATTTCTGTCCCGATTATGATATTTTGCTTCTTGTCTAATTTTCTGTTTTGATATAGTGTACACCTATGTTCAGAGCCGGTTTTATCGCTCACCTGAAGTGATTCTTGGTCATCCTTATGCTATGGCTGTTGATATGTGGAGCTTAGGCTGTATCATAGCTGAGCTTTACACAGGTTACCCACTGTTTCCAGGGGAAAATGAAGTTGACCAACTTGCCTGCATCATGGAGGTAACTTTTGGGATCGTCTTTTGAATTGTATACTCATTTGATAAACTACGAATTTGTTGCCAGCAACAAAGAGAAATCTCAAGAGAAAATGAAATATAATTGGGTAGGGGCTGGCCTTTTTGAGGGAGGTTTATTACAGCCACAGGGCTCTTTGAGAGGGTGGTTTGTAACACAAAACTGTTATTTCCATTTTATGTGCCAAACAGTGCTTTGTACACTCACTGTCTTGTTTCTGAAGGAAACATGCTTTAATCTGGTCAGAATTTGTACGGAGAAGTTCGAACAGAAGCAGCATATCTGAGGGGAAAGAAAAAGCAATCCAAATTATAACAGGCTCCTCTGCTCTTAGAAATCAAATATGTGTTGGTCAAATCGGATCTCTTTAGTCCAAACTTGTGCTGAGAGATTTTTGCTAACATTTGAGTAGTCAGTTGTGTCTTTGTCTAGCAAATCTTGAAAACCTCAAAGGCTTGAGTAGAAACTTTCTGGATGACCTGCTCAACTGCTATTCTACTGTCCTGGTGAAAAAGTTTTTCCTAATAGTCACCCTGACTTCTCAAGCCACAATTTGTGGATGTTGCCCCTACTGTCTGCCCCTACCAATGAGTTTGGCTCTGTCATCTTTGTAACTGTTTTTCAAAGAGTTTTAGGAATGTACTGTGACATCTCCTATCTCAGATCACCTACCCAGTGCAAATGTTAGAACAGATGCAAAACTGATCCAGAAAGCAAGTTAGTCACTACATACTAATCACTAAACTGCAACCTGAAGTTGAACTCAGCCCCAAGTGCTGATCCTTCTAGTGCCATGTTAGTTTGTACAAGATTTTTCAAAGACAGCATCTCTCCATGTGGCCTCCTACGTGTGTCATTAACAAAGATCCTTGTTCTTAAGAGTCTTCTGTGGTAGTGAAGATCCCAGTGTCATCCCTTATAAGATCACATTTCTGTGTACAGAATGCTCTAAGGAATCCCTTAATTCCTTCCACAAAAATTGGCACAAGAGGAAATAGTTTGTAGACATTTCACAGTAAACTGCTACATTTAGCTTCTTTTCATATGGAGGAGGATGAAATACCTCATCTCTCCTGACAGTAGTTATGTATGTTTGTGAAATGAAGAATAACTCCATGTATTAATTTTCTATGTTGAAGGTATTGGGTCTTCCACCAGCTGATTTTATCCAGGCTGCATCAAGAAAGCGAACATTCTTTGGTAACTTCTTCTGATTGATTGTCCTTGTGGGATTCCTCCCTGTTAGTTAATCACGAGTTAATAGCACCAGTAGAGAGTAGGGTCAGAGAACCCTAGCTGCTTCTTAGGTGAAAAAACTTTTTTCGAGAAGAAGTATTGAAAAGAAGAAAATGGGTAATATAAGGCCTACAAATGAACCTGGTGCTGTGCTTTTCATGTTTTGTGGCCAGTGATAGGGAAGGGATTGAGAAATCCATTTCACTGTTAATCCTTAGAAATATTATTGCTAAAAGGAATGCAGTGGGTTTTGGGAACTAAGTTAGATTAAGTTCATTCCTCTGGGTATAATTTGGTTTTGGAAATTACACAAAATGAACAAAAAAACACTGTGTAGGACGCAGGCTCTAGAATGTAATAGGGCAAAACTGCAGTTAGTGGGATGGATGTGGGTACTGGTTTTGCAGCCCTCTTAAAGAGTTGGTGAGGATTTTTAATGTAATTTTTTGAGCATGTCTTTATTTTTCTAAGATTCCAAAGGTTTTCCTAAATCCATAACTAACAGCAAGGGGAAAAAGAGATGCCCAGACTCCAAGGATCTAAGCACAGTGCTGAAAACCCATGATGCTGGTTTCTTGGACTTTCTGAAAGGATGTCTAATGTGAGTTCATAGTTTTGACTTATACACAGCAGGCTACTTTTGACTATGCTTTCATTCTCTTGTGCCTTTAAAATCTTTGTATCTGTTGGGGTTTATTGGTGGGGTGTTTTGGTTTTTTGGGTTTTTTTCCTTACAATAGCATTTAGATAACTATTATTATTCACAGCTTATTGCAGGGAGAAATCATTGCACAAAAAAACTATATGGGATTAGTCCAAGGTACAAAAGAAGGCTGGCATCATCATATCTAAAAGCAGATCTTCATCTTCTCATGCTGGAGACTAAACTCTAAAAGCAATGGTTTTTACCCATTGAGGCCTTTTTATTAAATCCTTTCTGTTTTATCTAAGACAAAGGTTCATTCAGATAACATAGCTAATGGTAATGCACTGTCCCAAGGCAGTGCATATCTGACTCTCGATCCAGTGGGAAGAAACTCTTCTAATTTCCTCCAGCAGCAGTTATAGTTGGAGCTGACTTAGCTGGCTTAAATGTCTTGACTATATTTTCTGTGCTAGGCCTTGGAAATGGCAATCAGGTGATATGCTGTGGTATATGTATGAAAACAGTTCTGCTTCTTTGAATATCTGCTCACAAAGGTCTTGCTCTCTGCATGCATGTTCCCTTGGGTGAGATTAGACTCCGTTTAGTTACAATACACCGTATGCCTTCCCCTTAGCAGAGGATAAAAAGGCAAAGTACATTCAGCTATGTCTCCACCCCAATATCAATGGTGTTGTTTGCTTGCTTCTTCTTGACTGTGGTAGTTCGCATGGAGAACTACTTAGCACAGTTACTGGAGTGTTACCTTGTAGTCTGCATGCTGATTTAAGCCCTTTTTCTTCTTATCATAGTTATACTTATTTTTCATTTACAGCAGTCACATTGCATATTTCAAGAATTATTTGATAGACTGTATTTTTCCATTCTCTTGATTGGAATAGATTTTTATAAATCACTGGAGCTCAGAATGCGAGAAGACTCTAATAAGTCTCAGATCCTGCCATTTTTAGGATAAACTGTTGACTCTACTCCAGTCAAGGATTTTGCTACCTAATACCTAGTATGACAAGTGGTCCACAGCTGTTTTCTTAAAGGAAACTGACGATTTGCACATTTTTGTAAACTTCTAAATGCAAATAACATATAATTGTTAACAGTCTTCACACAAGGTATAAATCCCACATATTCTCTGTGCCAGGAACTTTTTACCTAGTATCACAGAATAATTTAGGTTGGAAGGGATCTCTGGAAGTCATCTAGCCCACCCTCCCATTCAAACAGAGCAAACTTGGAGCAGGTTACTCAGAACCTTGTCTGATCGAGTTCTGAGCATCTCCGAAGAGGGAGATCCACAGCCTCTTGGGGCAACCTGTTCCAATAGCGAACCACACTCATGGTGAGAGTGTCAGTGGCAAAGTGTCTGTGTGTTTGTGTGGGGGAAGAGAGATGTGATTAGGTGTCACCAGCGTATCATCTGTTATCACAAAGTAAATGGGACTTTTTAATAAATGAAGTACTGTGGAAGAAGCAAACGCGGCTCAAACATGATCATCACAAATAGTTTTGTTCAACTTTTATACACCTGTTTTGTGGATGAAAATGTCAGACCAAAAAATAATTCACTCAGCTCTTGTGATGACAAAAGTATCTTTTTTTCCTACATTATTTCTGTACAGTTCTGGACAGCACTGAGATTAGACAAATCAGAATGAAATATTCTGCAACTGATATAGAAATTAGTAACAAAAATATTAGGATTGATATGAATGCAGTACAAATGGAAATGTATCTATGTTTAAGCACTGGAAGAAACAGCAGAACAGAGGTTGAAAGAATGGCGTGTATTAGTAACAAAGGATAGTGGTCCCAGGACACTGCTCCCACCTGTAAAACTGGGGAGTGTGTTGTTTGTGTCACAGCCAGGAAGCCTGCACTCTGGTGAGACCACAGCACAGGTGACCAGTCGTGAAAAATCTCAAAGCTCTCAGCAATTGCATGGCAACAGGGTTGCAGAATATCACATATGAAGTTAATTTTCCTGTTAGCCCAAAAGGAAAAGAAACATATATTCCAAAATACAAAGAAAAACAGACCATGAGTAGCTACCTTGCCTAACATTTATGGAGACTGAAGTCAGCAAGGTTCTGATGTGAAGGACCATGCCCAAACAGTAGGTGACTCCTAAAAGATACAAAAGATCTGTCTAAAGACTAGTACATCATCACCAATCAAGAAGAACTCCAGAGTTGTGATGAGGACTCAGTAGCTGACAACCCTTGTCCTCTGTGTGACACACAAGTGGTCTTGGCCAGAACACTTGTGAGTATGTGGGTGTGAGGACTGAGTGAATGAAACCTGTGAGAGGATAAAGTCAACGTAGAGATTTTGCAAAAAAAATCACCTTTCATTTGCATAAGAAGATCTCACATGAGTTTTGTTACACTAAGTCTCTACAGTAGTTTCAGGTGCAGTTAAATTAGGAAAGACATATCTTTTAATGAATTACCCTGTTTCTCATTTATGTTCCCTTTCTTGGAGCTTGCACTGACAGAATGTGAAAACCTTTAAACAAATATTCAATAGGGTCCCCACCCTAATAACACTGTGAACTACATATTAAAAATGGTTTGGTGCTGCAGAGGGTTTGATCAGCAAAGCACACAGTGCTGAAGTAAATAAAAAGTTTAGAAGGATGGAGAAGATCACGTAAGATTTTTCCTTGTTTTCAGTTAAAATTCTTTTGTTTCAAAAAATGTCCTCATGACATGACTTTCAGAAGACAATACTGAATCTTTTGGCTTAAGCTGACTTTCAGTTAGAGCTACTGTTAAATAGCTATTTGTCTACCATGGATTTAAGGTGGGAACCTGCCCTGCGCATGACTCCTGATGAAGCAATGAAGCATGCATGGATCCAGGAACCAAAAACATACAGAGCAAAACAAAAACCACAAACTTCAAGGAAGCTGAGTGATGGCTCTTTCTCTACACTGGAAAAGAAAGAAGAGAATATTCGTAAGCATGTGCTAAGCTGGAGAACTACATGCATTTATATCAGTGTTTGGTATTTCTTTATATTTAGTATCATCTGTCTAAAGTAAGGTGAGGTGATAGTACAGTCTACAGTCTTACCCTGTCATTTTATTCATATATTATTACAGAAAATATCTGGAAAGATACGGCTGACAAAGTGAAAAGTGAACTGGATGAAAGACTGACTCCCACTGTGCCCTCCACAGGCACAACAGAAAATGGTGTGCAGAACACAAGGAAACATGTTATTCCAGAGAAACATTTGGAGACCCAAATGGAAAAGCCTGTAAAAAATGACCAAGCAGAACACAGCGGTGAAACAGCTCTTCCAAAAAATTCTCTCTTTTTCCCACCAATTAAGTAACACACAGTACAAGCGATGATTGGTTGAGTTGCATACCTGGTATATTTTGTAGGTATTATTTGTACTCAGGAATATAAGCTGTATCTGTCTGTACACGGGCTGTGCACATTGTAAGTATATTTAATGTTCACTTTACCCTGAAATAGTCCAGGCAACCAAAACGGAATTTAAAACCTATTCCTTTTCCTCATCTACACCCTTGTTGTGATCAGAGATCCTTCACAACCAGCAGCAATAAAATGGAGACTGTAAAGGTGGAGAGTGGCTTATTCTTGATGTTATAATAGACTTTCGAATTTTAGATTTTCCCAGAGCTAAAAGAACAAAGGCATTGATTGAAGAATCTGAATCCTTTCACTTACATCAGCATAAATCAGGAATAATTAATGGATAGGATTACTGAACTTACTTCTGTATAAAAAATATGAGAAATCAAACCCGGCACCTTCACTTTCCTCCTTCTCTATCTCTCTCTTTTTTATAGTGAAGCGCTAGGTGGAAGCCATTGTCACACCTTTTTAGTACATTTAGAAATGTAAATTATGTTCTTTAGCTCTTTAGCAGCAACAAAGAAGAGCGGTATTCTGGGCCCACTTCTGCCGAGACTCCACTCAGTATTCGTATCAACAGGAAGGATGGATTAAAGCAAGCTATTTTGATTCAGGGAAAATGTCCTCCACAGGAAGTTTAACTTAATACTCCGAAAAAAAAAAAAAAAGAGATTTCTATGACCCCTATGATTTCTATGTCTAATTAATGTAAACATTTAGCTCTTGGACAATAGACTGTCTTTTCATTGCATTTGTAAAGCATTCACGTCATTATGACTCTTACACTTTACTGTGACTTATAGATACCACAATTTAAAATGAAATAATGAGGAAATTGTCCTACAAAATGCAGCTGCTACTGTAGCAGTGATATTGCAGCAATCCCAAGAGAAATAGGTGTTCGTAGGTATTAAGAGTCACCATGACAGCAAAATCCCTCAGGCTTTGTGCAAAAGGAAAACCCAAAGGGTATGAAAATGGTCCTCACACAGTTCTAATATAACAGTGAGTAAACAAGCCATCTAGTAGGGTACAGAGGTCCCTGCACAACAAAAGGCCTATAGTGGGTGTGCTCTCCTACTGAATAGAAAGTTAATGGTAACAGTCATCTTGGAGAAAATGGACTGCACAATGCTATTCTCTTGGTTTCAGGCGAATCCCGGGACTCATGAAGAAACACCTGGAAGATGAGTGACCCAAGCAGGGCAACAGCCCATTATGGAGTGTAATTGAGCAGTCAGTTTCAAGGGTATTTTGGCAGACAAATATCATCCTGCTGTGATGCAGACACTACTGATCATCAGGCCAGCTTGCAGTACCAGAATTGTCTGTATCTCTGGCTTCAGAGAGACTCCTTTGCAGCTGAACCCTCCTGGAGACTATGAAAAGCTCCCATTCATCACCAGAATGATGTACTGCTAAAAGTGATTTCTGTTATGCACCACATTTCGGAGGTTGCACAGAATACCCTGGGTGGGTGAGCATCTTGTAGAATGTGTGCAGAGCCTTTATCACATTTCAGAGAGGAGTCCCACCCTAGTGGGAGCTGAATGAAGGAGTTAGTTAGACTCATCATCAGTTTTAGGGAATATTCAGACAGGTTTTTGCAGATATTTGGAAAATATTTTGGCTGTTTGTTTGCAAGAAACAGAGAAGATAAGAAGCAAAGGGTTTATGTTTAAGCGCAAGGGTTCAATGTGGACTAAGAACAGCAAGAGTAGTTATCCTAATACCACTTAACATAAAAGGTCAGATCCTTATATCCTTGGAACTATAATTGGTACTGTTTTGATTCAGTTGCTGTTCATTCTCCATCTCTGTGATCTCTGTTGTGGTACGTGTGGCTGCTTAGGCTGCTCCAAGTTAAAATATCTGTCTTTTCATAATTGTGCACTTGTGTATTTGTCTGCTCTACCTCAGAGGTAAAGTTTGGGATCAATTATACCAAGCTTCTCTTGATGGTAGTGCTTAGTCCCAATGAAGTCGTAAACCTCATTTGATGTATGGGCTTGTGTGCTGGAGCTGCATTTTCTTCACAATTAATACATCTGAGTAGCATTTTGTAGCAACCAGCACCATATTACTTCTCATGGCATATGCTGACGGGTTTTTCAAGGCATTCATAAAGTTGAGGGAAAAGTAACAAAGCCACCTGAGACTGCAATTCAGTTTGATTATCCTTCTATTCACAGAAGGCAGATGGATGGAGTTTTACTGTAGCTAGCTAGCTGCCATGTATTTCCTGTCTTCCCTTCCTTGCTGACCTGCTGATCTTTTTTTAATTCTTTCACCCTCCACAGTGACTTCCATCTTCAAAATCTTTCCTGATAAGGGCTCTTTTAGATAACTGTTGGATTTTTTTCAGAGGTGACAGAAATAAACAGAAATGACGTGGCAGGAAGATCTAGCCCTCGGATACCATCACTGCTTTCACATTCCTCTGCAGAAACAAGTAGATCCATCAGATACAGGTAGCACCTTCTTCTCTGTGCTGTAAGAGAACAGCCTTCAAAATGTTGAGAAGAATCCTTTGACTCCTGCTCTGCTTGAGTCACCCACACACTGGTAATGGAGCAGACTCAGAGAGAAAAGAAACACTGAGTGATCAAATTACTCAATTGAAAAGCCCAAATCATGCATCATATTTTGTTTCTGTATGAGATAGTGCCATTTTTAGCCACATTTGCCAAGAAAATGAGGTGGCTGCTTTCTTGTCTGTCTCTGCACATTGGTCTGCCTGTCTTCCAGTTGGTGTCCTCTTCCACCGTTAGTTCTTCAACTTATTAACAGATATTAGCTGAAGTAGGCAGAGGAACAGTGTTCTCAAAAGTATTTGCTTTTGTGTGCTACAGTTGACAGAGGAGTGAGACCCTATTAGTGTTACAAGTGAGGGAAAGGCAGGAGAATGTGGTTATGGTCAGTTCTGCTGGCCTGCTGAGCAGCACGAGAGCGCTGGCTGCCTAGGGAGCACATTCATGTTTCTGCATCGCTGTAAGGATGTGCTGCCCGTTGCCCAGGAGCTAGACCAAACAAAAGCCTGTAGGGGATGTGGGACATAGAAAGAGTTGGGCATTTTACAGTGGAGATGATAACTGATTTGGGGTGTAAGGCTAGAAGGGGCATCACAGTATGGGGAAGCACTGGGAAATTGTGTCATTGGGTTGAGAAGTTGCAGGAACCAGCACTGTAGCAACAGTGAGTATTTACAGGCTGTAGGGCACAGATCTGTAGGAAATCAAGCTATGAGAACACAGAGGCTCAGTGAACAAGCTCTTATACTTCTTCTGTCTTTGAAACCTCATTATGAAAATGTTGTCTGTAAAAGTTAATGATAATGCATGCTCCTAGGCCCTGCTACCTTTCTGGAATTCAATGCATTTTGCAAAAATTGCACTTCACCACCCCTCCTAGGAGGCTGCCTCAGTGTAATTGCAATAAGTCAAACGCACAGTCACTGCTGGAGCCCAGACCACACCACGGAGATCTTAACAGTCATGCCATGCTCTTCCTCATGCTGGATCCTGAAGTTAGATCTTTTATTCAGGTCAATAAAGGTATCATCTGCAACCATCTTGAAACACCACAATCCCAATTCACGTAACAGAGGTGCAGCCAGTTGTGAGGTGCTGCCTCTACACTGGTTTCAGATCCTTCACTAATGTTCCAATGACATCTAGTGCCACTACAGGTTACCTGTATCCAATTTTGAATTCATTGCTAATGGCTCTTCTTTACCCTCCACTATAAAAGAGTAATAAGTCCACCAAATATATCTCATAGAACAATGTGCAACAGTGATAGGGTCCTTGTTTATACCTAGAACATTGTATCTCGACCTGGGATTTCAGGGTTACACCTCAACCCAAATAAAAAAAAAAAAAGCACCCCGTGTTATATAAGGGTAGAGTTGAGCCATGAGAGTGCAGCAGTATGTCTGTACTACAGTGAAAAAATGAATGAGTTTAACAATTGCTTCACTGAATCAATGCAGCTAAGAAGCTCTCAGAACAAAGTGTAAGAAATCTAAAGCAGAGATTTTGCAGCTTGCTCCCTCCTGCCCTTCTTTTGCATCGTTTCTATTTCACAATGCATGATGTGCCTATAACACGCTGCGACTCGTGTAACGTCTGTGTGAATAAGCAGGGATCATCTGGGACAAGGTGCTAACCAGGAGTATAAATTATTTGTAATGCTGGCTTTTATCTATGAAACAAACCTTTACTACCTATTTATTAGAAAAAAAGTTAATGTTTGTCAGACTAGATGGAGTAAAGCCATTTGAATTTTTCAGTCTGCAGAGAGACTTGACAGAGAAATTGAGAGACTGGTCACATTATTTCCAGATTTGTTTCTTTTAAAAGCAGAATTGTCATAATAAAATTATTGGTAGGCCAAACAAATTGAAGAATTACAGTAATTTGTGATAGGGAAAATCTAGGAAGATTAAAGCTCTTAGAAAGAAATCTTTCCTAACCATCAGCTCTGTAAGCTCATGCTCCAAGGATATTACTTGCATGCTGTGAGAACCAAACACTTGTTTAACAGGAGTATTGAATAGACAAAGCACTGAGAATTATTTCCAACGAAACATCCAGTCTTGTCTTTTACTTGATTAGAACTTCTTTGTGTCAGCACCAGTATCCACATGGCACTGCACTGTATGGGATGGACATAATGCAGATCATACACAGGGAACTAGATTGCACAGTAAATTTAAAAAAAAAAAAAGGTGTTACAGTCACTCTTTATCATTTAAGCACATTAAAACTGCTAGTTCTTCACATGCAAAAGGTTGACCATTGACTGAACTGTTGCTTCTGTTAGGAAGAAACAAGCGATAATAATCAAGAGTTTCTTTAGTAGGATCCTGTGTGGTTTTGTGGGAGTTAGATGGGTTCCTGCTTCCTGGGGCATGGCTGGACTCGCATGGGAGGGGACATTTTCTGCTCTCACCATTCCACGCCTATTTTCAAACAACGTTTCGCTTCCTCTCATGATCCTTCTGTCAGAAATTAATCTTTGGTTTTGCTGCTTGCCCAGGTCTGTCACCTCCACAAATAGTGACCCCCCCTGATTACTCGTGGTCTACAGTGCAAGGATTTATCAGCCGGCAGGTGTGTTATGTGCCATCCTATTTGTTATGTGAGACAGCAAAAGCCAATTTGTCAGCCTGGGAACTGGTCGTCTTTGACCCTCTATCATTCCCAGTGCTCTTAGCTTTCAAATGACAAGTCTGTCAGCAAAATGACTATGTAGACACTGTATTGTTTATATGTGTTCCAAAAGACCTTTATCCATAACCTATGATGCCCCTGCCTTCAACAGTACTTCTGTCATTCTTTTGAAGCTTGGGAAGGGAAAGGAGGCAAAAGATCTACAGTCCTACAATTCCCCCTCCCCTAAATATCCTTCACATGCTCATGTACTGTCTCTTTCCCTCCTAGCCCACTTTGCAAATTACTTTATATTAAGAGAACAATCGCCTCTCTATCCTCAGAGTTTTGTTCAGAGCATTTAAGATTTTCAGCCTCTGAAGAGAGAGCGAGCTTTTCACAGCTACAGTGGGACAACTGCAGGAATGGGAGTATTTGTGCAACACTGCAATGGGAAAACAAGCCAACAGCAGTGAAAGAGCTGAGAAATTATGTTAAGGAAAGTTGAAGACCTTTCACAAGGCAGCTCATGAAAAAACCTCTGCCAGCACCTTTCCTTCAGGATTGCATGCTTTACTCAATGAGGAGGCTGTATCTCCTCTCCTTCTTGCTCTGTCCTCCCCATATGATGTGGTAGAAGCAGTCCTGCAGATTGTGTGGCAAAAGGCAAGTAAGTCAGCTTGGCACCATCTTTCACAAAGTCTACAGTTTTTTGAAACCTAGAGGATCTGGGATGGATCCAAACACGGAAAAGGAAGGCTGTCAAAGAAGTGCAGCAACGTGTGGTGCTGAATGCAAGGATATTTTTAGCCTGGCTGCCAAAGGTTCACATTATCACTCCGTTGGTGTATCAGTCTCCAGTAATTTTTAAACCTGCTGGGTAATTTTACTCCAAATAGTGAGCATAATATAAAGTAACATATCATACAATGTCTTATAAGGGAGTATCACACATCTCAGTATGATATAGTACCGTGCATCACATTGCAAAGCACAGCGATCTAAACTGCAGCAGCTCATAGTGCAACATAATGCAGTTCCCAAATGAAAGTAGTCCTGCATTGTCTTAAGGCCTTCTAGAGGACACAGTCATTGGGAAGGATGGAGATGGGGAGGGACAAGAAGTGTTTGTCGTACTTGAAACCTGAACTGCTGAGAATCAGGAAACAAAGTTAGTAAATTCTCTAATGCAGCCTTGCTTCTGCCCTTTTCAGCAGATAAGCTGATACACCACTAATCTACGCACTTGCACCATACCAATATGCCTTGTCCAGAGAATAGGGAATAATTATTGCGAGCACTGTAACAAGTTCTATCAAGCAAACCTTGTTTTGGGCATGAGGCACAGAGTTGAGCTGCCTGCACTTATTCTAGTCTTGAACACCTCAGTTTCCCCACTGACACCCCCTGCTTCTTGCCAATGCTTACAACCATTTCTACCCAGCGCATTCCCTTTGCCACTGTCCTTTCACTCACCTTTCATTAACATCCTCCTTTTATGTTCCCTTGGGTAATACACCTAAGACCTTTTAAAGGAGGGTAATGAACCAATGCAAAAATAGCAGATATTCTGTTGATGGTGTATTGACTTGAAACACAGGATTTAGCTTCAAGCCTTGCTCCAAACACCACAACACATGGTCCAGAAGCTGGGTGTCAACCTACCAAATGTCCTTTCTTATTAGCTCATTTGGGCGGTTGTTTCTTTTTCTTTTCATCCCGTAATTCCACTTGGAACTGAAAGCCTTCCCTGACAAACTGTTGGCAGTGTAGTATGTCTATGTGAAAAGCTGCGGTTTCAGTAAGTCCACATTTTTGGAGAAAAATATTTCATTTCAAAATAAGTGATCAGCTCTACTGCTTTTACTATTGTTCCCTTTACTGTCTAACAGGCAGTGGTCTTCCCACTATTTTGCTCTAAACCAAAATTAGCATATTTCCATAATTGACATATTTCCCCCCCAAAAAAACAAACACAAAATGTAAATTAAAAAATAGATTTTAATCTTAGTCTGAGCATAGCTGCAGAGCAGTGGTGCTTAACAGCTTGATAAAATGAAGAACAAAGTCAGAAAGTGGTAATTTAAACCATTTTAACAGCAGTATTTAGTTTTGTTCCTATCACCCATCACAGCAGAAGTGTCAACATTATTAGAGGTAGGCTCCTTTAACTATCCTTACACATGAACACCGGCAGAAGTAGCTGTTTTTAAAATGCTGCCTTTCTCCCTCATTAATCCCTCATTTTGAGGAGATATAAATCTGTTATCCAGGCTTTTTATTGTCTCTGCAGGCGTGAATCTCTTGTCTTAACATACGCATAGATAGCTATTTTAGATGGCCTAGTGACTGAAGATCTCCTCGCAGAGCTGACAGAGGTGAGACAGGTATGGCAGAAAACCCATGCCCTCCTGGAGCAGTGGGTGAGGCCAGGTGAAATACATGTGGGCATCTCAAACAGCACTAGACACCTATGTGTGGGCAACTGAATTAAGTCTCCTAATTCAAGGTTCCACTGACTGCTTATGAAAAGGGCTGCACCCGTATATGTTTAGACTTCTATATATCTAGGCATGTTACTCAAGTTAAATCCTCCCCTAAAAGTCTCATAGATTCTGAGGTTTTTCACACTAAGTTTGAGGTTGGGGGATTAGAACTGAATGTCTCAAAATGAGTGATTAGCTTTATGCAAACAAAAATGAGAAGAAACTTCAAGAGTATGGAAATGCTTCACTTTTGATTCATTCCATGTCACTTAAGTCATTTAAAAAATAGTTGTTTGGTCTAAATTAGTCTAGGCTCCCTCTGCTACTGATCATGAAGGCAACCTAAATAAATCCCTTTGACTGGATATTCAATTTTGACTGCTTGTGGTCTTTGAGGTGAAGGTTGCACTTCTTTTCACATTTCCAAAACAAGACTCTGTGACATTTTTTTTTTTTGTAAAATGGAGTATGTTGTTAAAAATTGGCCTAAAAGAACAATCAAAGGTGTTAAATAACCTCACCAGAATGTCAAATATTGTGAAATTAAATACTGACGTTGCTTCAACTGGTTGTAACAGGAATCCTATGGTTCCTACCCTGCACTGCAACAGGGAGTTGTTGGGCTGGGGAGACAGGGGGGCTGGAGTTGGCTGGGTGTCAAGGATGTGTGTGCTGCCAGCAAAGGGTTTCAGCAGTGGAGCCTTCAGGGTCATTTCAAAAGAATAATGGGCATAACATTTTCATTATTCTTTATCTCCCGAGTTTGTTGTACATGATTGCAATCCCCAAAGACAAAACACAGTGAAACATCACTGCTTTCCTCTTCTCTCTGGATGTCTCTGTCTGCCACATGAGGCAGATCCTCAACAGTGCTGTTGCACCCCGTGGTTCTGACCCTCCTCTTTCTTTTCACACTTGGTTCCTGTATGAGCACTCAGTTTTCTAAAGGAAGGGGCTTTATCATCCTTCCTCTACTCAGATCATCTATATAATTTTATAATCTTCTTTGGCATGTTGCTCACTGCCAATCTCTGGTATCTTCCTGTTCCTGGATATCTCTTCCACGCCCCTCAGCAGTGGCATGCAAACACCACATCCTGCTCCATCAAAGAAACCATGCAATTCTAATCTTTGTCACACAGCTAAACCATCCCTCCTTGTAATCCCAGGATAGTCGTGTCTTCCAGCAATGTCTCAGTTGCATTCCCTAATCTCACGTTCCTCTCCATGTGAGAAAGGGAGTTTCTGCTTAAAAGAGTGGAGAACTAGCAACAGTGAAAATTTCTCACACCAGCAGCTCTGCAAAGCACCCTGATGTAGCCATGCAGATTCCCTTCCCTTTTACCTCCCCCCCCTTCATCATTAACTCTGTCTTTGATTCTCCCCACAGAGGGACTGAAGGCCTTCAGTTTTGATATCCCTGTGCTCTCCTAGCCTTGAAACACTCACTTTGCATTACCACATCCCTCAGCTCTGCCTAGTGCCCCTAGAACAGTGTCTTGGGCCTCTCTGTAGCAGAGAAAATGTAAAATGTTGGCATTGTATTACATAATTCACAAAAGAAATCACAAATATACTTGTTGTCTACAGCAGGACTGTCAAAAAAAGCAATGTGGGATTCAAGCAATCTGTACGCAATTTGATCTTTTTAAGCCCTGTCCCTGAAGATCAGATTAGATGTCTCTCCTCCTCTGTTACTCATCTGTTCTGCAAGCACTTGTCTCAGCAGATTAATACAAATGGGCTTTTCTAGGCTTTCCTAGCAAATAAATAGGAATAAACTATCACGTCCTTCAAAATCCACAGACCCAGGCTGTGTTTTGTAGTGGATTATGCAACTGGGTAAATTGGAGATGAGATGCACAAGGCAATTCCTGGCAGAACCGGTTGGAAACCTGCTGAGGCTCTTCGTTTTTCATATCATTATGCTGAAAAGTCTTAGGCAGCGCAACAGATGATGCCCTTTTCTCCTTCCATTCACTCCCACCAAGGTGTAGTGCATGGAGGAAAGGCATTTTTTTTATTCTACTACTCCACTAGAGTCCAGGAGTCCTTCTTATGTGCCACAGTATCTTCTTCTGATAAGCCATAGCGCTAAGATTCACCAGCCCATTCCCAACAAACTTGCCAATAATCATCACACCAGATGATAGGGTGGCATAGTTAGGGTTCATTTCAGTAGTTACAACAGAAATGCAAGTTAGCCAGAAAAGACCCTTTTCGCTGGTGAGGAGAGCCAGCATTCACCGACCCTGAGGAGTACCAGGTAGGAGGTAAACACTTTGTTGCTTTTTTTGGTGAGGTAAACACTTTGTTGCTTTTTTTGGTTGTGTAGTACAAAACAGCTCTTAAAAGTGTTTTAAGATGTATATGGGATGGCCTAGTACGGTTTCACTGAGGCAGGATGCCAGGACACGTTATGTAAAATGTTGATCTTTCCTACATGTTAAATTGGATATAGAACAGTTGGTTTCCACTCCTCCTTTCTGGCAACAGGCCCATCCTCCTGCACTTCCATATAAACTGGGCCCCTGTAGCAGAAAAGCTGCCCAAGGTATCAGCAAGACCCAAAAACTGCAGTGGTTCTGTTGATGATGGCAGTTCTCTTCTCAAGAATCAAGGGTATGCTCTTCCTCTTGTTCCTCCCATGCTTTTGTTCTGGTCAGTCCAC
Organism: Nyctibius grandis; assembly: GCF_013368605.1. Classification (NCBI taxonomy): domain Eukaryota; kingdom Metazoa; phylum Chordata; class Aves; order Nyctibiiformes; family Nyctibiidae; genus Nyctibius; species Nyctibius grandis. The sequence continues at coordinate 76,054,388 of NC_090662.1, read as the reverse complement.
ACCTCCACTGTTGCGTTTCTCCATCTTGCTGGATCCTTCAAACATGGTCTACTTCCGCTGGGACCATGACGAACAGGAGCTGATGACATTTGAGCTGCACGTCCATACAACTGGCTGGGTGGCATTTGGATTCAGCCCGCATGGAGAGTTGCCTGGATCTGACATTGTGATAGGAGGTGTCTTCCCAAATGGCAGCATCTACTTCTCTGTAAGTTGAAAAGACTTCCTCTTCATCCCCCTTTGCCAAGGATCATGCTCCAAGTATACTGGCTTGAAATCATATGGGCTCAACTGGCTAAAGATAGATGTCTGAGGCCATTTGAGATCCTTAGTCGGCATGACCTCTGACTGACAGTCCAGAAGAGGCCAGATCTTCTGCAGGTCCTGTGTCATGCTTGCTAGCCCCGTACAGCTACCTGAGATATGCCATGGTATCCCAGATGGCACTAGATTATGTTGTTTAGGTGAATAAACTGATCCCACCTGCAAGTCAAAGCCACAGCCAGAACCAATTAGATATGACTGAAACAATTACCAACCATGAAGTTAGAAGAAGCTGCTGGGAGTGTAACTTCTGATTCATTCAAACCAGAGGTCAGTTCAGCTAGGAGTTAGATGTGAAACTCCCATGTTTTTCCTCACTGAAGCTCTTCAAAGGGTAATTTATTTGGTTTTCCTTGTAGTAAGTGGAGATGTGTGTTCACCTCCAAAGGTTGTTTCTTCCTGACAGTCTTATGTATCTCCATTAGGAATAGGATAGGACATCCTTGGGACTTGCTGGTTTTCCCATTGTCTGTAAAGGCAACTGCTAAGGATAGATGCCTTATGTGAAAACAGCTGGAGTTTGGAGGAACAAAATGCCACTGAGGGTGCTAAATAAAAAAACAGGGTGGGTTTTGTTCTGTTTTGCTTTCTTTTGTTTCGATTGTGAAAGAGAAACAGGCAGTTTAACGTTATCCAGATACAGAAAGAAAAAGAGTTTACACTGATAAAGTGTTTGCCAATCACAGTGGTTTTATTTTCTTCAGCTGTTTTCAGTTCCCTTTTCACACAACAGTAAAATGTGTTTCGCGTGAAGTATGTATTGGTGCTTGTCTAAAAGGGGTGAACTTTGGAGGCGGTGAGGTAGCTAGCCTTACTTCTGGTCAGTAGTTGATTGCAAAACTGCTCTTGTAATACCAAGATTTGAAATCTTTTTGTGGTTGTGATACAGACAGGGAATTTTTGTCTGTGAATGACTACACGGAAAAAATATGATCAATTTAGAAGAAATTCTTGTTCTTTGTTTTTTAATAATGATTTTTTTATAAGTGATTTGGGGTAAAACATTTAATTTCTCCTAAAAAAATATCCTGAAAGGAAAAACTGAAGTGTTTGGTTTCAAAAATATGAAACATTCCATTATTTTCAGAAGAGATCTTTAACATTTTCAATGTTTTTCTGCATTTGTAGCTGAAAGTCTTTGTTTATGTTAGAAAATAATTTTAGTCCCACAAATGTTTTAGGTTTTTTCAACTTGTTTACATATCAGAAAACATGTCGCAATTATTTAGGTCTGGAGACATTCAATTAAGCAAACACATTAATGACCACAAAACCCCACATTTTCTCAGTAGGCTGTGTATTACATCTGCTGAACCTGTGGAACAGAGAGTTTGAAGGAAAAACAAGGTAGTTACTGTTTTCCATTTGCCTTCTTCCACGTGTTCTTCCACATAATGTCCAATGGGTGAAAAACTAGCCAAAAAGGTTTGTTTTCACAAAGGTGGGGTTTTTTTCCCAGTTGTTTACTGCCTTCCTCTTTCGTAAGGTATATTTAATTTTAAATATTTTATTTATTTCAAAGTAGCTCATTTGCAGACTACATATCTTTGAAGTTTGATCTTTTAATGAAAGAGTGCAACAGGTATTCCAAACAGTAGGAAAACAAAAGCTGTATTTTCAAACTATGATATGTCCCCCTGTAAACTCAGCATTTTGGTTAGAGAAAAATCGCTTAGAGTATTCTGAAAGTCCCAATCCATGGACAAATTCAAGAAGAAAGAATACTAGAGGAGATACTGGGAAATTTAGCAAAAGTTGTAAACAGGTTTTGAAATAAACACTTAAAGGAACAGAGATGGGAGGAAAAAATACCAGGAAGGATTTCACATAAAAATATTTTTCCTTGACCAGGCTGTTGTCTGGTAAAATTTTTCTATTCTCTTTTATCCCATCAAAGTTGAGTATTGCAGTAAAACCTTTCAATACAGCATTTAACAGCTATACATGAGGGAGACATTTGCTTTATTATGTTTTTCATCCCGTCTGCAGCCACTGCCTTCTCATTTCTGGTCATTTGAACTCCTTTGCCACAAAAACATGATGCAATCTCAGTCAGTCAGCTTGAAGCTTTACTCCTTTTTATCCTTCTTCCCTTTCGGCAGCTGTGTGTACAGTCCCACCTTTTCACTTTGTATTTTCATAGCAGCAGTTATTGTGGCCCATTCTGTTCCCAGTGAGATTTCTACAGGAACTAGACATTTAGATGCTTTTCAAACACTGCCTCATGTTTCTGTGCTTTTTAATGAGTAACAATTGCATTTGCATTATTTGCATTATTTGTTTTTTTCACTATGCCTGTGCTGCTAAGGCAATTGGTTAGCTTGTAGTTTCTAGGAAAGCTTAGCATGCACAACCAGGCCCAGGTTCCAGGTGCAACAGAAAACCTAAGAGTTAAAGTAGAACTTTGGTATGCCTAAAATAGTTTACTTTTGAACTACCTCTGTTTTTGAACAGGGCTTATTTTACTTCCCACCCTGTGTGGTTGAACCAGATGTGCTAAAATGCCCCAGTGTGTAGCAGGTCATTCAGGGAGCGGGGAAGATCCTCTAAAATCCATCCTATTCAGGCCATCCTCTGGGTGATGGGACCCAGGGGCTGCTCTTTCCTTGAACAGCTGAATGTAGCAGGGAGTGGATGTGGGTTCTTTTTGATTGGTTTGTGGAAATCACCAGTAAAAGCAGAGGAGATTTTTGGAGAATGAAATGCTTTGATAATTAATCAGGTCCCACCAGCAGTACCTGGAAACATGACTTCCCAGAGTGCAGGAAGCTCTTCCCTCTATTGCTTTGACCACTGTTTTCTTTCCAGGATTGTCATGTGGTAGATGAGGCAACCCTTGAGGAAGATGAGAGCCAGGACTACCAACTGCTGTCAGTAACAGAGAATGAGACCTCCACCACCATGCTGTTCAAACGCCACCTCCGGACGTGTGACCCAAATGACCTGGATATCACGGTAAGAAAGGGCACTGCTCAAGTAACATCCCAAACAAACCTGCTCTCATGTCCCACTGTATTCCCAGATCCCCAGAATCAGATCTGTGAACGACAGATTTTTCTCACAACAGTACAACAACAGGAAGATACAGAAAAATATGGGACCATACAGCCACATTTTTAATGCCCATTTCAAGGTCACTATATTGATGTATTTGGTGTTTTTTACAATGTTTTCCATCAAAGAATAGGGAAGATATAAATATCAAAATTTTCTTAAGATCGAACACAGCTCTTCAAAATTTTACTCATTTCTCTGTCTTTCTCCTGCTTGCCACATATAAAAAAAACAATCTAGTATGGGAGATAAAGTTTTTATTTGCCTAATATAAGGCAGTATTTTGGTAAGAATTATGTTGAGAAAATTCAGAACGCTTTGATAATCTCAGTCCTTCTCTCTTGGAAGAGCTTCATACTGGTATTGATTGACATTTAAAACTTGGCCAACACAAATCAGTATTTTAAGTTAGAGATTTTTCAAAAATATACTTTGCCAAGGTTCACAAGCACACTAATGCATACAGTTTCAGAACTCTGCATATATGGACACTGTTTACACTGTTTCACCTTTACTTGAGGGACTTCTGGGTAAATCAGCATTATCCAAGGTTTAGCCCACTCAAAAATGTTTGTCCAGAATTAGGCATACATTCGTCATTTTTCCAGAGTGCAAATACATGTGCAAATGACTAGATAGATGCCTTCGTAGTCACAAACCTTTTTAATGACCTTTACTAATCGAAAGAAATATAATCCCATTCTGAATGGGAAGAACCTACAGAGTTCCATGGCTGTCCTTACGCGATGGGGCAAATCCAGGCAGATCATTGAGTGCATTTATGCTCAACAGTAGCTGCTAATGGGGAATCAAGGGAGCAGAGTTTTGTTAGCTTTTTGTGTAAGTCCCTTAGTAATTATTTGTAAAAATTGCCCAAAGCGCATTAGCAGTATATACAGATAAATGAACTGTGTCTGCTTGCTCCAGGATATGCAAAGATCTGAAAATCTGATCTTTAGCACCATTGTACAGCTCCCACACCTAGAAAAGTATCCAGACACTCAGTATCTAAACATTTAAAAACAAATTGATGCAGGTTCTGAAATCTTATCAAATCCCTTACAGCTTTTTTTCTAGCTTTCTTTTATTTCACAAACCCACACTTTAAGTCCGTGCATGTTTCATTAATGTGTGTGAAATGACAGTGGGTACAGCTTTCCTAGGGTCTTTTCTAGCCAGTACCCTCTCTTTGGGAAAAAAACCATCATGTCTTTGACTGGACAAGTCAAATCTTGTGAGTTAAACTGCTTATTTTCTGTTGTGTTCTGACATATTGTCTGAGTGTCTGGGTACATACCAAATACACACAGTTATATTATTTTACACTACTTTTAATTGCACATGGTTAGTATGTGGATTGCATTTTAATACATGTGTAGTGGTATAAGGCATGTGATGTGGGGTGAATACCTGTGTGTGTGGTTGACGGGAAAGAATGAAGAAGAGTTTCCAGTGAAACGCTCCCATTACAGATGGACACAGCACGCCTCATTACTGCCTTTGGTACTGATGACACAGTCCAATTCTTTAAAGGCCAAAGATTTTTCAAGTCTCTTTTCTTGATGAGGTACAGAGGCCCATCTGGATCAGCTGACCCCAAAATATTCTTCACCTATGACCTGAGGCTGGACAATGTAAGTATTGGACAAGAGCTTCACTTGGCATGTTAAAAAATTTCCCCTTCTTCCGCCTTCCTTTGCAAAGTTGATCATGCCCATGCTGGAGGTTTGGATTGCACAGGTCAAAAAATGGACATGAATGATCATGGAAACATGCAAACGGAGCTGGCAAGAGTAGGAATGAAGTGGGAAGAGAAGGCTTTCTGTGTGGAGAGTAAAGGGCTTATTTGTTAGGAAAATGCTGTAAGGTGTAGCCTGTTCCCTTGACTAGAGTTTAAGGATCCAAACACACGCTGTGGTACTACTGAATTGCAATATAATTAATATAGTTAACCCAGGCATGTATGTATACAGGTCTATTGTCCCATCCATGTAGACCCAGAGAAAAATATCTATAATATACTGAAGATATTTACTGATTCCCATCTTAGTTTTGTGGGAACTACACAATATCACAGAGAAGAGAAATAATGGGAATACATTTAAATGCTTTGTGACAAGTCTGGCTAAGAGCTCAGAAAATGCAGTACACACTACTGTGTGCTGCCTCCAGTATTAACTTATCCGGCATCTCAGTGTCAGATATAAGGATTTACCAGGAGAGCTGGAGCTCCCCTTTAGCATCACCTCGTGGTACATGCACCATCCTTGTCAAATGGAGCCCAAAAGTACCAGCTCAGTGTGGTATTGCATTAACACCTTCCCTCTTTAAACGGCATCAGCCCACACAGTCAGCACTCACTCAAGACACAGCAGCATCTGCTGATCAGTGTGGGCAATATTCCATAGTAAAGAGGGGCACTATTTTTACATAAAGATTTGTGGGATTAGTGCTATCATGTGCTGTGCTTGTGGCTTCAGAAAACTGGCAATTAAAAATGGTGATTGAACCGAATGGATGTTTCCTACGCTCAGTTCATGTTACAACAGGCAAATTAGTAATGTAATTCCCTTTTGTAAAAATACACAAAAAAAATCTGAAAGAAAAAGAATTTAAGACCTGGTGGAGCTGACAAATGTGTTTGCCCTTCACCAGAATACAGTTTCATCATCTTGACCCTTTAATCCTCTCACCCATTGCAACCAAAAAACAATCAGATGCTTGCTAAATGCATAATCCTTCCTGCCCCCTCCGCTTCTGGGTCTCATTCTCCTTGCACTGCCTCCCTTTGGCTTCTCCAATTCCCTGTGCACATTGCTGAGTTGCCAGGGGAACCTTCAGGTGACTCATGTCTGTTTCTTTTCCAGTTTGCTGTTCCAGTTGAAGAAACCAAATATGCCTGTACCTTTATCCCACTGCCTGTGGTCAAGCAGAAACACCATATCTACAAGGTAAACTTGCAGGCTGTATTACTGGGGCAAAAAAAAAGGACAGGCCGGACTTGCTCCTTCAATCATGCATACAAGTCTGTCTCTTACAGCATTTTATTATAAATTTGGGAGCATTCCATCTGTCCTTCACTGCCATTGGGATGAGCCAGCTAATTTGTCTGGCTTGTGTGGAGATAAGCTCTGTCTTGTTTCTAGCTTTGGAAGTACCTTTGTCTTTATGTACATTACGTCTGAAGAAACCTTGCTACAAGTCTTGTGTCTCAGTGTAGTGAGCTCAGGCCATGTTACCTATTGGTATCTTTGAGAGCAAAGGGAGCCTCCAAAATTTTCTATATTTGAAAGGACTTTTGCTTTTGTTTTTGGAATTTGCTAAGAATATTTATATAAAAAACAAAACTAACATTTTTACAGTTCTGTTTTCAAGATTCAATATGCAAAAAAGAAGAGGAAAGAAAAGAAAAAGAAACTTTCCAAAGCAAGCCTAGCTTACTTCTCAAATTAAGATAACTTTGCTTCAAGGTCAGGCAACCCTTCTTAGTTTTGTGCGTTTTGAAGATTTAAAACAGAAGTCCCACTGCAATGGCATAAGGCAAACTTTCATTAGCAAGACTTTCCATGGACTGGAAAAAAAGAAGAATTTGACAGGTAATCCTACAAAACAAACTCAGGAGCTTTAGTCAGTTCTTGAGGTAACATCAGGATGTTGACACCCGATCTCATCAGTGCTGGTGAAAAGTTCAGTGATTAATGAACAGATCCAGTTTGAGTGGTTTATTTTGAATTATCTTGATTAGTGTACTTTTGGCACAACTGAGGGAGCAGCGAATCATAGAGAACCTGAGATCAAGGTCCTTTATCTTGCTTTGCAGCCAAGACAATGGTGTATGAGGTAAGCTATTTACATTTCTAGTCTGGAACGACACTGCCCAGCATAACAGGTCAAATAGGCACCCCTGTGATTCTGATTAAGGGGAGGTGCTGTAGAGGAAGATGCAAGTACTTTCTGGACAAATGAGTTCTGCTAGGTGCATACCAAAATGAGTAGATAAATCATCATTCAGTTTATCATCCATTTTGCAATCAGATTATATCTGTTTGCCTAAGCTATTGTTAACTGCTTTTTCTGGTTGCCTGAGAAAGAAATACTTCAGGGTTGTCAATAACTTTTTTTCATTCTTTCTCTTGGTTACAGTTTGAACCTGTAATAACACCCCACAACATAACCTTGGTTCATCATATTCTTGTTTATGCTTGTGGCAATGCCAGCGTGTTACCCAGTGGCATAGATGATTGCTATGGAGCCAACCCAGATTTTGCCCTGTGCTCTCAGGTGCTTGTGGGCTGGGCTGTTGGAGGAGAGGTGAGTTTGTAGGGCCCATTCCCTTCTCCATTTCTTGTTATGAACAGTAGTACCCTTGTTGTCAGCTTGTCCAGCAACACCCCACAGTCCTGCACAGCCAACTAAACTGGGGAAGTTTCCTTATACTGTCCCCACTCGACTCATACTTCTGCTGCATCAGGTGATGCTGGAGATTTCTACGCAGCTGTCGATACTCTGCATATGTGTGTATGTTATTATCACACCTGCATTTAAAAAGTTTTATATGTCACACAGGAAGGCTTTCATTCTGACCTTTTGGTAATGTTGCCATTAATTTCACAAAATTCACCTTGTGCTAGTCTTGTGTAACAGAAAGAAGTGCACCTTCTTTCTGCCTTTTTTTCTACTATCTCTGCCTCTTTTTCAGCCAAGTAAAATTAAAATTTCAGTGAAATTGGTGCTTCTGGCTGAGTGGCCTAGTTAGTAGTCAGTGCTGCACAAATTTTAGCATCTATCTTGTGATGGGCACTTTGCCTTTCAGAGCAAAACATATTTTGTATTTCTATAGTATGCGTGTACGTGGGGACAGAGGGAGGAAGGAGATAAGTTTTAGACAAAACCCTTTTACTAATTTTATTCAGGTTTTACATTATGCACTGCCAATACTTATGTGAAATTTGCTGCAAGAGTGTACACGTACTATAACCATTTCCTATTAAATATAGTGTAAAAATAAAAATGAAGCCAATCAAAAGGATAAATGAAAAAATAAATTTTGAAAATTCTTCCTTGTTCTGATTCAGGAGGAAAAGAAATGGAACTGGCAGAATTTCACACATTTTGATTTCTAACTATGTCTAAATAAATATTCAGAGATGCAAGAAAACTTTCTTTTTGTAAGTTTTCAGTCAAGAAACAACAGAGAAGAGTTAAAAGCTAACTACTGCATGTAACTTGATTATTCCTCCTCTTCCTCTTTAGTCTTACCAATTTCCAGATGAAGCTGCAATTTCCATAGGGACACCTTGGGACCCTCAGTATGTCCGACTAGAAATCCACTACAGCAATTTTGACTTGTTACCAGGTAGGTAGTGCTGGACAGTTGTCTGACAAAGAACAGCCTCAGGATGGAAGCCTCAGACCTCACCTACATGCCTATTAGAAACCGTCTTCTGCATGAAACGCTTCCATATGTTGCTCAGAACAACCTTCAGGACAGTAAAAAGAGACTGGACTGGGCTCCCATTCAGGAAAAACTTAAACTAACTTTAGAAACATAGATTGTTATATCTCCTTAGATTAGACACATCTTACCAGAAAAAGCTGAACACATCTTGCTGCTATGATACTAGCGGGAGCGTTAGGGAAAACGTCAGGGAAAACGTCAGGGAAATGTGGCCATCATGGGTACAAGGAGCAGAGCGGGAAGGAACAGAGTGGCTGTGGGAGAAATAGGTGTACCAAGAGTCAGGATGAAGTCCTGAGAGCCTAATAATACCTCCTCAGGCTTCTGCCAGGACCTCCAGCACTCAACCCCTATGACAGGTGATGAAGAATGCCACCACAGTATTTGCTATCATTTTACAGAAGGGGGAACAGAAGTGTGGAGTGATTTTATGGGAATTGTCTGAGACTATAAGCAGGGCTGGATCCAGATGCACTATGAGTAAGATCTGTGCTTCTTGCATGGCTTTGAGGCTGTATGTTACAGTGAACCATACCACAGGAGTAGGGTGGAGGGCTTCCTGTTTATCTGTGCCTGCTCCGCACCTGTGACTGGGAAAGAGACATATGTGTTGTTACTTCAGGTCCTGCTTCTGCTGTTTCTAGAGTCATTGCTGAAGGAGAGGTCATTTTTCTTTTACAGGTTTGATTGACAGCTCAGGAGTACGAATCTACTATACGCCGGAGCTACGGAAATATGATTTGGGGGTTCTGCAAACAGGCATCTTTACTTTCCCTGTGCATTTCATTCCTCCTGGAGCAGAATCCTACACATCTTATGGCCTTTGCAATTCCAGCCAGTTTGATGAAGTGAGTATGGGGAAAGCCATAGGAAATCCTTCTTGATCTTTCCCAATTTGGGTTTTCATCTTGCTCTAGACAAGTCCAAAAGCCATTTCGCACAGGGTGCTATCTTAGCCTCCATTTCTGCATGTTGCAAAATGGATATCTATTCCAATAAAACTGCTCAAAAGAGATACATGATTTGGCCCAAGAGCATCAGCAGAGCTGTGTAAGCATGTCAGAACCATGGCCCGAATACCCATTCACCTCATCCAAGTGAAAGGGAAACAAACTCCAAAGGATGTAGTGACTTCTCAAGACCCCCAAGGGAGCCTGATCCACAGTATGCAAGAGGCCTTTGTCCTGCCATAGGTGTGTGATACTGGTGTAGGAAGGCAGATACTAGGCTAGGAGGATGTGGTGCTCTCTCTCAGGTCAAGAAGATACCTCTAGAGCAGAAATTTAACATCCCTCAAATCACAGCCAAGAGGCTGCTAACAGTAATCAGCTCTGGTAGACTGTGGGATCAAGGGGATTCACAGGTCCTTTCAGGACTGCTAGATGTGAGGTTCCTACTTTCCCCTTTCCCAGGCCCAGGAGGTGCTAAGGCTGGGAGCACACTCCAAAGATATAGATACTCCCCACCTCACCCAAACACACACACTCAGAGAGCAGACTCAGCTGGCCACAAATAGATTAACACAGACAGGAGTACAGTACCTTTACAGGCACCACACAGGCACAAACAACACCCACATGAGCATGGACAACACAAATGACCCAATCCTCTTCCTCCTCTCTGACTAATCAGGCTTAAAGTTCACTAGAGTAACATGACCATATGCTCACTCACTCAGCTCCCATATGTAATCACATTTTTTGATCTCTCTGATTTCTGATCCAGACCATAAGTCCTTTCAGCATCTGTGCCCAGATCCAGAGCCCTTTTACACAGTCCCTGGCCTGGACCTTGGGTCTTTCTAGCTTGAAGTTCCCTAGTGGATCATCCCACCCCAAAACCACAGGCACACACATATACACAGTGTAGAGAGCACATTCACACAGAAAATTGTTAGGAATAGAGTTTAATAACATAGTCTAGGTTGCAGCGATCAGGTACCAGGCTTGGTCAGACAAACACACTGACCAGCAGTCTGCTTAAGTACAACTGGACTCTCCTCTTCCTCTCTCCATTTTCCCATGTTTGTTTCTCTCTTTCCTTACCTTTGACCTCTTCACCTAAGCATCTCACAATAAATTTTGCACATTCCCATAATCCACTTAGAACATCCCTTAAGTTTTACAGAGTCCCACAACCCCTCTTGAACAAGCCATAAGTTTGCTCCTTTTTTGAGGCCTGAGGTAATCTTGTTTTTCTTCTTTTCATCAATTTTCAAATATTTTCTTCTAACCTTTTAAGGTTTACATTTTGATGGTTCTTTTAATGGCCCATTGATCAATGTCTTACAATTTCTGCTCTTACTCTTTCTGTTATCTGCTCTTTCTTATAGTTCATGTATCTGCATGTTACCTCTCCTGTATCTTGACTTAGTTTTTTACATAGCTGATAGCAAGGTATGCTTACAGTACCCAGTGTAAGATACCACAAACTCAGACAACTATGCAACAGTACCTGAAGCCAGAAGAGCAATTTTCACAAAGGCTCACCAGAGCAACCTTTCAATCAGCAGTGACCTACATGAGGAAATGGGCTTAAACTTCCCTTTTAAAAAAAAAAGTTAAGCTGACTATTACACAAGTTCCATCAAGCTTTTGACTTGATGGGCACACCTGAAACACAGTGCTAATGTCTGACTGCCAGACTCTGACCTACTTCATTTTGAACTGCAGATGAATGGGATGCTGGTTCCAGATCTGCATGTCTTTGCCTACTTGCTTCATACCCACCTGTCTGGCAGAGGAGTGAAAGTTGCTCAATACCGGTAAGAGAAGCAAGCTCACAGTATTGCTGCCCATGCCACAGGATCAGTCCCTGCCTCTTGGGCTAGAATGGATGCGAATGATGTTCCCAGGTTAGCCTCCATCTGTCTGTCAGTGCAAGAGACTCTGCAGTGTCTACTAGTACAAAGAACTAGCTCCTTGGGAAAGAAGGGTCAGCTGAGCAGAGAGTATGAGGCAGGGACTGTGCCTCCTGTTAAACAAAACAGGTCCAGGCAGTGAGCTCAAGCACTGAACTGCTGCTCATCCACACTAGTCAGCTGCTAGGCAATGACCTTGCATAGCTTGGTCCTGCTAACCAGACTCACCCTGAGGCTACATGGGCACAGTTCTGGGGACTGTGTATACCAGTTCCCATGGGCTGCATAGGCAAAACTACACTGGGTTTGATTTCCTCCACCATCCTCCCACACTAAAAACTTCAGCACCCCTATGCGCTCTCTGATCACACCCCAGCCCATGAAGCATGAATTCTCAGTTTCAAGCTATGAAAATAGCCAATTATGGTCTGCAGCTTAGCATTTGAACACTACATCAACTGCTTAGAATTTAAAACAAAACAAACCCCAGGAATAAAAAATAATTGTGCTTTAGGCCAAAGAGGCATCACAGAGGTCCAAGTGATCAGTACTACAGGTGTAAGGCCTATCTATCTCCTCCTTAGGTTTCTAATTTCAGAATAACCCAACGTAAGCCAAGCATCATGCTGCAGACAGTTACAGGGAGGCAGACAGTCTGTGCCAGTGAGCCAGAGAACAATCCATGATCCTGTGATATCTAGCAATATGGGTGTAGCCCAAGATGTCACAGCAACACTCTAATCTTAGAGTGCTCACTGCGACACCTTAAAGACCAAGTTCCCTGCATGTCTACATGGTGTTTCTCGTGCACGCTCTGGGGTGTGATGTGAGTTGCATCTAGTTGCATCTAGTTGCAAGGGGAAACTTTGGCATTGCCTTGTCCTTAGATGTCTGTACTCTCACACCAAATCCCCAGATCCCTGCACTGTCTCACATACTGCCTCACATGCTGATTTACTCTGCAGAAGCTCCACACATACTGAATTTATCATGTAGGTATGTAGGGAACCCGAACTGCGCTGTGGGCAAGCTGTGGAAGGCAGAAGAGTGTCTGGGCCCCACAACCAATGCAAAGCTGAGTTATGAGCAGGGCGGATGTTAGTCTAGTTTGGCTTCTAAGCAGATATACGAAATATCATTCAGAAGAATCCAAGTTGTTCCAAAATGGCATGTCTTCCCTTGAAGATGGCCTTCCTCAGTTATCCTTAAACACCAATGACATCCTACAATCAAACATGGTTTAAACACGCTGGCCCTGTGCCTCTCTACCCACTCCCCAGCATGCCAAGGAATGGGGCCAAGTGACCAGAAGCTCCTTCAAAGGCAACCTCAGAAAAGTGGGACTAACACAATTGTCTGGTGGGTATTTTCCCCTCTCTGGCCAGTGGTGTCTGCAAAATACTCACCTTGCAGCCTCTGCAGCCTAACTGTGACATGGCAAAAGCAAGGGAAAACTTTTTAAGAACCTTCAAACAAACTTGGTCTGCTATAACTAGACTAAATAAATGGGGATTTTGTAACTGGAAAGATGCATTGTGAATATGTCTGCTTCCCAATTATGTGTGTGTCTCTCATGAGGAGCACATTAGAGCTGGCAAACGTGGTTGTCTCTTGGAAAAGGAGCAAAGTAGACATCAATAAAACCTATTGGCTTCAAAGCTATTGCTCAGTGTCAATGCTAGTGATCTCCAGCCCAAATTGGCCTGACACTTGGATTGCTATACTAGACAGTAATAGAAGACGAGTGAGCCTCCCTCTGTCTCACTAGCTAGCACCTTCCAGGTGCATGCTCCAAGTAGCAGGGGGTGATATAATCAGGAAAGTTTTCCTTAGGCTTCAGAAGAAAATGGAAGGTTCTGCCTCTTTGCTAGAAATCACTTGAGGCCAGTCTAGAGAGGACTAAGGCAACAGTTCAATTTACTTAGGATGAGCACATATCTGAGAAAGGACCTTTAAGACTTTACCATGCTAGGACCATGTCCTGAAGCCATCTCAAGCACAGGCTTCAGAGCAGAAGACCAAGTGTTTGAAATGCCTTCTGAACAGAGGTGATTCAGGCACAGTGAGCAGTTGGGGTGGCTTTTTTTTTTCTGGAATTTCCCCTCTGACATGTAGGATAACTACGTTGTTCTTAGTCACTTGCCCAATTAATGGAGACCTCAGACTCTTTGGAGGTTGACCTTGACAGAATATAGCGGATTGTAATCTTTGATAGCAATTTAGGGGCAGGCCTGTCTCCTTTTTAGGTGTTAAATCCAGAATACCCCAGCATAGGCCAAAAGTCACACATAGCTAGTATGAGTGACGTAGCAAGAGCTATTTTGTTCCAGACAATAGCGATAGCTTTTGGCTCCTGCTCTTTATGCAAGTCTCATAGCATACGTAAACCATGTGTCATGTGACAGAGCATCTTCTTTCTTGACTTGAACTTCTATGAAGCCTGGCCTTCAAGCCAGGTTCCTCCCTCCTGAACCCATTTTGCTATAAGGTGTAGCTGGACGATGATGTGAGCCTACCAGTTCACCTGCTCAGAGCTGCCAGCAGTCACAAAGCAAGCCTACAACAAGCAAGCAGGGTGTGTGACAGCTGCTGGGACAGCCTGGCCACAAGCACCACAAGGATTTGTGGGCTGGGTGACTTGATGCACCTTGCTGTGTGCACTGTGGATGTACTTAGCAAGATCGAAGGACTTGTAATGTGAATGGAGAAGTGCTCAAGCAGAGCAGAGACCACCTAAGAAGCAATATCACAATGCACTGTAGAAATAGCAAGGAAGAATTCACATTTGATACTTCTGCATCTGCAAGGGAGGTCCTAAACAGCCTGCCAGCTCTACTCTGCTAGGCTCAGAGAGTCTTTTTTATTTTTTTAGGACAGTTTTTTTGTAATGCAAACATTGGAGTTCTTACTTCTGGAATCCCAGACTGTTATCTGAAAGGCAAAAGTTTCAAGGCACAATGATTACTGACATGTAAAAAGTCCATATTTGGACTCCAGACCAAAGAGGGTTGGATGAGAAATTTCAAGTGTATGTTTGGGACTGACTGTCGCTGAAATACGTGCTGTGAGTTAAGGTTCAAAAGAAATCAGGCACGATTTCTGGAGAGGATTTTTCTTGGCTCTTTTATTCATCCAGGAATCAGTTATTCCATACCCCTCCCTGGAAATACTATAACTTTCTTCCCTTATTTGTCTTCCCAAGGAATGGTGAGCAGCTGGGGATCATCTGTGAGGACAATAAGTATGACTTCAGACTGCAGGAGATTCGGGACATGAAGGAAATCCTCATAATCAAACCGGTACCTTCGTCCCCTGGGATGTATCCATGGGCAGGCAGGCTGGGGAGGTGGTGAGCACCAGAGGTTTCAAAGCACTTTGACATATTCTGTCCCTCATTCCACCTCAGGGTGTGGCCCATTGCTTTCACACAGTTTCCTGGTTCCCTATGTTGCGAGTGGTTGTTTTGCATGCTTTGCATGTATGGCTCTGATGGTGTGACCTACTGTGTTCTCTAGGGGGATGAGATCCTCGTCGAATGCAACTTTCAGACACTGGATCGGTCAGGGGTTACTTTTGTAAGTTTGTTTTTTTCTACCTACAAATCTTCCATTGCTTTCACAATTAGTTTATCACCATCAAAATCTTTTGGGCAGAAATATCCTTCTTCCCCAAGCAAATACATCCCTGGCAAAAGCTTCTTGTGTCAGACACAATATTATGGAAATACTGAAGCATGCTTTGCACAGTTGCTCTCCAGCAAGACCCTTCTAGTACAGGCTTATGGACGGATCCCAAAGCTGTCTTGCATCTAATACCATACAAGTTAACTCTTGCCCAAAATGTCAAGTGCAAGTATCAAAACTCACAGCTGAGTTGGTTTTCAATCATTGAACATTTGGATGTAGTGGACAGGCAGAGACAAATACAGAAACTGACATAATCTGGCAGCTAGATCTGATTTCGACTTCTCAAAATATGAAGACATCCTTTTTAGTTCTTCTTATTCAGACCAGACATCAGTTTTGCAGAACTTAACATGTAACCAATTATTGTCATACTCAAGCTTCATAACTTACTTATTTTAGAGCATATGCCATGTAGAAGAGTATTTGACGATATTGCGCTTAGAAATGTGCACAAGTAACTAAAATTCAACTAAAGAGGATTACAGAATATATATTCACAGAGAGCAACACTGTTTGATTTGATTAAGGGCTTAAGGATGGGGCCAGACTCTTTTCAGTGGTGCCCAGCAATAGGACAAGGGGAAATGGGCACAAACCGAAACACAGGAAGTTCCATCTGAATATGAAGAAAAACTTCTTTACTTTGAGGGTGACAGAGCCCTGGAACAGGCTGCCCAGGGAGGTTGTGGCGTCTCCTTCTCCAGAAATATTCAAAACCCGCCTGGACGTGACCCTGTGCAACGTGCTCTAGGGGAACCTGCTTTAGCGGGGGGTTGGACTAGATGATCTCCAGAGGTCCCTTCCAACCCCAACCATTCTGTGATTCTGATGGGCCCTTTCCAGAAGTAGAGATCAACTGAAAAATTCTGGTCTGGATGTCACACTCAGTTAATTCCCTGAATGTTTTAGCTGAACTTTCCAAAGTTTGGGATTTTGGGATCTTGTAGATTGGAATACAAATATGGTAGTCTTCCTGAAGGAGAGGATAAGTAGATTTAGGTTATAAAACCACAGAGCAGCCTATTTATCAGACTCTTGTCAAAGGATACTTCGATTCGCTGTTTCTAATGCTCAAAGAAACCAATTCTTTTTTTTCGCCACACAGGATCTTCATGAGCTGTGAACAAGAGTTCTTTCCTGAGGAGAAATAGTCTCCTTGTTGTGTCTCAGCAGACCTCTGAGTCATCCTTGTGTCTTTGCAGGGTGGGCCAAGCACCATGAATGAGATGTGTCTCACATTCCTCTTCTACTACCCTCGTAACAACATCTCCAGTTGTATGGGCTACCCTGACATTTTGTATGTTGCGCATGTACTCAAGCAGGAGGCCTCAGAGTGAGTCCTGAGTCAACATGTTTCTGGAGGTAGCAGAGCAAAATGTAGCTATGAAGAATGGTAAATGGAAAAGATAATGAAAATGAAATGTTGCTGATAGGGAAGAAAGATCCATGTGTCTGGATCCGTCAAGTTGAGCTCCGTTGTTGCAGGAATTTATCAAGTGTGATATTTTAATAATCTCTTCTCCTTTGTCTTTTTTTTACTCTTCCTCCCCCCGCCCCCCTTCTTCATCTTCTCATCGTTTTTCTTCACCACCACCCCACTGCCCTTTACTCTCTCCCCAGTGCAGTGGAAGGAATGATGGCCATGGACTTTGTTGACTGGGACAATGAGACTGTCAAAATTGCAGAGAAAGCAGCCAAGGAGGCAGATCAAGTAGTCATGATTAAAACCATTAATGTAAGTCTGCTTCTGAGCAATTCGTGGCTGAGGAAATGGAGTCAGCTCTGACATTCCAAGAGTAAAGCGCAGCTGAGAGATAGAGCCAACAGACAACACCTTGAGTAACACCAACTGCTCATACCTTATCCATGGCTACAGGAACTGAAAGGGATTGCCTGAATTGTGAAGTCCTGTCTCTTAGGCTGCAGTTGCAAGTAACTGTCCAAGACATATTTAGCCATCACTTAACTTTGAACTAAAAAAGCTAAAAATCCTTCTCCAAAGAGAAAAAATACTCTTGCATCTTGGTAATATAACAGTGCCTAGGAGGTGATGCCATGGAAGGACGTTTTTGACAGAATGGGCAACAAAATAGTGCTGAAGGTCCCCAGACAACATGCATACAAAGGGAGTTAGGATGATCCAGGAAATCCACATACATGGAACATAGCTTCCTGGCTCTTACTTATCTGACTGCATTTCAGTGCATCAGTCTGGTACCTACTATCTTAGAGGTAAATTAGGGAAAAAAATCTCTTAAATTGAGAAAGGACCAAAATTCCATCTTCTCCTCTCTCAGAGAGCTTCTCTGCTCTCAGAGGGGAGACCCATGTTGTGACTTTCTCTGAGATGGCTAGTTATACATCCAGACAGCAAGAAAACTGACTAAAACGCATCCAAAACTTGCAGTATTATGCCAGAGTCTTGTGGCTCCCAACTTAAAAACAGATCATGTAACTTTATGTTCCCTTCTTTCCTTCCATCCCCAGGAAATCCAGAGAAACGAGACCGGTCTTATCAGAGACATCAGTATTCCAGAGCGGGCTGCCTGTCACAATATTTCTGGATACCTCTCACTGTCAGGTTGGAGGGCCACTGCAAATCTTCGTTTGACCGCAGTATGCCCTTCTGAGTCATCAACTACCAAAGAAACTGCTTCACTTCCTCTTCTTTCTGTCACACAGCTGGTGTTTGCTTGGCTTATCTTGGCCTCTGAGTATGGGAAGTGAGGGGCAGAATACTAGAACAGATCACTGGCCTGCTGAAGAAGTCTCTGTAATTACCACCTGGTAGCAGGGTATTCCAGATCTGATGGCCCTGAACATGAGAGGACACTTACAGTAGAAAATTGTCTCCCTTTGGAAGAAATAGGTTCAATGGCCATTGGCATTTATTTTATTTTCATAAAAATTCCTTCTAGTACAGTTTGTTCTAAATCAGAAAAACAATGTACTATGATGCAGTAAAGACAGGAATACTGTCATCTCTTCAATAGCTGCTGATTAATTATTAAATCCAGAGCTTTCATAGATGGCCTACTATATGTGTTTGCTCACTGTTATTTCAGTAATCATCAGCTAGTCTCAAGCCATCTACATATTCACTGTACTTAGGTCAGTATAGAAAACTAGGCTCCTTAGTTATTAATGTGATTTATTCTAAAACTAGTCCTGCCATATCCGTCAATGACTGCATGGCAAGGAATTTACCTGCTGATTGACAGGTAATAATGAGGCAATGACTTGGTGTTTACTGAAAAATAAACCTTATACACTGTCATATAGCAAACCAATGAATTCCTATTTTACAAAGGCTAAACCATTTGCTGTTATCTTTTCTTGTATTTTTCCCCAATGTATATATGAGAATTAGAAGAGCAAATCTGATGATAGTGGTGTTCTTTGTCACCATACTGGTACTTTTCAATAAATTCTCTCCCCGCATTCCCCAAGACAGAGTCTCTGATTATTTCGACAATATTTAGTACACCAGATAAAAACACCCTCGGACTTTAAAAGCAAGCATCACAAAATGAAGTGATTAGGAGAGTAACTAACCACGCAGTGGATTCCTTTCTCATTAGGCTGATGCACATTGATTAGCTAGTAATTATCTTGGCTAAAACTACAGCATGGACAGAAAAAAAATAATATTTGTCTTGAAGGCAAGTTCATGAAGAGAATCCACAAGATTCCAAGAGAATCATCCAGACACTGAGAGCCATGTCCCAAATAAAACATACATTACTGAGATGACTGTGCTGTGCTTAGTAACGTGGTCTTAATTCTCACTAAATATTTTCCCCTTCAAGTTCCTATGGGAATATATCACATTCCTTCTCACAGTATAGCCAAGTCACAGCAAGACCAGTAGTACTGAGTCACACATTCATCCTCCCTTGTATTTAATTAGGGCAGAAGGCTTTAGAATAGAATAGCATAGCATAGCTTAGCATAGCATAGCTTAGCATAGCATAGAATATGGAAGGGACCTACAATGATCATCTGGTCCAACTGCCTGACCAATTCAGGGCTGACCAAAAGTTAAAGCATATTATCAAGGGCATTGTCCAAATGCTTCTTAAACACTGACAGGCTTGGGGCATCGACCACCTCTCTAGGAAGCCTGTTCCAGTGTTTGACCACCCTCTCTGTAAAGAAATGCTTCCTAACGTCCAATCTGAACCTCCCCTGATGCAGCTTTGAGCAATTCCCACGTGTCCTATCACTGGATACCAGGGAGAAGAGATCAGCACCTCTCACTCCACCTCCTCAGGAAGATGCAGAGAGCAATGAGGTCGCCCCTCAACCTCCTTTTCTCCAAACTAGACAAACCCAGAGTCCTTGGCTGCACCTCACAGGACATGCCTTCCAGCTCTTTCACCAGCTTTGTTGCCCTCCTCTGGATGCATTCAAGGACCTTCACATCCTTCTTAAGTCGTGGGGCCCTGTGCTGGTTTTGGTTGAGATAGAGTTAATTTTCTTCACAGTAGCTTGTATGGGGCTGTGTTTTGGATTTATGCTAAAAACAGTGTTGATAACACAAGGATGTTTAGTTACTGCTGAGCAGCACTTACAGAGTCAAGGCCTTTTCTGCTTCTCACACCACCCCACCAGCAAGGAGGCTAGGGGTGCACAAGAAGTTGGGAGGGGACACAGCCAAGATAACTGACCTCAACTGACCAAAGGGATATTCCATACCATATGACATCATGCTCAGCATATAAAGCTGGGGGTAGAAGAAGGAAGAGGAGGATGTTCGGAGTGATGGTTTTTTGTCTTCCCAAGCAACCATTATGCATGATAGAGCCCTGCTTTCCTGGAGATGGCTGAACACCTGCCTGCCGATGGGAAGTGGTGAATGAATTCCTTGTTTTGCTTTGCTTGCACACGCAGCTTTTGTTTACCTATTAAACTGTCTTTATCTCAACCCACGAATTCTCTCACTTTTACCCTTCTAATTCTCTCCCCTATCCCACTGGAGCAGGCAGTGAGCAAGTGGCTGTGTGGTGCTTAGTTGCCGTCTGGGGTTAAACCACGACAGGCCCAGAACTGCACACAGTATTTGAGGTGAGTCCGCACCAATACTGAATACAGCGGGTTAATCACCTCTTTTGATCAGCTGGCTATGCTGTGTTTGATGCACCCCAGGACGTGGTTTGCCCTCTTAGCTGCCAGGGCACAATGCTGACTCGTATTGAGCCTGCTGTTGACCAGCAGATCAGGCTGGTTGATCAGGCTTCTTCTGGCAGATTACATCTGCCGTCAATGCAAAAACTGGCATTTTCAATTGGTAAATGCTGCTATGAGATAGGATATTTCCTCTAACAATGATTCACAGCACAATGTCCACATAGCTGCCACCTGCTGCTCTATGAAAGGATTAGTCATGTGGGAATTAAAAACCTGGAAAGCCTAGGGCTTGTCTTGTTTAGACTAACCTGTTCTAGTTGCTGCCTTTGCATGTTAAGCACCCTTCACCCTTCTCAAAACAGGCTGGACCAATCCCACTTTATGAATCCCCATTTGCCATCAGAAGTTACCTACAGAGGGGAAGAACATGTTTCTGAGCTGCACAAAACCCACGTTCCTCAGGACTGTCAGCTCGGTTCTGGTTTAGAAGAGCTGTAGACACATGACAGAGCCCCAAAGTGTGGCAGGATCCTGTTTCAGCAGCGTTGAATACATTTCTCTATGGACCAGTGGCAAACGTGTCATGCTTTCAGATGTCTGCTTTTGAGAGCACTGCCTTCTGGACTCGCAGGGCTGCTCCCCGTGACGTGTCGTGGGTCCACCCTGAGAGCTTCGCTCTGCTTCCTGGGACTGACTTCTGAATCTCTGTACTTTTCTGCTGCTTTCCATTTCATGTAACAAAGCTTGTCTTTTCAAAATACAAAACGGGGCAGGGAGGGGGCGGGGAGGGGGCGGGGGGGGGGGGGTGGGGCGCGCGGGGCGAGGTGTCAAGATTTGAAAACTCAAAATACTACTAATTCCAGAACCACTTCCTGACAAAGGTAACCACATCAAGGTCACAACCTTACATCTAACACACTACTATCAAAAGATAAATTAGAAGTAGGCTTCCCTTCTCACTATGAGTTTCTGTATGACAGAAAGAGGAAAGAACTTCTTCCTGAAGGTTAGAGAGGGGAAGGACCTATGAGTCGTCCTCAGTCCAGAGTACCATTTTAAAAACTGCGTTGAGAGGAAAAAAGGAGAAGGGGGAGCAAGAATGTCAGAAAATCTCATTTATGCTGACTTGAACTTGACTGAATCAACCAGGCCCAGACTACAGGATGTCACTGATGTCCAAGGTAGGTCAATTGGTCAGCTTTCTTTGTATTCTTCAGCCTCCCTCCCACATATTTTGAAAGAGTGCCGTGGAGCACTGAAGCCCCAAATAGGTCAAAGGAAATGTGAGGTCCAGTGCTATGAAAAATGCAGAGGTGGGGTGTCTATGTAGGTTTTTTACCATAAAAAAAGGAGGTTATAAGGTCTACTTTTCATTTGTTAAGGTGCAAGTGTGAGGGAGAGTTTCTTGTGTGATATTAAGAGTAGTTTCTATTAATTTAGGAGATTATTCCACAGCTGAACGCCATTTGGTCCTGAACCAGGTGTGTTCTCACACAGCAGACTGATTTCTGCAGCAAACCAATCGATCAGGAGACTGAGTGCCTAATGTTTCTGTTGTTTGAAGTAGTCTCGCACGTAGCCTGTTTCTGCTTGCTGAGCATAGTAGGCATTGCTTTGGGTTTTTTTCCTCCTGGCTTTGTCTGTACAAAATACTTGTTTAATAAATCAAACATAAAATGTTTCATGGACAGATTTAGTTTGATTTATAAATTCTAATCTAATTTAATCTTTCTTTAATGTACTACGAATTATTGCATAAACTTTTGCACTGGTTTTCCTACATCTGCATATAATTATATCCTAAAATAACAGACTTCCTACACTTTGTCTCTGTGTTTCATTTTTTTTTTCTTCCCTTCCTTTTTAATCTTACTATATCTTTGACAGAAATAGTAGTTTCTATTTCTTGCCATCTGTGTTTGTCTTTTGCATGAAGTGTGATCCCTTGGTATCTATTTTCAGATGGCTGGAGTTTCTAATGTCCCAAGAAACAGTTTTTCTATCACCTCTTTCGACAGATTACTTCATGGCTAAATTGACAGGCACCCACAATAGATGCCACCTGATTAAAAGTTCCATTTTCCTTATAATTTAATCTATGTACTCTTACTTACAGTTTTTATACAGTTTTAATAACATTTTTATGTTTCTCTGCTTGTGCCTTTCCAGAAAACCTCTATCAATTCTTTTCTTCTATGTGTTCACTTAATTTATGCACAGTATTTCCCAGTGATTACACATATCTGACACAAAAGAGCTCATACGCTGGCTTCTGTCTTCTTTTCTTTTTCCTCCAGTTTGCTATTTTCTCTTTGACAGTCGATTCACTGGATCAAATGCAGTGTTCACAAAGGAATGAAATTAATTCCATAAGCCAGAAGAATGCACTTAAACTCATAGAAGGCATATGTTGATAGAAACAAAGGGGATCAGTGCTGTATATCAGAATGACTCGGAACATTTTACAAAATTGCAACATCTTACTTTCTACACCCTTTTTATGTGTCCCTGCCCTTCCTTTCTTCCCCACACCTTTTCTTCCATATTCATTTGTACTTATTATCTGCAGATGTTAGAATAGTTTTCACTTTTCTTATTGTCTTAGCGTTAACTAGTAACTCCTTCAAATTTAGCATAATCTGCAGTTTTCAGATTTTCTTCGATGTTGTAGCCCTTCTGACCATTCACATACGGATGTGAATTGAGTAAGACGATCAAACAACCTTAGACATTTTTCTTCCCTTCTCTTTAGATTTAAAATGTGTGTGCATGTGCCCATGTCTCCTCTGTTATTGTCTGCATGGACGATAAACCAGATCTGTTTCTGTCTACAGCCAGTCCTCTAAGGTGTAAATGCAATGGACAAAAATATTATTCGGGCATAGTTAAACACAGTCATATAAATCAGTTGCTGTCATGTGTGTAGCATTTCTCATAATTTCAGTCATTTTTGTTCCATTTAAGTTGTTTCTCAGCTTTTTCTGTTCTCTGTTATTTTTGCCTTGTTTTAGGTTCTACATACGCAGAAGTGAAAGTGCAATCCCTAGCCACAAATGCTGCAGCTAGCCATACATCGTCCGGTGAGTTTTTAGGTGTCTGCTAAATTGATATGATTTAAACAATGGGAGGACAGGAGGCCATTCCTTATTTTCCAAAAATGCAGTGATATAAAACTGTATGGGAGACAGGAAGACACAGTTGCCCGCTTTACATATCCAGAGCAGGGGGCAGTCGGTTTGTTGCATTACATGCCACTAAACACTTGTTTGCTTCACTGGTATAGGAACACATGGATATTTTGGCCCACAGCAAGGAACCACCTAGCCTAGCCTCCTGTCTCCAACAGTGGGCATAAGTGAACAACTAGAAATGAATAAGAAGAGGGTAGGTATATATGATACCTTCCTGTAATACTTTCACATGCGTGCATCTACTCAGGGACTTGCTGAGACAGATGTGTTTCTGTTCCCTCAGTGGATTTCTCTTCTACAAACTTGCTCAGTCTCCCCTTGGTTCTATACACAGCCCTGATTTCTGTAACATCCTTTGATGAGGGGATCCACAGTTCTTTTTAACATCACATGAAGAAACAGCTGCATTTTTAAACTCTGGACTGGCCTCCTATTAGTTTCAGCTGATGTTCCCTGAAAGAGACAGAAAGCAGCCAAACCCTATCCAAGGTCTCCGTGACACTCAGGATTTTATACAACTCTGACATAGCTGCTTCTTAGTCATGTCTCTTCCGCACTGCAGAACCCTAGTCTACATCAGCGTTCACTGCTTCTCTCCTCTGAACCTTTTCCTCTGTGCTTTTTGAAAGAGAGGTAGTAGAACTGCATGCACCATGAAGGTAGAGGTGAATCATGGATTTATAAAACCATGTGGCAGACAAAACATCCCTGATTTTTGTTCATTTTCCTTCTGAATAATTCCTAGTGTGTGAAGTTGTAGAGTCTTCATCCTAGGAGATATTCAAAACCTGACTGTGCATGGTCCTGGATAACCTGCTCTAGCCAACTCCACTTGAGCAGAGAAATTAGCCTAGGTAATCTGAAAAGGTCACTTCCAACTTAAATGATTCTGTGACTGCGTGGTCAGGACAGCAGGCCTGAAGTTCACAGATGTCCTCTAGAACATTTTTTGTTTTTAATTTACATTAGATTTGTTACCTTCTAGTCCCTGGGTAGAAAGGTAGCTTTAAGAGAGGGACTGCAAAAATGGTGTTAGTAATCCAGCTATCTCACACCTAATGTCTCTTGGAATTTGCTACTGTACCCATTTTTGTATTTGGGCCGTATGTCTTCCATTTTATGCAGCTCCTCACAAGGAACTGCCCTGAAATGTAAGATCCACCCAGCTCTTACAGTCAACCCTGATACGAGGGATTAACCTAGCTTCTCTACCATGGCCTTATCTTCTGAATGCTTCCTGGATAGCCTACAATCTACTGGCCTACAGATCTCCAGCAATGTATATTCTCTAGATGTGTTTGAAATATATGTGCTCAAAAACACGTGTTTGAAGTCTTTTTCTTCCCAAGTTCTTTTCTGTCTAACTGCAGGGTTTTATATATAATCTTTAATCTCCCAGGGTTTGTGATACTTTCTATGTTCTTCATTTGATGTCTACAGCTTTGGAAAGTTAACAATCTGTTTCTAATAGCTATGTCAACTTCCTTTTACCTGTTCCCAGATCATTCTTAGTCAGTGTCTTGTATTGGCCATGTGTTGCCAGGATGCTACCCTTCAATAATATATGGCCTGCCTGTATGGATTTAATTCTCTCTTAGCAGTCCTTTTCAGCTTCTCTTTAATAACCTTCCTGTAGTGCCCTCTTTTATGCATTAGCATTCTGTTTTTGCTTATGTAGTCTAGTACTATTATGACTCTCTTTCTTTTAACCACTTCCCCATATACATATACATATACATATACATATACATATACATATACATATACATACAGGGATGCTGTTCAGTTACCTAACCACTGGTGTCCAGAGCCATCTGGGAAGCATCAGGAAATTCAGTCTGGCTTCAGTATCCAAATCTAGAAGGCCACAGATTCTTGGAGGTCCTGTGTAACATCTTCCAGGTCTGTGCAGTTATCTGATACTTGAGAGTATCTCAGAAGGCAGAATCACAGAATCGTCTTGGTTGGAAAGGACCTTTAATATCATTGAGTCCAACCATTAACCTAACCACCAAGTCAACCACTAAACAATATCCCTAAGCACCACATCTATTCGTCTTTTAAATACCTCCAGGGATGGTGACTCCACCACTTCCCTGGGCAGCCTGCTCCAATGCCTAATAACCCTTTCTGTGAAGAAATTTTTCCAAACATCCATTCTAAACCTCCGCTGGTGCAACTTGAGGCCATTTCCTCTCATCCTATCGCTTGTTACTTGGGAGAAGAGACTAGCACCCTCCTCTCTACAACCTCCTTTCAGGTCCTTGTATACAGCAATAAGGTCTCCCTGAGACTCCTTTTCTCCAGGCTAAACAACTCCAGTTCC
The DNA here is from genome assembly GCF_013368605.1 of Nyctibius grandis. Classification (NCBI taxonomy): domain Eukaryota; kingdom Metazoa; phylum Chordata; class Aves; order Nyctibiiformes; family Nyctibiidae; genus Nyctibius; species Nyctibius grandis. Next base: position 76,028,359 of record NC_090662.1, on the reverse strand, counting down.
CTCAGCTGCTCCTCATAAGACTTGTTCTCCAGAAGCCACCCGTTTTCAGGTACCTGATATCTGAGTATTTTAGACTAGAGTGGGGCATTCCAGGTCTTCCCATCTTATTTTTCAGACTTCTAGTATATGTGTAGAAGCAGGTGTTCCATAGCTGTCGTTTGCTTCTTAACGCTTTATTTAAATGACAGTCAGTTTTGCATTTCCTGCTTGACTATTTCTACCTTTCCTTTTCCTGATGACACAGTGATTTTGAAGTCACAAGTGATGGTAATATCACCCTAAACTGCTCTTTAGCCTGTGTCATCTCCCCTTTCCTCATTTTAAGAGTTACTTACAACATTCAGCCCCTGCCAGCTTGCTCCTATTCATTTTAAAAGTTACATAAAACCTTCTAGATGTCACGTCCAGCAGCTTGACTCCCTTATAGCTAAGATGAAATCTGTTCCTCCAGGGTGTTTGGACGCTCTGCACCAGATGTGTCCCAAATTCCCGAAGAATCAGAAATCTGAATCCTTACGCCATCTTCTCAGCCAGATGCTAAAATACTGTCTTTTCATTTCTCCCTCCAGTCCTGCATAGGGTACTAGGACATTTCTTGAATTGCCACCTTAGGATTTCTGGTCACCAGCTTCCTTGCCACCAGAGCTTCTCTCCATCCTTCCCAATCTTGTTGGTAGTCACCTGGACTAGTGTATCAGTAGATAGTTTGCACCTATATTTGTTGATTAGTGCAATCAACATGTTTTCAGGGTGCAACCATTTCCTGACCAAACCTCCTCAGGCAGAAAACCTGACAGCATGGAGTTCTTGTGTGCCACCTTCTTTCAAAGACTGCTTTAAAATCAGTCTAGTGTAATACTATACTAAATATGGCAGCTTCTTAGCATTTCAGTAATGCAAATAGTAATGCACAAGTAGGTGCGAAAATGAGGTTACCAGAGAGAACAAACCAGGTACTGACTGCAGTTAGGACGAAGATTCAGGATGGCTTCCTCTGTTTACTTTACAGAGCAGGGGTAATATCAGTAAAAATCACAATTTGTTTTTCAGGTCCTAATTGTCACACAGACACGGTAAACTTCAAAGATAGCAGAACGGGTAAGTAAATAGCAGATACGTAAAGCAGGAAGAGACAGAAAGCTCTCCTTTACCTTTTAATTCAGTGTCTGATGAGTCCGGTCAACCACTGAATTTATTATTTGTCCCGTCTTGGACCTGCTTGTGCTCTATAGCACCTGGCCAGTATCCACTGAGTTGGTAGACCAACGAATATCACAAGGATCCCCTTGAAGTAAATCCTGTAGTCCATAAACAACAGTCAAAACAGAAAGAGGACACAGTTCAGCTTCTCTGAAAAATTTGCTTTGTTGAGGAGTATAACATGGCAGGACCTTCACCTGGTAGGTTGATTGGGTTTTGCTTTAATAGTATTTTGAGAGGGCAGATAAGGATCCCAGTGAGCACTTAACTCTAGTATCAAGTGCAGTAGAATTTAACAAAGTATTCTAGGCAATGGCAGAAGAGTTCAGGTTGAATGTCTGTAATGGAAAAAAAATGTGTCCACAGCTTATCTATCACAAAAGAAGAAACATCTCAAGGGACAGCACCGAAGGGCTTTGCCTAACTTGAAAGAGTTGTCTCAGTATAAGCCTGAAAAGGGCATCTTTGAATGAAGACAAAGGGCTCCTTTTCCAGTTGTTCCCTAATCTTTATTTTTTCTATCTGTAGGTAAAAGCCGTTGCTCCAGAACACGTGTCACTGTATTGGTTGCTGTGATAATCCTCTTACTGGTCTTAGCGGTGTGTCTGATATTCATATGTAAGTCCTGTTTAAAATGTCGTAACTGCAATTAATTTGTGAATCTCGCCCACTGACTGACAACTAAGTCGTGACATCCAAAACCAGTAGCAACAGAAGGAGAGTTTGAAGGTACAGGACAGTATTTTTTAGCTAACCATGGCCGTAAGAGGAAATCTGTAAGAGTCTAGTGGTTTGAAAGCTTAAAATTCCAAAAGAAAAAAGCCAAAATTCAATTAAAAAACTGGCAATGTTCAAACAATAAATAATTTATTATACAAATGTTTTAAAGAAATAAGTCAACATTAGATAATGCCTATTAGTATTATGATTGCTATCTGTGAGAACATTTCAAGACAATGATCTTGTGTCATGTCACCAAGATGTCCATAACACCAAAAAATCTTTAAATAAATATAATAAAAGCTCATTTGAAAGAGGTAGCTAAGTCACAACTTAAAGGAATTTGTTTTCACCTTACTCAAATGAAAGCCTAGTACTAGATCTCTGCATATGTGTCAGAGTTCATAACAATCTTTGAATGACATAAAAAGAGACATTAATTTTTTTAGAAAGAAAACATTCTTATCTCCATTAGAAAAAAAACAGATTTTAATAGAGCCATGTGGTACTTTCCTTTGAATATTTTTGCGGGATCATTTTTAAATTTCAGATGTGGTTGGTTGTTTCTTTTCATCCTTTATAGTTGAGCAAGCTTAAGAGGTTTCCACAATCAATCACACTCAAGTCACAGAATTTGCCACCTACTCAGAGATGCATATAGAGAAACTCTTTGTGCAGACATGCCAAAACCTTTGATCTATGGAACTTAAAAAATAGGGTTGGGGGAGATAACTGTTTTTTCTTTTTCAAGAAAAAGAATAAAGGACAGGTGTCTGATATAGTGTTCTGACCTTTATAAAATGTAAAATACCACAAGAAGGGCAAAATTAAAAAAACAGCCAAACAAACAAAAGCCCCACAACATAACAAGGTGAAATTACCAGCATTTAGTAGAGCTTTAAATCAGGATTTGAATGAGGAGTCATTAGACTTTGATTCAGGTCTGGCTTCAGTTATAGTTACATTGTTGGGTTCAGTACTGCCTCAGTGAACCAAAAAAATACTCCTAAGAAACTTGAGATCTAGATCAAAGTTGAGAAAATAAATCAAATTAGTTTTTAATTTCAATAGCACACAGTTTTCACTTGTACTCCAAACAAAAACTGTTGCCATTTTGACTGTTTTATTTCTAAGTTTTAATTTCATATGAGTATTCCATACGATTTTGTTTTGCCAAATATACTGTTGTTGACAAACAGCTTGTTTAAATGAACTAAACTGTCACCTCTTGATATTGCTCCATCATACAAGAGCTCTGCAGGCCAGAAAGCATTTCCCATTTCTGTTCATGAAACTGACAACATTTTTGCCCAGTGGAACCTGACCAGAATTTTTAATGATTTTTATAGTAGTTTCATATTATTTTCTTTTTTCTTGAGAGAAAATTTATCTGCTAGTAAGTAAAAAATTGGCCCTGCAGTTCATGAGGTGGTTTTCCAAGAACAGGCAGGTCTGACTTTGTTTCAAATGCTCCTTCATATAGACTAAATTTTGCTCTTTTCTGAAACCAGGAGCTGATATCCAGCCTCAAGATATATGCATCTAAATGCATATATGCATGAAAAACATACGATTTCCAACTGATTTTTCTGTTTTATTTTTCCCTGTTGCTCTAGGTATTCAGTAAAAGGCAAAGAAACCTTGGTGTTCCCAATTAGCATATCACAAAAGCACCATAAAATTCACAGTGTTAAGATGCTCCAATTAGAAAATAACACATTGTTCCCTTGTTAGCTTTCGGTGTCTTTGAACTATTTTCAATAACGCTGCTGTCTGAATCTCTCAGGCAGATTTCAGAATCAAAAGTGACCATACTGCAGGAGAAAAACTTGACCCACCATTTATGTGTTGTAAATTGATTTCCATCCAGCAGGAGAATGAGTGGGGCAGTGTTCATTTTTGTAATGCATACCAGTATGCATTTATTTATAATTTTTCACAGAAATAAATGCTTTAAAATTATGTTAGGTAGTATTAATACCAGTATTTGACCTATGAGAAATGGCTGAGGGAGCTGGGGTTGTTTAGCCTGGAGAAGAGGAGGCTCAGAGGTGACCTTATTGCAGTCTACAACTACTTGAAGGGAGGTTGTAGCGGAGTGGGAGTCGGCCTCTTCTCCCAGGCAACTAGCAATAGGACATGAGGACATAGCCTCAAGCTTCGCCAGGGGAAGTTCAGGTTGGACATTAGGAAGTATTTCTTTTCAGAAAGGGTCATTAGACATTGGAATGGGCTGCCCAGGGAGGTGGTGGAGTCACCACCTCTGGATGTGTTTAAGAAAAGACTGGACATGGCACTTAGTGCCATGGTCTAGTTGACATGGTGGTGTCAGGGCAATGGTTGGACTCCACGATCCCAGAGGTCTCTTCCAACCTGACTGATTCTGTGATTCTGTGATTCTGTGATTTGGTACTACTATATATCAGGGACTTCAGGGTATCTTTATAAGCAGTACTTCAAGCTTCCACCCACAGGCTCAGGGTATATGCAAAATCCAGCTTCTTCATTTTCTAAAATGAAATGGTCCTTATATTTTTCATATTACGTTTTTGAGAACTTTTCCTGAAGAGTAAATTCTGTTTCCCCCTCTTCCAAACATGTGGTTGCTCCTATAGCTTCCCAATCTTCAGCTTTAACTTCGTTATTTCCACCACAATTATCTGTTTTAATAGTCTATAAAATATAATGCGTAATTTATCATGTGTATCTCTGTATACAGGTTTGGATGTAATTGTATACACCAGAGCTTTAAGAACCTTTGTTTTCCAATATTCAGACATACATATTTCCTTGGGGTTTTTTTGATAGTGATATCTAAGACTCAGCTTCTCCTACATGAATATAGTGGAAGTTAATCCCTAAAAGGAACAGGGTAAACCATACAATTTAGTCTCTGCAAAATTAGACTTTTATTGATCAGCTTTGAGCTGTGAATTGTAAATGTAAAAACAGTATTATACATTGCCTGCATTTGGTTTTAGGTGCTACAGTGAAACTTTTTTCTCACAGCTCCACAAGTCTAGTTCTTGCTTGCTATCAGGAAAGAAATGTAGATTAGTGGGACTTCCTAGGCGGTGTGGTTTTGAAGTCTGTAGTGGCTTTTACAATTCATGCTTCAGCAATTTGTAAAAGAGCAGTTCGACAACTGTTTTGCACCAGGAGATGCCAGCTCATTACAATGCCAGTAAAAAAAAGGCACCCTGACTCTGCAAGGTCTTATTTAAAATTATATTTATTAGAGCTAATGCTATAGAGAAAGAGAGGACAGTATAGAAAATCCTAGGTCCCTTCAGGTGCTAGGAACCCTGAGCAAAATTACAGAACAGAGGAACTTGGCCAGAGGCTCTGTCTTCTGGGAAAGGAAGTATAATCATTTCCCAAAATAATACTGTTATTTCATACTTACTTCCTTTCATCACTCACTGTCTGGCTCTAGGCTTATGGAAGGAGCTGATTAATCCTTTGTACTAAAATTCAGATTCATTTATGTCACTGCTCAGTTTGGAGTCTCTGATGGTCCTTGAAATCCTTCTGGACATTTTTGGCAGTAGGGTTTCTGAAACCTTGATGGTCTATAGATAAAATTGAAACAAGATGCACACGGAGAAGTGATATGTTGTATTAGATAAGCTTATATTTGTTAATGATTTCAATGTTGAGTATTCTACTGAATCATTTAATGTAGCAGTTGAGGGGGTATTTCAGCCATTAGGGGTATTTGTAGTTGCCAGCCAAAAAAATCTATATTCTCTTCACGATTGTCATAGGGCTAAAATTTACTTCATTTTGGCTATGAAGAACTCTCTGAGATGGAGTTGATCGATATAAAAAATCCCCACATGTTAAAGGCTGGACAGGTTGTTTCTCATAACACACAAAAGTGTGTCTAGTGAAAGGTATTGCCTTTCCTGAAAACCTTTACCTTGCCAGTATTCTTTGTTTCTTGAGGGAATAATTAACTTCTGCAGCATTCTCTGAAAACGGAATATCTTATCAGAATAAGATATTCAATCAGGACACAAATGCTCCTAAGGATTTTTGTCAATAAAAATTTGGCTATAGAAAATGTATTGGAAGAAGAAATGTTACATTTATGATAAAACAACTTATTTTTTCCAGAGGTGGGTACAAGGCAAAAGTGGATTCTCTGTAACAGAGGTGCTCACCTCTGAAACTCAACAGTTACTTCTTGTTGGCATAGTTATGACTGCATTCTGGTGGGCTGAAGCCCTTCCAAGGTATCATTCCTACTGCACTATAGGGTCTTGCATCTGTAAGGATGCGTAGGTACTAGGGAAGTGGTTCTACCCCAAGGAAAGTAAGAGCTCAGAATTGCCACCTTCCTTGTTGATAGTTGCAGTTTGGATGCTTTGGGCTAGTAACCCATCCTTTCACTACCAGTTTTTAATGTCCAGAAGAGATTAGGTGTCACCTAATCTAACTGCCACTCTACTTCTTTTCCCTCATCTTATTTTTGAGTTTACTGCTTGTAAACACAGTTCTTCCTTTAATATTCTGTTTCTTTTGTCGTTTGCCTCTAGAATGAAGTCTGCAGAGATGTTAGTTCTTTCATGCTCCATACCGTTCGGGTCCAAGTTTCTTAAAATTTTCTTTAATTCAATATTTTTTCTCATTTTATACAATCTTTTTTAAAGGGAATTTATCAATTCTGGTTTCAAGCATAGGAATTCTACTCCTACAATTTTTAGTTTAATGTTTCTTTACTGTTATTATTCATCCCTTCATTATTCCACTCCAAATAACCTCAAAAATGCCTCCTTAAACTTTGTTACAGAAGATTTAGTAGCTTCCACTCAGTTGAACTAATAATACCCATTCATGGCATGGGCAATTGTGTCTTTAAAGCTGAGGTTTTCTAAGCAGAGAAGCCAGGAGACTATCAAGGTTTTCTTACTGCTACATGGAGCCAGCTGGAACAACATAATCCTCCTTTAGCCTGTTAACTGTGAATGATCCCTGAGCTCCATACTGTCAACAAGATCTAAACTCTTGAGGAAGTTTCTAAACTGATAAAACCAAAGCCCTGAGAAGACATGAAAAATGCATAAAAATCACATGATCTTGTCTAGTAAACAACATAAATTCATCTGAGGCCTCAGCTACTTTCTTCACCCTCTCAAAACTCTTTTTTTCCTTTTTCTCTGTGATAGATTCATGCAGTCTGGACAGTCATCAGATAATAAAAATAAAATTGTAAGCCTTCCTCCACAGTCCCTTTTTCTCGGAGTCAGAAGACTCCTGTGGAGCACGAATCCCTCACAACCACTGTATCAGAAGAAAGAGGAAAATCAAGGCTATTTCAGCCTGGGTATATGCTTTAAAACTTAAAATTAATGCTGTTGTCTCATTTTGGTATAGGGGAGCAACACTGTTAGATCAGTTTCCAGCTGGGGCACAGGTGTGCTCTGCCTGAATAGGTCACCCCAGTTGTTTGGGGTAGGAGTAGACAGTGGCCGCAGCTCCAAGCTGTGTGGGAGCACGCTTAACCAGGAACAGGTTGTCTTGAGCACTGATCTCTCAAAGACGGCTCTTATTTCTTATTGCTATAGTTATGCCTATACTGTACACCACATTTACTGCTACTCTGAAAATGTGTGGAGCATTTTTTGTTAAGTTTCAGAGTCAGGTTCTTTGGAAAACTGCTCCATGATATGGTACTACAGTTTGGGGTTTTTTTTTCAATGGAGGAGCAAAAAGGTGAGGAGTAGGCATTCTGCATACGGTGATGGTGGGGGTCAAAGAGGTCCAGAAGAGCTTTGACAGTGTATGGAAAGATGGTCAGCTGTTCAAAGCAGAAATTGTATTCTTATTTCCAGACCATCCAACTGCAAGCAGCCCACCTGACTCAAAAACATTCTCCACTACTTATGAAGAGGCACTCGGTAGGTAACCCTCTGTCATTCAAAAGACAGTTTCCAGAAACTTGTTAGATTGCTTTTTAAGGCGGGGTGTATGTGTGTGTGTCTAGGTTTTGTTCAGAAGAAAAACAAACAAAAAATCTGACATCTCAGGAATAAACAACCTTATCCTGTACACTCATAGGATGAACTCTCAAGGCCAGAAACGTTTCACATTTTCATCTTTAAAAATAGTGCTTGGTCAGCACTGCACTACTGTTTCAGAGAGAATAACTGATTACTCTTTCGTGATAGTGCAGAGGAACCACGGTTAAGTGAATGGACGTGAATATTACAATCCCTTTGGTATCACAGCACTGTAGTGATGGACCAATGTGTGTACTACTTTTCAAATACCCCTCCATTTTCAGCATTTTAACTAAGTGCAATTCCCTTTTGCTGTTCAGGAGCTGCTGCATAACCATCAAAACTATACCATGCACTCCCTGACTCCCTGAATCATATCACCCTTTCCAGGACCCAGTCTCTGTTCCTCCTGGTACCCTGCCTGGCAATGGAGAGAAATGTTCTTTCTTTCAGTAGAATCACTATTACCATACTTTGCAGCAGGCAAAGACGACTTATGAAAACTGAAAGCTGTTTTTTGCCCAGACCATTTCTCTTTGTCTCCTGAGCGAGGATTTAAAAGGTTGGATGATGTTATCCATGATTCTGCTTCTCTGACTCATGCCTAGTGACTCTTGGGCCTGTAATAGCTACAGAGACTGGCAGGGATCCCTGGTGGTCTGGAGAAAATTGTAAGCAGGACCGCACAAGTGCTTTTCCAGCTGTAACTTACTCTCTTACCTTTCTTTTGTAATGGGATCCTTTTGTTAGTGTGAACATGGATTTTCCCATACCTGTTCTTCCCTCCTGCAGGCTGCCCCCAACACTGGGAAAAAAATGGGGAAAAATGCTACTTCTTTTTTCAAATACAGCAAGCAAATGACTGGAATTCTTCTCGTAAAGAATGTACTGACATGAATTCAGACCTGGTGATCATTGACAATGAGGAAGAACTGGTGAGATCTAAACTCATTGGGCTGCTTCTAGGGTTGCTTGACCTATATGCCAAAGGGCTTATGGGTTACACTTGTGTCTTCTTATGTTCTTAGATGCCTTTGGGGGTCTATAATCTACTGCTAGCCATAGATACACCAAGCACCTCTGTACAGTAGCAAACACCTTCACAGTAAGATGCATCTGGGTGGTTGAGGTCTTGCATCTGGAAGCTTCTCTCCTCAAGCATGTTCCCATGGAAAGGAGCAAGCTCTCTGCCTAGCTGACTTATGTTTTGAAGAGATTTAGCACACAAACAAAGACCAAGCAAGTCGAATAGACACTTATTAGTGAGAGCCATTGCTTTGATAAAAACTGAAAAGGCTTCCTCATCACAATCAGAATAGTGTCTCCAGGTATCAAGTCACACCTGGCTAACTACAATGTATAGCTTTAATGGTATCACAGGTGTATTATTCTATTTAGTCTATTCCTAAGAAGTCCCAGGAAGAGAGATGAGATTAAATAAAAATGGAAAAACTTGGCCTCTGAAGCAGTGGAAAGAGATTGTGTGGCTGGATGCACACTGTACTGTCTGTGGTGGCTATTTAGCACTAAGCTTTCTGTGTACCTCTGGTGAGGAAAATGTAATTTTAATGTATTATCATTGTTTGTTTCCTGTCTAGCATTATCTTAAGTCACGATCAATAGGTCATTACTACTTACTTGGTCTCACATACTCCAAGAGTGAGAGGAAGTGGAAGTGGATTAACAACGTGGAACATAGGACAGACATGTAAGCTTATTCCAGCAAGTCACTGTGATGCAACATCTGGAAACAGTAAAAAACAAAACAAAACAAAACAAAAAACAAAACCCAGAGCTAATAACAGGGAATACAAGCAAGATCAGGGACTGCAGTTTGTAGCAACCTGATTCCTTGAGATTCAGGTGCTTTAGCATATCCCTGTGACAAGTCAAAGGGAGTCTGTAAGTCACGTGGGAACACAGGCATGTCACATCAAGATGGCAAGAGAGGACACAGCTGTAGTTCTGGTGGGAAAGGAGGAATCTGACTAGATGGAGTTCAGTGGGGAAAAAAAGGATGTACCAGGCTGGGACAAGAGAGAGTGTGATGTCAACACCATTGAATGGAGGCTACCAAAGACGGGGAAGGCCTCTGGATGGGAAAGCATAGTCCATATACTTTTGCTGAGGTCTGGGGAAGAAAATTAAGGAATGGGAGGGAGACTCCAACAAGGCAGCTTCTAATCCCACTGACAATAATATAGTTTAGCAGCAAGGCCAGGTGCCACTCTGTCTTTCATGGAAGTGATAGTTACTGCATTGCATCCAGCTACGTCAGGAACACAACTAAATCTGACTTTCTCTCCCTGTTCAGGTTTACTATAAGAGGAAACCGTAACTATTTCTGCAGTGTCATTGGACATCGCGAAGTAGCAACTGCACCTTGTCGTGGATCCTCAACAACACAAAATATGTGTGAAAAAGCTGCAAATATTTAAAAAAGGCAGAAGGAGAGCTAAAAACAAGCAGTCCAGGCAGGAATGTCATCCCCAGCTTCCTGTAGGAATGGCGGATGGGATTTGTCTCACTTATCTTTAGCTACCTAAATATTTAGTCAAAGGGGCTCTTACAGGCTCCCTCCAGACACCTTGCCAAGCTTAGCACATTCTTTCCCAAGGTGGGTGTCTAAGACTGGATGGATCCCGCTCTAGAGGAGCCTGCATTTGCACACATTAGGAGTCTGGGAGATTTGCTCATATCAGATGCCTGACTTTCAGGCAGCTGCTGTTAGGTGATATGAGTCCAGCCTCAGTGACAGGTGTGATTACAAACAGATCCTCTCTCTCATAGACACATGCATATATATCCCTACATTCACAGACCTGCTTGCGCACAAGGAGACACTTTAAAGCCCTGCCATGCACTGGTCTTCCCTGTAGCCACAAGTGAAGATCTACTTACATATTGGATCTTGTAGAAAAGTGCAACCACACTCATTGTCATGTGGCATAGATATGATCGACAGGACAAAGTCAAATATGTGTGTGTATAAACCTTACTCTGTAAAAGACTGTCTCTGTAAAAAAACCACACTGGATACCAGACCCCATGGGGCTAAAATGTGATTCACCAAAAGTGAAATGACCCTACACCACAGCTCTGCGCATAAAATCACCATTAGTCCTGTGTAGGTCAGGTAAAGTATATCAGATTTAGACTTATTATTACTGAGGAAGAGCACAGGACAAAGAGCAGTAGAGACCACCAAAGCCTGAAAAACAGAGTCACAATAATAGCTTCAACTGGACAGAAAACAGTCAAATCAAAAACACAGTTATCTGTGAAGAATCTGGTGAGAAGTGAGTGACCTACAGAGAATGATAACACAGAGGACTGTCCTGTTTTTCTCGGATAATGATCAAAGGAGAAAATCATGCATGAAGGTTTTTGCTGCATAGAAAAGTTAGAGCCAACAGCAGAAACAGGTGGTACTAGTAGAGCAGACCTTTTCTAATATGCTTCCGTGGCTCTTGGGATCCTGGGGCTTTTGTGACTCTGAAAATTATCATTCTTACCGTGCCCTTTGAGGCAGAATCATTCCTATTTAAAATGGTGCCATTCATGGCGCTCTCCTTCATCTGCAGGATGGAGAAAGCTCTGTGAATTCCTTGATGAAGTGACAGTGATGTCATGCTTTCTCATTGGGAAAAAAAAATGTTTGCTTAATCAAAGCATTTCTACTCAGAATGTTGTGGCCAAAGGTAGTGAAAACGGGATCATACAGGAAAACCTCTCTCATTCTGACTTAAAAGCACATTTTGATGTCCCTCAGACAAGCAATACTTCTCACTGCCCTCGCTCATCAAGACTCTTTTGAAACATATTTATATTTCCCCCACTGAGCTTTTATCACCAAAAAACAAAGTAAGAATATGTAGCTGTAACAGAATAATCTCAATGGCAGAATCTAAACTATTATTTCAGAAGGAAGCTGTGCTGGAGGGGCTATTTGTTTGTACTCAGTTTACTGGAGAGTGTGGGAGAGGGCTCTATATTATGTGACGGAGCAGCTTGGGGGAGGATTGCCCTTTTATTTTCATATTACAGCTGTTGCCCTTTGATCAGGTGGGCTCTACTGAAGGTGAGGGGCAGGAAGATATCTCTTCCCTGGGAGCCACTGGACCTAGGGGGAGTTTGGAGGCTTCAGCAAGCAGCAGATCCAAGCAGCTACGCATCAGATATGACAGAAAGGGGGAAGCTGCCCTAGGGCCACTGTGGAACTACATGAAGTCCATCAAATCCAGAAAGCCACAGAAAGTCACAGTACTAAGGAACAAACACTGCTTACAAAGAAATCTCCAACAAGGGAGGAAGTTTGATTTGAAGTGATTTATTTACTCTATCTCTGTGCTTTCTTTGTTCACAAAGTTATCTTTTTCTGATTTTGTTATCTTAGTTTTTAAATAAACCTTAAGTTTACAGTTCGGGATTCCTTTATTATCTTTTGGCATGCCCACTACAAGGAAAAGGTGAAACACTTCACAGTAACTTTGACTTGGTCACAGTCTCATCCTCATGACAAGGTCAGGGAATCCCAAACTAATCCAAACCTAACCTCTCAGAGCCTCTGTGTTTGGTGCTACAGAGAATTACAAGGCTGGTTTTAATTCTTTATGCAGTTGGGCAATAGGCTGACACTCATTTGGATAGGTCAGGCTGACAGTGTCAGCCTCATAGGGCACATGCTAGACACAAGGCAGGCTCCATCAGTGATCATTATCAAGAAGAATCTGCAACTGAGGGACACCTCTGAGGGGTGTTCCTCAGGATTTATCCTATTTTCATAGACCTATATCCCAGTGTGTTTCAAGCAAAATGTTGTCTTCAGTGGATTAATCAAGTTACTCTGCTCCGTTACTAGGGCAATGTTCCTCCAGCCTCACTTCTCTAGTTGGTAAGAGTTGTCTCCTCCATTTTTAGCTGTGATGCCACTAACATAAAAACATGATTTCCATGCAATTCTCCTCCTGCACAGTTTGATTTTAGTTGACCAGAATGATCCCTTCATGAAAGTATCAACAAACAGAGCTAAGTGGTTGAGTACATGCTAAAGAAGAAATGTGTGTGTATATATGCATACATAGAGACACAAATATACACATTAACCCTCTGAAAATCTTCCTTGATTAAAACTGTTTGCTGATTAAGCTCTGCCCACATTTCATTTTAAGGAGGTGCCATTCTGAAAAGAAGAAAACTCCAATGTTTCCTTTTCTGCTGGATCAACTACTAGATGAGGAGGAGGACCACGAGAGGAAAGAATGATAATTTCCAGCATAGGAAATGCAAGTTTTACACATACAGGGGCTTCCAGCTTATTTGGCTTCCAGACTTTGTGGGTATTTATATACGTGTATTTATCTTTTTAGAGAACTAGACAACCCCAGAGTACAAAGAAAAAAGCCAACATATTTGAAGTACTGTATTTTTTGAAACATGTTTTGGCTTTCATTTTTGAATTTGGGAAATCAGCATGGTTTGCTAGAAAAAGTAGCCTTATGACAAAAATACATCAACGAAGTCGCCAAAGGGAAATCCGACTGGAGATCAAGGCAGTTAGGTGCTAATCGGAAACTAAAACATTGACAGGTAAATCTCACTTCTAGTGTCACCAAGATTCTAGATTTATCTGCTAGAGATGGAGACCGTGGATGTGTTTAAAACTAGCCAAGGTGTTTTGCTCTGAAGGGAACTGCAGTACAGTTTTAGGGAGGGAGGCTTTAAAGAAATGAGTTCAAAAGGACACTAAGTTAGGACTAAAGCTTTAGATTGTGGCAGAAATTACTTAAGAAAACAGCATTTCACATTTTCAAATAGAACAGGAAACAACACAGCAACAAACAAGTATGACAAATGCTCAGCTTTCAAGGAGACATGAGTCCCATGGGCCTCTTTTGAACATAGGAATATATTCTGCAAGAAGTAAGTGGAAAGGAGTGCAAATTGTAAAACATCATCAAAAGGGAGAACTATAAGGGCTTGGACAAAATTTGAAGATCAAACAACCAGACACATAATAGAAAAAAATAATTATTTCAACTGTGCAGGAATCCTCTGAGAGAATAAAGTGCATTTACAGAACAGATTAAATGTAGTTTTTAAGAAAAATATGGAGTTTGCTGAGTAAGCGGTTTCTCCACACTGGGCTTCAACACACTTTTAAATTTTTTTTTTTGTAATTAAGATACAAACAGAAAATCATATATCAGGAAACTTAGTATTGTAATAAATAATAACACAGGACTGAATACTTTTTCATGTTCTTAATGTGCTTAGGAATTATTTTTTTTAACTGATGATAGCATAGGTGACTGTAAAAACTTGCAACTGTACCAAAGACTTGAGGGTATCAATTGTCATGCTAACATGTTTTACTTAATCTCAAAAATTTGTTTTCAGATGTAAATTATTTTCCTACTTCCTGCTCATCATCTTTTCCAAGTCGTTTAACAGCAACTTCCAGCCTTGCACAACATTTAAGAGATACTGTACCATTAACTGAAATATGCCAGTCATCTCTCCTATCTCATAAATCAACAACAGGATTTCATCTTGTAGTTGCAGTTACTTCATTTCTTCAACGAGAATTTCACAATGGGATACAATGAAAGGCTTTTGGAGACCCCACAGGTTCAGAGAATGAATAGGCCTGTTTGTTATTCAATTTATTTTTATAAGTTTGAAATTATTAATTACAGGAGAACTAGGTATAATTAATGCCATTTAGAGACATTTGATATGAGACACAAGTAATGTGTAGGCATCTGTGATCCCGGAGGACCCTTCTGGGTCACAAGCCTCTGCCAGCTGGTGTTAAAGCTGGTGGTAAATACCATAAGTCTGTGGCATCTGATCATTCCCTTTTCCTTTGTTGTCTCTAAAGCACCCAGTCTTCTTCAAAGGGCCTGTAAAGCATAGATGCAGCCCTGATGAAGTGACAGCACCTTCCACTTGCTGTCAGGTGAAATTTATTCTGCCACAGGGCTTCTGGATGTTCACTGACTGCTGTGGACAAAGGACCACCTAACGCTCTCCAAATACCCTCTCTGAGAGATACTGCCTGTTCCTTATATCTAGACAAAATACAGACTGCTAGACTCACCTCAATAACATAGCAGTTTTCAAGTAAATTTTGAAGGAAAAGGTAATACAAATCACAGAGGTCAACGGGAGAAAAAAAATCAACGTGAATATGACCACAAGGATAGCTCTTCCCGGTCAGCTTTCTCTGAGATGACTGACTCATCTGAAATTAGGATTTTATTGAAACATTTGACTAGGATTCCACATAGGAAATTATTAATAAGCTTTTTGGAAAAAAATGTCATATTTAATATGTTCAGTACTGGCTTTGTCGCAAAATGCAGACATCTGCTAGTACTGTCTAAAGTGACATAAGTTTATGTCTGAATAACGCAAGACTGAAGGACAAAGTAAAAACGGATAAAAATCCAAGCCTAATACAGTAAGAACCGCATGACCTGAGAAGGACTGTAGTAACAGAAACTGAATGAAATGGAACAACAGAAAGTGCAGTGGTGCAGACTAATAACAAGAATTAAACTGGGAGTTTAGCAGTTGGAAATGACAAAAGACCTGTGCACCTTAGTCAATGCTAAGTGACAGGGAAGCACCAGTATAGCAAAGCTGTAAAAAAAAAAAGTAGTGCAGTCCTAGAATGTATTGGATGAATACTTCCTGTAGAGATGAGACATATTACTACCATTCTACAGGAAAAAACACCTTTATCTGTAGTAATATGAAGAGTTCAAGCCACCCATGTTGAACCTGAACATCAGCTGTAGCAATTACAAAGAAAAATAACTAGCAGAGCCAGAATATGGAGAGGATGGATCTTGTAAGAGATGATAAAGAAAGTTTGCATGGACTAGCTTAGTGAATTGCACATATGGAGGAATGCATTTATTGTCCATAAGTGTATCAGAATTGGTTAGGATGAAGGGAGAAAAGTTAAGGTGAAGTACAAATCTGGCATGATGTGAGGAATAAACTGTCCATCTTAATTTTAAGATGAAAATTTGATTTAGGGTAAGATATGTCAGGATTGCATTAGAAACCAGTTCAGTGTGAAAAACAACGCCTGTTCAGAAACCATGTATTTGTTTCAGGGTATAAGATTTTTTTAAAAAAATTTTCTCTGAAGTCTATGTTCCCTAATTTCCAGACCTAGTTTATTAGAAAATTTAACTTGGAATCATAAATTTGAAGATCAGGGTGGACTGTTGGCTGTGTCTCCAAGCAGCTGAGACCTGGGGCTCTGGATTTGTCTCTGAAATGTACAACTGCACAAGGAGAATTTTATGGATAATTGTGATTGGAAATGGGGCAGTAATACCCAGCACTTTGGCACCAGACTGTGACAAGCTCCTCCAAAACACAAGCAGCTCATCCATTCATAGTAAAACAGTGCCTCTCTATGGGAAGCGTCAAGGTCTAGTTGTAATAGCTTAGAGGAAATAAACTAAAACATTTTATGTTCTTCACCTATTTATGTGTGTTTCACACTTATGGGACATAAGAACTTCAGCGTCTACCTGAATTCAGTCTACCTGAATTCCAGCCCTTGTAGTTGTATGTTCTTAGGCCTTGAGACAATGCAGTGCAGTTCTCTGCTGCTTGATCTTTTTTTTTCCTTTCGTTCTTAAACTTCTGCAAATCTTTCTGCTGATAAAAAAAATAATCGTGTTTTCTCTCTTTGGAAAAAGATCTGCAAGTAAACGAGGAAAGTATTATTAACATAATGTCTATTCTAGGAAGTGAAATAGGCCAATATCCTTTTCTGACTCAGATGACATCTGATCTGACACAACTCACTTCTCTGCAGTGAAGCTCTCCTTCCAGAGCAGTTTGGCCACATGCAAACTACGTAAACAGAATAACCCTTGGCACATGCTAGTCACAAGATCATACTCAGCTTTTTGTGGGAGAATGCATGCGTTTCAAGCTAAATCTGAGCAAAAGAAAGTGTAAAAACTCAACAGCACTGAGTTTTAAAGCAGTCTGCAAGCAAGACAATACTCAGGAAGGTTTTGCTGCTATTCTTATCTCTGTCCTTCTTATATTCTGCTTTGTCCAACCCCTTTTACAGTGCAATGCTTTCCTTGAACACAGCTCCAAGTGCTAGCACTGAGGTCACAGCCACAGATCAGGGCCTAGTTTATCAGGTATAAGTATATGATTAAAAGATTCTTTCTCTGCGACCCAAACACAAGACAACAAGAAACAACTGATGGAGGGAATGGACGTGAAGAAAGAAATGGATGTGATTCTGTGATTGCACCATTGGCCAAGGAATGGCACACCTGTTACCTGGACCATCGATGGACGTACCCTTCACCCTCTGTGTGTATGTGTGTGTGTAATCATTTGCATTCTAATTACATATCTGGTTATATCAAGGGAAAGAGATTGTTCGATGGTGCAAGTTTCTACTTTGGAAAAGAGAGAAGCACTCTTTTCTTTCATTATAGGAAATAGCAGATATGATCGGTTTTCAATCAATGAGTCCAATGGCCTCATCATGGAAACTCTTGCTAGTATTATCTTCTAGATGTGTAAGGTATCAAGAGACATTAGAGATGCACTGGCTAAGAAAGCAATGGGCATGTTGATAGATAAATTAACAGATGGCTAACATTGGCATAATAATTTGATAAGAGATCCTCTTCTAGCACATGAATGGAAGACATCTTGACATGCTACTTTCTCACAGCTTTCTTAGATGAACAGAGTATCGTTGAGGGAAAAGGAGGGGGAGTAAGGAAAAAAACTCATTAGAATAAGCTTGTGAAATAATCCTGTCTCTGGCAAATGACCAGAGGAAATGAGAAACATCTCATAGATCTCAGTTACTCAGAAATAATTGGCTGTGTTTCTGTGTATTTCAGAGAAGGCTGTGGACCTTGAGAAGCATGTGTGTGTGTGAAAAGGATGGCAAACTTGCAAGTCTCAGGAGGATTTAACATCCATTATACAACATAGAGCTTGACTGGTAGAAACAATATCATTCATTTTCAATGACATTCTCTAAAACAGCCCAGACACAAGACAATAAGGATGAAGATTCTGACTTTCATTTTTTTCTCTCTTTCTTATTTCAAATTGAAAGTCTGAAAGCAACAACTTCAGGTGTGCTGTAATTCAACTAGATGCTGTGAATGATCTGTCTTGTGCTGTCCCACCCTGGTAGACCACAAAAGTATACTCAACTTCCATATCGGACAGGAGTCTGGGATAGGAGACAATGCCGAACCTGAAAACTAGCCACAGGGACAGGTACCTATAGACAAGCACGTTCCTACAGATTAATAAGAACATGGGTAGCATCACTATTTAATGGTTTAGCAAGTTCCTTAGAAATTATTCTGACTTTGGCAGATGAAACTGCACTGCTTTTGCAGTGAAACGTAGAGACTCCAAATTCCTATCATTATCTATCACAGGCAACGAAGATTTGTGTAATTAAGCTCAATGATATGAGAAGTGCAATGCATGACTGTTTCTCTAACAGTTTCTTCTCCTCTCAGTGTATTCTAGATAAAGCTCTTATGAAATTCATCCTGAAACAAACCACTTTGTTTGAGGATATTAAGTTGAGATATTGTTGACGGAGAGCATCAGAAATGAGAAAATGCAGATGAAGCTTCAAGAGCAGCAACTGAAGCTGTATCCAAGGCTATTTTAAAAATCTTCTCTAAAACTGTCCTCAGATGTATCCATCACCACTCCACGTATTTTCGGTGGCAGAGTAGAGATTTTTGATAAGCCAAATAGCTTTACCATACAGATATCACACTCAGGACTCTCACTGCATTTCATCTTGAGAGAGAGATCTCTTACAGCATTTCATTACTTTAGCTGATGCAAAATAATTGAGGATTCCTGCTTGAAATTTACAATTTCTTTTGGCCATAACATAAGGGTAATATCATACAAGATTAGTGTACCATTTTTCTTTTAGATCATTTGATTTGTACTGTATCTTTTATTGTATCTTAGTGCATTAAGTTTAATTCCTTTTATTTACACCACAAACACCTATAACATACCTTGAAATCCTCATTCTCATTTCCTTCTGTTGCATTGCAAAATTCAAGTTGTGCAATTGAGAGCTAAACATAGTGTCTGTGAGACAATGGACAATTCTACATAAATTATGTTAACAAATAAGAAATCAGCATCAAGAAATGTATGTGGAAAGGATGATGAGCGGGAATGCGAAGTATTTAAAAAACATTTTTAAACGGCATCAACAAATGCAGTTTCTGTCTTTTATCCATTGGACCTGCTGAAGTAGCAGTATATTTTCCAGTGCTGCCCTCTGAAAATACTAAAGTGAGATGATGTCACTGAAAAAAATACCAACTTCAATAGCAGACAGCTCCTACAGGACAGTCCCAGTGAAATTCCAGAGCAGCAAGAAAGGGGAGAGAATAAGAAAAGCAAAAGCGAGAAAACTCATGGCTTGAGATGAAGCCAGTTTTATAGGTAAAGGTAAGAGGAAAAAAGCAAGTGAAGCAAAAGCAGTCACTCGCCACTTCCCAGAAGCAAACTAATGTCCAGTCAGTCTCTGAGCAATGGCCAGCTTGAAAGCCAAACCCCGCCCACCTCCTTCTTTTATTGCTGAGTATGATGTTATATGGTATAAAATATTCCTTTGGTCAATTTGGGTCAGCTGTCCTGGCTGTGTCCCCTCCCACCTTCTTGCCCAGTTGTGGTGGATGGAGGTGGGGGGCAGAGTGGGAAAAAGAGAAAGTCTTGATGTTGTGCAAGCACTGTTCAGCAACAGACAAATATTAGCGTTATCAACACCATTTTAGCCACAAATCCAAAACATTGCACCACACAGGCTGCTATGAGGAAAGTTAACTCCATCCCACCCATGCCCAGTACAATCTCCACCATTTATTCCATATCATTTCCATCATGCTCATATCCTCATCAACACCCACCTCAACCTTTGACATATACACAGATGTCATTCCCCCCAGTCTACAGGCCATCCTCATCAAATGTTAATTCTAATATCCATTCACATATCCATTAAAGTCTGTCCTGTTAATTTAGTCCATAACTTGGGCTCCATCTGTTAGGGTGGTCACTCAGGACAGGAGACGTGGCATGTTGTCATGGATTGTTGGGTGCTAAAACCAGTCTGGGAAGGGTTATTGCTGCACTTGCCCAGTTTCTTGTGAGGGTTTTATCCTCTGTTGGTTCAGGTGGTTCCTGCTATAGCACTTCCTATAATATGCAACCCAAATAATGACTTACTTTCCCCCAAGGTTAAATCTCCTGAGGTACACTCCAGTTTTCCCCATCCTCCCACCTTACCCCCCAAGTGAACCCACGTCCTTGAGTGAAAGCAATCCCACAAATGGATTTACCTGTTCCCAAGGGAGAAGCAACCTGCACTGCCTTTCCCAGCAATTTCCTTACATATACTACGGTAACCTTACCTCCTCCTACAGTGTGTAGGGCTTTTGTCTGGGAAGGGACAGGTCAGTTAGCAGAACCTCTGGTATTAACCTGCCAAGTGGCCTCTGCTAAATTTACATCCCAGTGTTTCCATGTCCCAGCACTCATCACTCTCAGCATAGTCTTTAGCAGTTCATTGTATTGCTCAGTCTTTCCAGGGGCTGATGGGTGACAGGGGATGTGATACACCAAATGAATGCCATGTTCCTCGGCCCCAGTGACTATGGGATTGTTTTGGAAATAGGGCCCTTTGCCTGACTCAGTTCTTTCTGGGTTGCCATATTGCTAAACATCTCACTTTTCAAGGCCCAGGATACTGTTTTGGACAGAGGCATGGGTTACAGGGTACTTTGCCAACCACCTGAAAGTCATCTTCACCATGGTAAGCACATAACCTTTGTCTTAACAGGTTCATGGCAGCAGTTCCCGTTGAGAACATGCTTGTTAGTGCAGACAGGCTGCTTCAGCAGCCAACTGTTACTGAGGAAGCAAAGGACAGCAGAATTTCCTTCCAAGCACCTGAACCTCTCCAGTTCCTCATTGCCTGTCCTGTTCTTCTCATCTGTGAAGATAAAGGTCCCTGGGAAGTGTGTAACTTTGGAACTGAACACAAGCCTGGTCACTGATATCTGGAATAGTGTTACTAATATCTATAAAAACATTCAGATATTAGCACATGTTTGCAGGACATTTACCCTTCCTATCCAAGAGAAGACAGTGAGTGCCCACAGTGTCATGGTGAGCTTGGGAAGAGCTATTGTTCCGCCCTAGGCAGGTGATGCACAGTGCTCATCATATTCCCCCTGGGACTGTCCTAACTACATGCCACTAGGATGTCATCAAACCGCCTCAA
The DNA here is from genome assembly GCF_013368605.1 of Nyctibius grandis. NCBI lineage: Eukaryota > Metazoa > Chordata > Aves > Nyctibiiformes > Nyctibiidae > Nyctibius > Nyctibius grandis. The sequence continues at coordinate 76,007,086 of NC_090662.1, read as the reverse complement.
CTGTGACCACACTGGATGACCCCTCAAATTCATTTTATGAACTCCAACCACTGACACTAGCACACATCCTTGACCTGATCGGTGCATGGTGCCTGTGCACTCACAGTCACTGCTCCTCTGCAGTGTGGGTTTCTGTGGGGGACCTCACCTCATCTCAAGGGTTAGAGAAGAGGTACCTCTGGGCTACTCACATCTGTGTATGAATCATTGCCTCCTAGCTACTGTGGAGGATAATCCCATGCAAATGGACTCAGCCATCAGTTATTCTCTTTGCTTCAAAAGACACTTTCTAGTCTAGCATATAAATTTCAACCATTTCTTGGTTTTCATACTGCCATAGAAATAAGCAGGCAGTTTCCTTCCACATCCCTCTGCCCCCACACAGTCTCATCTAACAGAGAAAGAGGAAGCCCCAGCCATAAAACTATATTATGCAAGTGTCATGGTTTAAAGCTGGGACGGCTATTAAACCTGTGGCAGACGCTCTCTGTTAACCCTCCCCCCTCACCCGAAGGGAAAGGCAAAGGGAAAAGGGAGAGAGACTTACGGGTTGGAAAGTTAAAACAGTTTTAATAAACTATAATAATGAAAAAGAGTATAATAATAATATTAGAATAATCAAATATATACAAATATATAAAAAACCAAGATTGAGCTCCCCCGATGTCGGCCACGTCACCGCCGGCACTGCAGGGCAGGCTCTGGGAAGGCCCAGGCTGGGCCCAGCGACGGTCGAGAACTGGATTCAGGGATGCACGTATTGGGATCGGGGGCAGCAGGAAAATGGACAGAGTCCTTCTTGGACACTGGCCAAAGGTTCAAGCCACAGAAGCAGCCCGAAGCAGCAGAAGCACCCAAAGACAGCAGGAAAGGAAGGGCCGAGACCCCCGTGATCCCCCCGCTTTATACTGAGAATGACGTGTATGGGATGGAATACCTTCGTTGGCCAGTTTTGGGTCACCTGCCCTGTCCGCTCCTCCCTGCAGGTGCGACCACCCTTCGGCTCTTCACTCGTAAGCAGTGAGGAATTTAGCAGTGACCTTGGTTTCTCTAAGAATAAGTACAGCAAGAGCCTTACTGCATAACATCCCTACCAGTGCCTCAGTGATAACTACAAACTTTGAGCGTTATGAGTCCTAGAAGCAGACACTGTCTGCAAAACATGCAGTTAGTTTCAGAAAGTGCAGTTACTTAGAAGAGACTTAGCTGAAAGTAAAAATCACTGAAAGGAAAACTGGCCTGGTTTAGGCCAAACCAGGACAGCAAGACAGAATGAAAATCTCCTCAGACAAAATTAACACCCCTTTGCAACAAATACTTCCCTCTGCAATTGCATTGCCCCCTCTTCTGGTGGCATTTCTTTGGCAACAGACCTCCTAACCAGCTAAATGTCCACAACACTTGCCCTGTGCAAAGTTCAGCAGCGGAGGACCAAGGTCACACAGTAAATGGGATGTACACTGACAGTATGACTAGCTTTTTGAAACTCCTCCTCACTGAAAAAGGCCTGTCATGTCAAGGTGACAAAGAAACAAGAAGATTATCATGCCAACATAAGATCTGTCATAGAAGAAGAACAGAACTTTAACATGGAAACTGGATGTAAAGTTACACTTTTGATCATGATAATGATTGCAGAACATAAGTGCCAACTAATTCAATCTATTTGCTTGTATTGCAGATACTTAAGAAGATTGGGAGGGTAAGGAGTCACACTGCTGTGGCCTATAAATGAGGTGTCCTCTAAAATAATTTCAGTAAAAAGGAAGGATGGCAATATATAATAATGAATTGATTTCTTCATACATTCCCATAACTCCTTAAATGAATGGTATAGTGACTCAGTAATGTAGAAGCTTACAGACAAGAACGTGTATATATATATATATATATATATATATATATATATGTACTGGCATTTAGTACTAGGGCAGTGCTCAGCTCCTCTTCTCTGCAGTATACCAGAGACATAGATATGGAAGACGTTTTACCCCATGCATTGGATACGTTTTCTAAACCCAACTGCATCATATTTATTTGTGCCTTGTCAAGACTGCACAGTGTGCTTTGAGACCTCCATTGTACATTTGTATATGCAGTATCAGGTATTACAGAAGCTAAACAATAAATAACTACTGAAAAAAAAATATGGGTATGTCAGTAGAGTAGAAAAAAAAAAAAAAGAGGTCTTGTACCAGCTCTGTGAGTGTAATAATCAGTCAAGGAAACACCATATACCTCCTCAAATTGCTTTTGACCACTGATCTAGGATGTTTCAAACATCTTACAAGCAATCTACAAATAAGCTTTTCTCCACATGGCACGTCTGCATGCTACCGAATGGTGCCAGTATTTCAGCAAATCTCTCAGCAGCTGCTATAGCACATTCCAGTCACATTCAAGCATTTGTGGCCACCAACTTTGTGCGCCTTGCATGAAAAGAAACAGTTTTCAGGGCCGCTCACGAGTCTTTTTAAAGCTGGTCTTTAGAAGACAGATACATCAAAGTTAAGACTTCTACAGTTAATTGTCATTGTTATTCACTAACATTCAGTATAAAAAAATCACTAAAATCTAGAGGAATTAATGACTTAAGGAAAAAAATAAAATTGTATTCAGTAGAAACACAGGTAAAAACCAAGTATACTTATACAAAGAATTTCTGTGCAGAAAAATCGTAAATTCCTGCTTTTCTTCAATAGGCCTCAGCAGAGGACAGTCTAAGAAAATTACCCATGAGATTTATTAAAGCTTTTGTAATTTTTCAGCTACTTTGGAGGTTCTACTTTTGTTCTCTTCAACAACATATTTTCTTCTATATTTTCCTCTTCCACTAGAAAATTTCTGAGGCTAGTGCCTTCTTCATCTTTCTCCTAGAGCTTGCACTGAAATGGGTGTTCTTTGCAGTTCATGGGCTCAATTATGTAGAGTCTTTTCCTCAAGGGTTTCATGCCATGAGACCCTGAAGAACTCAGAGGCTACACAGTAACTCATGTATTCCAGTTGTTTATCTTAAAGCACACTGAACTGGCTGTATAAAAACAGGAGGAACAGAGTATGCGAAGGGTACTAACCCTCTCTTCCCTTCCTTTTTCATTTCTTCGTTCTGATTTACTCCAGCCTTTTCTATCATGCTCCATGGAAATCTTCCTAAGTAAAATCAATTGACTGTCAAACAGCTTTTATAATTAATTTGTTAATGAAGAATGATTCACAGGTTAAAAAGAAGGAAGAGAGAAATGGAGAAGAAAGGCTGCCCTTTTTTTTTCTTAAGTGTTTATGAAATTGCATAGGTTTTCATTACATATAAACACTCTGTGCAAATATAGCGTGTTTCACTTTTTCATCAGAAATGCAGGCATTCTCCTCAGTCTTCTTGGAAGTCTATGTGATGTCGGAATATGCATGGAAATAAATCCACAATAACCGGAGTTGAAAGTTATTTTAATTCTGACTGTTCAAATCATTTGGCCTTTGCCATTTTTATTCATATGTATTTAACAGAAAAAATGGAGAAGAAGTCTATTCAGTTCTGAACCTTGCCAACCTGGTTCTTTGGGGACACTACAGGCCTCCTGTTCTTCAATGTCATGACCAACATGGGGAACTTTGGTGGGATCTCCTTAGACCGATTTTACTCTTCTAGCATTTCTACTTCAAAAAATAAACAAACAAATAAAAAAATCCCCACAAAAAATCAAAACAAGAGTAGCGGCAGAAGCCATTTGTCTTTTTCATCAGAAAGTCTAGGGGGAATCAAACATTATTTACTTCCAAAGTCTAAAATAGCTGACTAGCGGAGGTAAAGAGTTCCTAAGTGAGTACACATAGGCAATATCAGAGCAAGCATCCCACAGTCACTGACCATGTATCCTAACACAGAAACTCCAGCACAGCTCCAAAAGGCAGAGAGACTGTCATCTGTGCAGGGGCTTTTGTTATGCAAAGATCAACCTCTAAAGCTTTGGAATAAACCAGTCTGCATTTTTCCCTTATTATATGCATCCCAAAGGACTTTTTGGATCACTAAAACTAACTTTACTAGTGCAAATGTTTGACAATGTCCCCAGACTGAGACAAAAGACAAATACAAGGGAATTATGAAGAAGCCATTCCCACTGACAGCACCTTCCTTTCCTCCAGTCTATTTTCAGTTCAGCAATGCTTGCCATACTTTTCTGGGTTTCAACAACAACTTCTGGATGTCTAGAAAATAACAGAAAATTGTCAAGATGAAGCTGTGCAGCTCTTCTGTGCCCCCACTCAAACGTCTTTGTAGCTGCTGGATATCCTGCAAAACCCCTGCCTCACATGCTGGGAGCGTCTTCTTTCCCTCTGCCCATCTGAGCATGCTTGGATGCTCTCAGAGAAGGCACAGTCTTTCCTCCCTTCAGAATTTGCTGCTGTCCAGGGCATAAATAGACAAAAGCAGTTGTGAATAGAGATACCAAAGGGCTACCCCACCTGTCATGTCCTCCATAGCTTCTCTATTAAAGTTGCTAACAAGAACCTGTTGCTGTCAGATGCATCTGTGGTCCCTGTCTTATTGCCGGGACCAATCAGTGTGAACTCCCACAGGGATGAGTGACACATTTGTTGTTAAAATAATACTGATATATTTTGACTTCAGTTATTCTGATTCTCAACATTAAATTATGTGGGTGTTGCTTTCTCATCCCTTTTCTCCAAGCACAGGAGCTAGGTGCTTCCTTTTAAAAAAACACAGATGGATTCTTACACATTCAGGTGTTTCCAGGAGCTGGAAAGTTAAGGAAAATGCCAATGATCATGAAAGTTATGATAAATTTACCAGAACTACAAATTGCATAGGAGCAATAGCTAGAGTTCATATTAGATCCCATAAGCTGTCATCAGATTGCAGGAATATTTTAACCACATCAGCTTTGGTTGTACTGGGGCTGTTGCTCCAGTGCTGACCACTCAACTGCTGGTCTTCTTCATTTTACTTTTTCAGCTCTTCCTCAGTCTTCAGTGTTGCTCAGTTGCCTGAGCTGCTTAGAGACTTCACTACAGCGTGACAGTCTTGTGCTCTGGTGGGAAAGACCTGCGACGATTTAGCAGAGCTCTTGCAGCATCCCAGGACCGATGCAGGCCGGAAAGACAGGACTTACCCACAACTTATTAGTCTTAAGAAGCCCCAAACGGCACAGAGGAACAAAGCATAAGGTACATTATTTTAATACTTGGGAAAGAGCTCTATGGATAGGTATGGCTCAGTGTGTTACCTACATATGTGCATAAAAACTAAAAGTTAGATCCAGATCACAGTGAACACCATGGAAGACTAAGAGGACACCTGCATTGCCTGACTTAGCCCAGTCATGAGGGCTATCAAAATCTAAGGTCTGAATGTTTTTGGCAGCCACTTCTGACTACACCTTGAGAGTACAGTGATAACTATACAGTGATACTGTCTTCCCAAAGATGGATGAGCCAATGAAACCAGAAGTCTTCCCACTACTTGACAATAGGAACTTCTGACAAAAACTAGTTTGAATAAGACTGAGGAAGAAGAAAAAGTGATGAGGAGGGACAGAGGGAAGAGCTAGGAAACTGAAGATCCATTTTTTGACAAATAGCATCAAGGCACAGTGAGGGCCAGCTTCTCCCTAAGGGAAGAGGAGCCAGGAGCCACGCATGATAACGTGGCTGGTGAAAGCAGTCACCTCACCAGCAAGGAAGGGCTCAGTCCCACACAGCCCAGACAAGGCGAGCAGGGTAGGCCACAGTGGTGGCCACCAGGTTCAGCCCAGAGTCCAGACTGCCAGAGAAAGCCAGAGCTGCCAGGTACATGCAAGGCCAAGTCAAGATGTCAAACCAGGAAGACAGGGTCAAGATCACGCCTGGAGACTTTAACCAGGGTCAGACACAGCCCAGTGACTGCCAGGCAGGTCCGTAGCAATGAGGCAGGTCCAAGGTTAAGCCAAGAAGTCAGTCCGAGGGTCAGGATCTGGATCAACAGGGTACACAGCCACGCACAGGCACGGCTGTGACCCAGCTGTAGCTGTATCTCAGGCAGGACTTAATGGGAGACCCTCATCCTAAAACAGCTCCTGGAGAAGGGGCAGGGTGGTGGTTCAGCCCTTGCTGCAGCCTCTAGCTTTCTTCACAACAGCCTTCTGCAAGGTCATTACCTGTGCTCTTTCCAAGCCGGCCCTGGGTCTTGGCAGCCAAATGCCTGGGAGGATGGAGGAGGCACTTGGGACTCTCAAACACAGATGTTAAGCACAGTGACTAGAAGGGTTTACAGCAGACACATACATCAGAAAAAAAGACACAAAATTCACAAACATAAGCCCAAGTGAGATGGAGAGCTGGACTAGAATTTAAGTGTCATATTGGATTTCTGTTCCTTGCCTTAAGACAAGCTACGGTGTAAATATGTAAAACTATAGACACAGTGTGATAGGAGACACCAAATAAATCTGTTTTGTTTTGTTTTTTTATTGCAAACAAGGAAGGACATCTTGCAAAAGTGAAAGCAAGACACTGAAACAATCAAAATAATTCCACCACCTTTGAATTAAAATATGGTGGGGTTTTAATTTATTTGGGGTACACATTATTTGCTCAATATGTTCAGTTTACAAAACTGCAGGAGTCGGCTCGTCTCTTTAATCAGTAGACTAGGAGATACCCATCTGTGGCCACACTAATGTGAGGAAGACAGAGAATCAAATGGGAGATGCAAGAGTGACTGACTTCTCCCTGTGTACTCTCCCTGTTCACTTGTATTCACTTCCAGGTCAAACACAAGCCAGTAGATAGTACCTAAGCCAATGGTGGGATAAATAACAGACACGGATCAGTGACTGTGATGGAAAGCTGCTCCCTGGTCAGTCAGACTGCTGGAGATACGGTGCCAAAGCAGACAGGATAGACAGGCAGGATTAATGGACATATGATGAAGCTGCTCTTTTTGACAAACCCCATTCCTCCTCATCCTAAGTGCTAGCAGATGGGTACAAGTGGTGAGCTTTTCCTCCCTTGTATTCTCCTTCCTTTCTTCGGATGTTGTGAAATACATACCTAAAAAACAACCGTTGCTGTGCATGGCAAGGTCTTTCTGAACATGTCTTCACCCCTGCTGTCACACCACTTGCACATGAACAATGCTACTTCTAGGCCATGTATAAACAATAACACAAAGCTAAATGTAACATCCTCAGTAACATTCCAAGTGGGTCTTACTGGGAACTACAGGGCTCTTATCATACAGCAAATAGGTTTTCTTCAGTAGTAATACAGTAATATAGCTGTGAATCACCCATTTCTTTCTGCTTTGCAGGTGATCAACTGTATCAACAGAATCACAGAAGCCCAGAGTAGATGAGATTCGAAGGCACCTCTGGAGATTGCTCAGTCCAAGCGCACGGCTCAAAGCAGGGTCAGCTACAGCAGGTTTCTCAGGGCAGTGTCCAGGCGGGTTTTGAGTATCTCCATGGATGGAGACTCCAACTCCACAACCTCTCTAGGTGGTCTATTCCAATGCTTGATCAGCTTTAGTGTAAAAGTTTTTTTTTCTTATGTTTAACTGGAATTTCTTGTAGTTATTTGTGCCCATTGCCTCTTGTCCTTTTACTGCATATCACTGAGAAGAGTCTGGCTTCATTTTCCTTATTCCCTCCCATCAGGTATTTACACACATTGACAAGATCGCCCAGAACCTTCTCTTCTCTACACAGTCTTACCCTTTCAGACAGCATGGTGGTGGGTTTTGATCAGTTTTGACCAAAGTTTGTCTTTCTGATTATCAATCTGATTATTTCATTAGAAAAAAAGAAACCATGTCCATTTACCCATAAAGCAATCTGCAAATATTTTATGCAATAGAAAAACATTAAACAAATCATGCTTTGCTATGGTACCGTGGCATATGTTGGCAGCTGAAAATGCAAAACTGGAGAGTGTAAACACAGGGATCTCCTCACACTTTTGGGTATGCAAAGCCAGCAGAGCTGTAGGATACAAAGCTGATGCTGTTACTGGTTACTGTAAACAGCAATGTGTTTGTCCTCTTTCAATCAAATTTATCAGCTCACCGTGTGAATGAGGAACCTGTAGCTTAGGACAGGAATGCTTAAGGGCCCAGCTTTGCTTTCCTGGATCCAGGTTGAATTTGCAAGTTGGACAGGAAGTATCACCCTTTTTATTTATAAATAAATCATTCAGCTGAAGTGCACTGAAGAGATGAATGATGCCCTAAGCAGCAATACAAATGAAAGAGGGAAATAGAACAAACGAATAACAACACTAACACCTTGATTTTTGTGCAAGTGTTTCATGATAAGCCTTTATTTTAAAAACTCGTAGATGGATACTGTGGACCAAATGTTGCCATTGTTTATATCCTATATAATCCCTCCTTAAGTTCATTGTGCTTAAGCAGAATTTGGCTTTACTTTCGTTCTAAAATATTTTGGTCATTCTGGACTGAAGATAGGCCACTGAGCCAATCAAAATTATGTTTGATTTTCTGAGCTGTAAAACACATTCTGTGTAAAAGTATCTGTACAAAAATATTCTGCATATTTTCAAAACCTCAGAAAGGCTTGAGCCTGGCAGCTGACATAGTTTCACAATCAATTGGGAAACCTGAAAGCTTCCATATCTTGGTATGATTTAAAACGAATAACTTTAAAGTATTTGCATACATAGATGTCATCTACCTGGACTTGTGCAAAGCGTTTGACACTGTCTCACATGACATCCTTGTCTCTAAATTGGAGAGACATGGACTTGACAGATGGACCACTCGGTGGATAAAGAATTGGCTGGATGGCCGCACTCAAAGAGTTACGGTCAACGGCTCGATGTCCAAGTGGACACCTGTGACGAGTGGCGTTCCTCAGGGGTTGGTATTGGGACCGGTCCTGTTTAACATCTTCGTCGGCGACATGGACAGTGGGACACAATCTATATTCATTGATCTGTAATTTGTTTTTTCAAATAAGGAATAATAATTGTCTCCTGCTAACATGATCAGTGATGCCAAAAATGTTGAAGCAGAACCACTAAAAGAAAAGAAGTAAAAAGCACCTGCTCTCAGCAAGTCAGTGAGCAGTGCTGATTGCTGCAGCTGCGTGCTATCCCATAGCAGCAAGGGGGGCTTGTCTGAAAGGTGGGTACCCTTGGGCCATGCTACCCTGGGCGCTTATGTCTAGGTGTCGGTGGCCTGCCTTACCCAGACGTGGGAATATGCCGTCTCTCCTCTGCCCTGTCCCGCAATTATCCACCCTACGGTAGTGTGTCTCTTGCTGCATGGAATGACTCTTTCTTCCTCTTCCAGTCATGTAACAAAGAGTTATCCCTTGTGCTGAGGCCCTTGAGGTCCCTCACAGTGTGATGGAGACTGTTCCGAACACTGGAACAGGCTGCCCAGAGAGGTTGTGGAGTCTCCTTCTCTGGAGACATTCAAAACCCGCCTGGACGTGTTCCTGTGTGATATGGTCTAGGCAATCCTGCTCCGGCAGGGGGATTGGACTAGATGATCTTTCGAGGTCCCTTCCAATCCCTAACATTCTGTGATTCTGTGATTCTGTGAGACAGCCTTCCCAGGCTGCTCCTCCAGAGCTGCGGAGGCTCTGGGTGACATTCTCACCTCTTCATCTCCACGCATCCCACCTGGGGTGCCACCAAATGCTGGGGCCGACCTCCTCACCCACCTCCCCTGCACCTGACTGAGCTAGCCTCTACTCCACCAGGAAAAGCAGCCTGAGCAGGTGGATCCTGGCCACTGTAGGGCCTCCTTCTGCTTCCCTGTCTGCTTGGAAGTCCTGGGCACTTGGCACCTTTTGCTGTGCCCCTCCTCTTGCTGTCCATGTTCAAGCCCCTGTCTCCATACCCACTTCCCTTGTGGTTGCCCCCTCCGCTAGCTGTTCATTCTCCTCGTGTTTCTTTCTGTGTTGGCCCTGGGACGACATGGCACATTGGCCAGGGCTGGGATATTGCCTGACGCAAGGAGGCCAAGGACCTTCCCATACGGTTGGTGTGGAGAAACTCACATTGCCCTTGGCCATGTTGTGATGGTGCTTCCAGGCGAAGCTAAGAGAGCGGAGCTCCACCATGGGCAGGGCCTGAGCTTTATAAACCAGGAAGGCATCAAATATTTGTCTTCTTGACAAGTGCCCTACCCTTCTGTCACTCTCTTTCTGAGGCTAAGACCCCTCCTTCCTGGCAGGGAAGTCAGAGTCACTTAAAGCAGCAGCCGCCAGGGCTCACATCTCACCTCTTCCCAGGCGGTGAGTAAATGCTTCCCTCCTCTTTGCTCTGCTGCTCTCCTTCACACAGCAGCAGTGATGCCCCGCTCCTAGCACCCAAGGGCCATGATGGGAGATGCAGGGAAAACAAAGATGGCTATTGCTCGGTCTCCTGGTCTCTGTGTGCTGGCAGCTCTGGTTGGATTTGGTTTCGGTTTCGGGTCCTCATGTGAGCTCAGCAGAGGGGAATTCCTTTCTGAGGTGGAGGAGGAGAAGGGCAGGAAAAAGAGGAGGACCTCACATGCAATCAGCTGGGAAAGGGAGGAATGAGGAGGCTGGAGATGTTGGATAACACCCTGCACCATTCATACAGTTCTCGGCAAGCTGCCATGTGGCTTCTTCAGGTGCTGTGCTTGTCAGTGCTGGGTGAGATGAGAATTTGGCAGTAGAAGGATACAGTTTGGCACCCCTTATTTCTTTTTGCTATCATAAAGCAAAGTTGCTTGAAATTTTGCATGCCATATCTTTGCAAAAAGGCGATCTGTTTGCTTCCTTCTTGTCTTGCAAATGAAGGACAGACTGTCTGAGAAGGTTCAGGACACTTTCTGGTGGTCTGTGGATAGCTGTCTGGAGAGGGCTGCTGCACTTATGGTACTAGCTCTGCTTCTTGCTTCTCCATGTTGATAATATCAAAAGCAGTGAACAATATTCTGTGCATTCCTAATATTAAAACCCAAGTAGATCCTAATATTAAATCCCAAGCAGATAATATTGATATTTATCCCCAAGGAACTTTGCTGTTGCAAATGCTTGAATGGAAGATATAGTTACTTGTAATTACTATTGTAATTTAATTAAAATTCTAGCTAGATGAAAAACGTCTGCTCCCAGAAACAATTCCACTGGGTTAAATTAAAAGTATGAACCAGTGCTCACCAATGTGACTGAAGTTCCCAGCATGGAATTGAGTTGAAATTAGGGACTAAGCCAGATGCTTGATACCCCAACTCCTGAACTCAGGGTCTGTCACCATTATCTGTGTGGATTCTGGAAATTCATCCCTTCTGGACAGCAGTGTCTTTAGATGGCTGCCATCGACAATGTGCTCCTTTCTTTCTGGCCTGCAGAGCTCCAGTGAGAGTAGCTGGGGAACAACAATGGTCTATCAGAAGCATGAATCCCTGACATCCTTTTCAGGGGCAACATTTTTAGTCCACACAGAATATTTTACGAGGCTGACTTCTGGCTACATCAAGATGTTCCTTCTCTCTTCTGCACCTCAGTAACCTTCTAAACTGCAGTGTGTCATCAGTTATTTTCAGATGGTAGTTGCTGGGTATATACAGTTACAGGAAAAGGGATGTTATGCAAGGGGCCTGACTTACTGTGGCAGGGAAAGAAACCTGGGGCAGTTGCACTGGCATACTGCTACCATTGGGCACCACAGGCTGTGCAACTTCCCAGACCAAAATTGCTGGGTCCCAGACGTTCAGTCATGTTGTCACCACTCCTGCTGCTGGCCTGCCCAGCCCAGAAATAATGCTGAGACATCTGTCCAGATACATCTTAACCTGACTGAGGTATCAGGGATATGAGTCACTTTTGCAGACAGGTGATTGATCAGGTACCAGTACCTTGTACTTACACTGCACTATTTCCTTTTCAGCTCTGATTGTACTTTTTCGGCTTATTCATTTTATAGGCAACTCTTTTCATTAATGGCTGTTTAGTCAATTTTGTAGCTATTCTGTCTTTGATGACTTGAGTTTTGTATATAAGGATCATAGAATCATAAAATGGTTTGGGTTGGAAGGGACCTTAAAGATCATCTAGTTCCAACCCCACTGCCACAGGCAGGGACACCTTTCCACTAGACCAGGTTGCTCAAAGCCTCATCCAACCTGGTCTTAAACACTGCCAGGGAGGGGGCATCCACAGCTTCTCTGGGCAACCTGTTCCAGTGTCTCACCACCCTCACAATAAAGAATTTCTTCCTAATAGCTAATCTAAATCTACCCTCTCTCTGTTACCGTTGAAGTACCTCTTGAAGGTCACATTGTCACTCATGGCTTCCACTGAAGTTCACACACTACCCTACATTCATTGGTTTTGCAGATCATTTGAACTCACTTGGTGTTTCTCATGTATTTTCATTTGTTCACCAAAGAGAATTATTAAGAAGATACAGGAAGTCTCAAAACTGCTCTTACAAAGCCCCTACCTGGCAAATCTTGTCTCTATAGAAGGTCACACTGCTGCTGTCTACCCCAGTGAAGAATCTGTGACATATGCCATTCTCCAAAGTTTGCAGAATTACCTTTCTTCTGCAGTGAATGATCAGAGCCATTTCACAGAAGCTCCTTGTGCTGAGTTACAGCTCCTCATCTGGGCTGCCGCTCACCTGCTCCTCCCAACCATGGTGGGTCAGAGGCAGAGAAAGAAAATCTTTCGTACGACTGAACACATCAGTACTTTATGGTAAAGACAGAAGCTTCTTTATATTTTGGACCAATTCAGTGACTGCAGACCAATACGAAGGTCTGGCAAACACCCTATCCATAGCTACGCCCTTCTATTGCCACTGAATTTCACCAAAGAATTTACAGCAAACGGAATAAAAATCGTATGGGTTTTTTTCTGTTTTACCAGAGTGTGATAACCATTTTCTGAGCTAGTCTCCTTGCTTTCAGATGCCTGCAACTCAAAGAGAAAGAACAACAAAAACCATCCAGTCTCCGCCATGTAAGGACAAAACCTTTTGCTGGGTAACAGCACAGAAGTGTATCAGTGCTGCACATGCACTAGTTTACAGAAAAAAGGTGACATGGTGGGTGATATTCGTATTGCCCAGATTTACACAGCAGACTTGGGTACCTAATTCCAGTTGTTTGCTGTCCTTTCCTCCTCTCCATCAGCTCTATAGTAAACCTACTGAGACTAGTTTCTTCACTTCAGCCTCCCCCAGGATTTCAGCTAAATCAGATGTTTGTAAGTCTGCAAGTTTGTATGAACAGAACTTAAGTATGGGATGAAAGAGTTGGATCTCCTATATTTAAAATTGCTCCTCAGCTAAATACGTATTATATCAAGACACACCACCTATAAAGGAAAAGGTGAACCAAGTTCAGCAACTGCATGAGAACAAGTCTTACCACTGTTTCACCTATGTAGTTTGTTCCATCATTTTCCACTCTAACAGTCATTGTCTGATCCCGAACTTGCCATTCTCCACATCAGTACTGCAAAGCAGGGATGAGGCGCTGACCACTATGTCTGTATCTTTTACCTCCCTTCTTCTGTGCAGGGTTTTGCACATGCATCTCAGATAGAAACAGAGAAGGCATACCAAGGCTGCAAGAGGCTCAGATATTTATATGTCCTGCCAAATATAGTATTGCAATTTCCATCCATAGCAATGACAGCTAATAAATACCACTTCTCTGCTAACCTCACCTGATGATACTCTCATGTCTGAGGAAGGCGGTGAAGCAGGTGGATCCATCACTTTCTTCTACGGTGTGATATTCCTAGAGGTGACCTTCTGCCTGCACTTCACACACTCTGCATTTGCATTCCACGTCCTGGACATTTCAGGGACAGGTGCCAGTAATACCGAGCTGCACAGTCAGTTAACAGGAAGGAAGTGGGACAGGCACATAAACACTGTCTATGAACACATCTAGATTAAGAAAAAGACAAAACGAAACAAAGCCAAGAGAGGTGTAAGTAGCCTGGCAAGACATGGAGCAGCATGGAAACTGAAAATGCCGTGGAATTGCACCGAACAGGGAAGACAGAGTCTTCCCTGAAAGCAAAGCTTTTATGAAAGCTTCCATTAAAAGTGAAGCATATTTTGGACACATACTCCCTCTGTCCCTCAAATACAGAACAGTATGAAAATATTCACCTTAGCTTTGTGACACCAGGACCCAGGCAATTCCTCTCTTGGACCTGGATGTCCCCTGGTGATCTAGACACAACCTTTTAACATATAGCTCAAGCTATAGCTTGATGCCAGGCAATGACACATCCGCATCATGTTTATTTACCTCTTTCATGCACCAAAACTCAGAGCAACTCCTGCCTTTGGAATAACCAATATAAAAGGAGCTAGAAGAAACAACTCCTAGACCACACTTAATGAATGGGCAGGAGCATCCTATTGATTCTTTAACCAGGTTTTTTTCCCTTCCAAATTTCCTTACTTAAACAGAGGTTAAAGTGTGAAACTAAGTGAAGTGGCTTAGAATAAGGTTTCACAATAGGACATGTGCTAATTTAACAGGTCACTGCTGCCAAAAAAAAGGAGATCCTATGCACTCAGTCTATGTTCTCTCTTCTTGACACTTCCCTTGAGGCAGTTCTCATTCCTATGCGACTATATGTGGAGTTGATTCAGCTGACCACCTCAGGAAATTAACTCAGAAAAAGCAAGGTGTTTGCTTTCCTGTGTTAGCAAGCTGCATAAGTTTATAGAGCAATCAGATGAGTGACAGAGAAGAGGCAATGGGGGAAGAGAGAGAACTACATGAAGGTGGCTAGAAAGGGAGCAAGACCGTTTTGGTCACGGTGAGTTGGCACTTTGACTCACTCATATCGCAGCACCATAACCTGCAGCTCTGGTTATATGTTCTAGGTAGTGCTCCTTACGAAAGCTTAAGCAGTTCTCCACCCTCACCATCCTCCTCAGCTGCATGGCCCTGCTTGTGTGTCAAGAGAACTACTTATTTTCCAGCCTGACTCAAATCAGGGAACTAAAACAGCTTATACAGGGAAACAGATATTTTTCCAGCTACCTCACTTCTATTTTCAGCTTATCACCATATGGTCAAGTATACAGAGAGGCCAGTTCATGAGGGAGGATGCTATGGAAGTGCAGATGAGAGGATTATGAACTTGGGGCTCTATAGCCAGCACTGCTATAGACCCAAAGGCCTAAAAGCTCTATCCAGTCTTGCAGAACTGATTTCTACTGTTTTAATGAGATCACAGTCCTAACAGTGCCAGTCACTCACAAAATCATCCCACAGAAGATAAGATCCTATGGCTATTGCCAATAAAATTAAGCAAGGAAGTCTATGCTAAAGGTACAGGTTCAAGCCTACTGGGAGTTTACCAAACTGGAACAACTGTCACACATGAACCTAACTAGGAAATGATAGGAAGAATTTCTTGCTTCAACTGACCATTTTACAGAAACTGCATGTGTTACAAATACACAAAGAAATTGACTACGACCCTTCAAAGCATTACAGAGTCATCTAAGTCACAAGGGTCCTCCGGAGGTCTCTAGTCCAGCTGCCTGCTCAAAGCAGGTCCAGTTAGAGCAGTTTGCTTAGGGTCATGTCTAGTCAAGTTTTCAGTATCTCCAAGGATGGACACTCCACAAACTTTTTGGCCATCTGCTCTGTAAAAAAATGTAAAACATTTTTTTCCCTTTTATGAAGCTGGAATTTCCCATGTTCCAGCTTATGTCCATTGCCTGTTGTCCTTTAGCTACACCTTTGAGAAGAGTTCAACTCTGTCTTCTCCACACTCTCCTGTTACCTGCTTTTAGACAGCCTTCTCAAGTCTGAGCAAACCCAGGTCCCAAAGCCTCTCCTTGTACATCATGTGCTTCAGCCCCCTACTCATCCACTAGGCTCACTCCAGTATGCCAGTCTCTCTCTTATTCTGGGGCACCCCCAACTAGACACAATACTCCCGATGTGGTCTCACAAGGGTTGAACAGAGGGGAACCATCACCTCCCTCAGTTGGATGGCTATAGTCTTGCTAACGCAGCCCAGTATGTGGTCGGCCTTTTTTGCTGCATGGGCAGTCTGGTGACTTGGTTTCAGGAGTCTTGAGTCCCTCGGAAGCCAATGCCCCTATAGCACATACAGCACAGATAGATACACACCTATCTGTTTCAGGTGAAGTCCTCTGGAGACCTTAGTGATCCAATGTGTATTGTCAAAGGAACTAAGAGCAGAGAGGGCAAATTTTTCAGTCAGGACAGTCAGACAAGCAGACCACAGCCACCACACATGTGAGATGATCAGATATTAAATTAACATTATAACAATTTATTTAACAAAAGATTCAGAAAGCTTCTGTGTTGGGGCCTGGGTCGTGGAAGAACTATAGAGAGGACATATGAGTACACTGTTGTGTATGTGCTGAGGCAGCATGAGACAGTAAGAAAGTATAAGGATGTGGCTTTGCTTAGGCTCATAGCAAGTATCCAATTGGAACAGCAGAAGAGGCGCGTGGACAGAGCGTGCACAGTGCTTATAGCCAATAGCTTAAGGCGTGATCGCGCGATAAGGAAGTATGTATGCTATAAAAGAGCTGTGTTAACTGCAATAAAGTGGCTATCAGAGCATCACATTGGTGTGCTGTAGTCCGTTCCTCGCATGGACCCCAACATTTCTGTTACTGTTTCCTCCTCTAACCAAGGACTCTCTAAAACACCCATCTCTGCTTATCCTTGCACGTCTAAGACCATGATTAGTTGCTTCAATAAATGTAGATTGTAAAAGTATTTAAAAAAAAATCTGTAAAAATACTTTGTAAATCAAAAACCTCCTTTTCCATACCGTGCATTTATTCAATACACATTACAGGATAACTTTCTCCCATAACATTTTGTGCCAGCTACAACTGCATAGTAGAGCACTAAGTGTTCCTGCAGCCTTAACTTCCCCTGGTCTCAACCAGACCTGGCAAACTGAGTACTGTGCAGGGAGCCATTACTGGGAACTGAGAAGTGATCCAGTAGCTCCACCCATGTTGCAGCATATGTATCTCAGACACCCAGAGCCATACAGGAACAAGGCCCTGAACCACAGTGTGCATCTCTGCAACACCTTACTACTCGGCTCCATTCAGTGTGGTTTTGCACACTTTTGGTTTGATGGGGTTTAGTGGTTTCCCCAACAACAAAGCCAAGGTAGGCCCAAAGTCAACCCTGATCCCTCCACCCCCCACCTCCCCCTCCACCCAAGGATTACCGCAGCAGGTCCTCCCTTGCATGCCAGCAGCTGCAACTCTGCATGTGTTGCCTGCTGCTCCAGGCTCTCTGCTGCACGGTCAGCCAGTCCCACTTCCCAAACACCTCCCATGGAAAAAGTGGGGGGGTCTGGGATCTGGGGCTGCAAACAGTGGAGGCAGGGACGAGTCTCCCTTCTCATACGTAATGGGCTGCAAGAGGGATTACTAAAAGCAGAAGAAACCCCATGAGCGTGCAGCATGGGCTGCCCTTGCGGGGGCACCACCTATTTGGATGGGGAGGGCAATGCTCTGATTCCCCAATTAAAAACAGTCCCTCTGCAGAGGAGTCAGACCTCTAGGCAGATACCCTCGGTTGGGTCACATCACAGTCATTATAACATCATATTTATTGTGTAGATTTTGAGATACCACAGACTTTTCTTTATAGTTTCAGTAACTTCTGACATACTTGTGAGCTGACACCTTGTCCCAACCCAAAGGGTTACCCAGCCTGTGGGTGTGTAGAGATTGCGACCATGAGTTCACAGGAGTCTGTAATACACAAGGACATGGAGGCTTTTATCCTCTAAATTTCTCTGCTTTATTACAGATTACCATAATACCACACAAGTCACCCCTAGCAAGTAAATTACCACAAAAAAACACCTCTAGAAAGTACACCTATGTTTAAGAAAGCGAATATATACATATATATCACTCAAGCTATTACAAATTACTATCAGCATTCAATAGTATATCAATCAATAGTATAGCAACAATTGTATAGCAACAACCAATATTATAGCAACAACCAATAACAGCAACAACTGTACTCTAAGAATGATGCAGTGCATACTTCTAGAATAGTGTGTGTAGCTGTCTTCATGGCCCAGCTCTGAATACCAGCTCCTTAAAATCTCTTTGAAGCAGTGTCTTCACAGTGGCAGAAAAGAACATTTTTCCCCATGCATGCGGTGCTTAGGACATGTAGACGTGATGCTTAGGAACA
Organism: Nyctibius grandis; assembly: GCF_013368605.1. Classification (NCBI taxonomy): domain Eukaryota; kingdom Metazoa; phylum Chordata; class Aves; order Nyctibiiformes; family Nyctibiidae; genus Nyctibius; species Nyctibius grandis. The sequence goes on along the minus strand of NC_090662.1, from coordinate 75,988,884 downwards.
TCGTTTACTGGCGGACTTGCCAGTGCTAGGTTAATGGTTGGACTCGATGATCTTAAAGGTCTTTTCCAACCAAAATGATTCTATGAATCTATGAGTCCCAATGTAATTGGAAAGTGACATTTACAGTGGCAATTCCACAGTTGTTTGGTACTAGAAATATATTATAGGTTCACTCCTTATTAAGAAATACTGTGTCAGGATGCCTCAGAATATAGAAATGACACCCAAAATTGCAGCAGCACAGTTCAGGGTTTGCCAGCGTAAGAAGCACAGGCACTGCATTTCAAAATGTTTTATAAACCATGCCTATTGGCATTTACTGTCAACAGTGACGGTCTTCTCTTTGCACTTTTATGCATGGAGGCTCTTGCTCACATTTTAAAGCTGGGTTATGCTCATTTGGGATGGGAAATGTCAGCAACTCCCTCCATGTTGGGGATTGCTGGCACTCAAATGCCTCATGTAGCAAGCAGGGGGGCAAGTCCCACATCTCTACATTGCAGATCAACCTTTCCACAACCACTGTCCAGAATATAACCTCTTCTGGCAGAGCTCTCTGCTGCTTCAGGGAGGCTTTTCAAAGCTGATTGATAGCTTCTAGTTTGGCACAGAGTGCTGCGCTGAAATGGCAAGATGTTAGAAAAGAGGAAAACTCTCAAAGTTTCAAAGAAGCAGCCAGCACAGAGTTGAGAACATCAGCACTTAAGAAGAGATTATGCTGAGCAGCTCCACAGGTGATGAAGACATGGGTCACTTGTGCTAGGAGCTGGCTTGTCCCTGCTGGTGCCTGGCAGAAAATGGCATCATTCATTACCATTGGCACTTGGAAATCTGTGCAGAAATGAATATAGCTCTAAGCTCCTCCTGTGCTGGACAAGCCGCCCTTCTATCAGGAGGAAGGTTGTTGCAGGATACTGACAAAAGTGGGGCCAGTTTCTGTTCTTTCACCCTATTATGTCTCTGGGGGAGCATCAATGGACAATGCCAGCTGTTCTCAGGGTGCTTTCAAGGACCAAAAGGTGCAGTGAGGGGTGCTCTGCTTGATGTTCTCCTCTATTTCCTTATTTTTAACCCTCTGGTCCTTGCCTTCACTTTGTTTTTATCCTTTTTCTTCTGCTATCAATTGTTTTCTCCTGATGTTCTATTTTTTCTTGCTCCTACCCCATTTTTGAGGCAGGAGGAATCATTTATCTTTGTTATGGATGGAAAAAACACCCCTATGGATGGAAATAAACAGTAGAGATAGCGGCCAGGAAATGAAGAAGGACTGGACGCCCACACTTTCTGCAGTTCAGTAGGTGGCACTTCAGCCAAGTGCTACAGTAGCAGGAGCATGCCCTCCTGCTCCTAGAGAGCTCATTTCCTGGTACCTACCATCCTCCCTGCATGACCAGAAGCAGAAGCAGGAGAGCTACCGTCACCACCACAACCTCACTACAACCACAGGAACCGCTGCACTAGTGCTGCGACCCACACCTCCATCACCATCTCCACCTGCACAGTGATCTCCCTGCCGCCCCACACAGCAAGAGTCACCGGCCACAACTACACACTATCACCTTGGCCCACATGTCACCTACAGAGCAGGGAGCTGCTGCCACTTTCCATCATACCCCCATAGCACACCCCACAAACACTGACGCTGAAAGAAGGAAGGACGAAATGCAGTCCCCTCCAAGCACATGCTCCACACTGCCCTGTGCCTTGCCCTTCTTGATCCCTTTCCCCTCCATATTTTTTTTTAGTTAAGAAAACAGGAATAAAAAGAAGTATTATTCTGTCCTTACAATGAAGAGATACTATTTTGCACTAGGCAGTTGACTGGCAAACATTTCTTGTTCCTCTCATAGACCTTACAGAGTAGTATTTGTCTCAGCAGCTTTTCTTCTGCAGACCATGAAAATACATGCGATGGAGTTGGCTACACTGGCTGCAGAGGAGATAGACAACTGGTGCTAACTCCAGGCTTGCTGGAGAACAGTCCTTCAGACTGCACTGCACTGATGTTCCTATGCGTCTGAGAAGCACTACATTTAAAGAAATAATCCATATTCTGGTACAGTTTGCTTTCCACCTTATCCTCTGTGGGTCTAAGCTGGTAGGCGAGAAGAGATGGAAGAACAGTTTGTTGTCATTTAGTTACATTTCTTACTTGCTGTCTAACATAGTCTCTTTGATTGCTTTAGAATACTCAAAAAAATTAAGGACAGGAATTTAATTAAGGACAGGACATTAAAATTAGGGAAGTGTTTGTTTAACATCCCAGGCCAAGAACTTTAAATATCATTAAACTGCATTTTTATATTGAGAAGAAAAAGTATTCAAATGATTTGCAGACCATGAGATTGCAGTCCTTCAATAACAAATCTACTTTGAGCAACTTGTTCTACAGTTTCCTTTTCATTCAGACACCTGTTGATTGAAATTTATCTTGTGACAGGAAGGATGACACACAAGACTGGGTCTTCCCCTTTCTTTCTCCTGCCTATAGATTTCCTATGTACCCATGAGGACTGTAGTCCTCTGCACATTGATTCTCACCCGTAATTTCTCTATTTGGCCTTATGCAGACCTTTTCTATCTAGACTGCAAGCTCTTCCTGGCAGACATACCTGTTGCTCTAAGTATTTACTATATAGAATCTTGCCTAGGACCTCAGTGTGAAAGAAACAGATATTCTAGTTTTAAAGCTATGCCTGGTTTCCAAACCACTAGCAGCATTTTTTCCCTACCTCATCAGCCACTCTCATTGAACACAAGTATTTTAACGAGAAAGAGGTCAAGTAGTACTCATATGCACACCGATTATTTTTCCCCACCTCACTCTGATTTTGAATATTTATGTAATAAGGATTACTTTCAGTTCCATAATATGACTAATCCACCACCAGACCAAATTTGGTTATGTTGCTAAAGTATTTAATATTAATACTAATTTAATATTATTGGGGGTGGAAGAAGAAAGTACTGACACAGCAAAATTTTCAGGCTACTCTGGATTATTTAAGTGAACAAGGACTTCAACAGATAGTGAAGAAATGCAGATAGCTACACAAGACACGTGAATTGACCTTACAATGACAAGTGACATTTTACGTCAAAAAAAAAGGAAGTCAATGCACTATTGTGCATGGAAAAAAATTTATATGGTTCTAAATGATAAATGTACCAATGCAAGAAAAGGACTTCACTGCCAGACTGACAGTTCAGTGATGATGTACTGCCAATGCTTATCTGCTGTCAAAACAGCAAGCAGGCTTATAAGACACATAAAAGATGAGTAGATGTGGTGCTTAGGGATATGGTTTAGTGGTGGACTTTGTAGTGTTAGGTTAATGGTTGGACTCAATGATCTTAAAGGTCCTTTCCAACCAAAATGATTCTATGATTCTATAAAGAATATGGTGAAGGATAGTGCTGACAATATTACAATGCTCATATAAATCAGTGGCATATTGGTTTCCTTTTTAGCACATATTCATCATACCATGAGATGGTCTGATCTCTCTGCAGACCCATTACCCCATGCAGGTCTCTTACTGCACCACTCATACAACATCCTTCCCTTGCTTTGCTCCACCAGGGAGGACAGTACCTCTTGCTACAGTACCTTCAGCACTACAGCAGGCAATGCTGGGAAGAAAAGCTGTTAAACTGATACAGATTAGGAAAAGAAACCTTTTTGAGCAGTCCCAACGTTATTCATGCCTTTGATGGAAGGTGCTCAGCTCCACCGGCTGCAGCCATGAAACAACTGCACAGGATGCTGAACAGGAAGCTGAGTCGGGTAGCTCTGTCAAGCCCGTGTCAGGATGACTCACCACTTCAAAAGTCACAGGTGGTCGCTGCGCGCACTTCTTTCTTCTTCTCTTTGGTCGAGAATGGACCTATCAGTAGAAGCAATGGAGGTCTCTGGCTGATGATGTAGCTGCGTGGTCTCGTTTCATTTCTGGCCTCTAAGAGCTTCCTGGTGCAGATGCACAGCCCGCAGACATTTTGAGGAGAAACTTCTGATGCCTGCTACCTGTACAGGGGACACAATGACACCAAACTCAACTGGCAAAATCTACGATTATACTTTTTTGGAACCTTTTTTGGTTTGTGGCTGCAAAGGCTTCAAATGGTGAGTGAATTTTCAAGGTGTTAAATGTGATGTTTGCTCTGTGATGAATCACTTAATCTAAAAAGAAATTCTGCACTTTCCTGGAAGATAACATTTACACGAAGTACAGCTACTAATCATTATTCATGTCCAGACCATCAGGTTCTGTAGATAAAGCCAAATAAGATTCTTTATATCACCTGAGATTTCCACCCTGTCATGCTTATTTTTATATTTTTATCTGTTTTATTCAGCTTACTAGTGCTAATTGTTTTCATGTCGTTATAATGCTGTGGTGCTTTCTCTTCCATACTCCAACCCTCCCTACTTACTTCTATCCTCCCCCAGGTCATTTTCAGTATTATGACTGTCAGTTCTTGAAGATGGGTGCTATGTCTTCTGCTACATAATAACAACACACAAGTGCTATAAACAAGTTAATACAAATCTTAATGAACACTAGACTCACCAAAAATACAAACACAGCTGATAATGTAGCTGGATTCTTTTCTCTTATGCCACCTATTCCAAAACATTCCAAAATAATGTTTTGCAAGACTTCTGCAGCTGAATGACTGAGTTTTTTGGTGCAAATGCATTAATCTTTTCAATATAACGATTTCACTTTGGGAATTGCAGGAACCTCTCAATATCACCCTGAAAATATATCACCTCAAAAAGTAACAGGCACTAGTACAGCAAAAATTTTATAACTATTAAGAAAGAAATGTATTTTTATTCAGCTGAACACAGGACTAATGAAAAATAAACTTCAGGAATAGCAAGCAAAAAGCAAATTTTTGGTGCTTTCCTCCTTCTTATTTACTGGCAGGATTCCTATGGTACAGAGGCATACTGAGATCAGGAGGCTTTGGGGGAGAACAATCATAGAATCATAGAATCATAGAATGGTTTGGGTTGGAAGGGACCTTAAAGATCATCTAGTTCCAACCCCCCCTGCCATGGGCAGGGACACCTTTCCATTAGACCAGGTTGCTCAAAGCCTCATCCAACCTGGTCTTAAACACTGCCAGGGAGGGGGCATCCACAGCTTCTCTGGGCAACCTGTTCCAGTGTCTCACCACCCTCACAGTCAATTATTTCTTCCTAATATGTCATCTAAATCTCCCCTCTTTCAGTTTAAAACCGTCCCCCCTCGTCCTATCACTACATGCCCTTGTAAAAAGCCCCTCTCCCACTTTCCTGCAGGCCCCCTTCAGGTACTGGAAGGCTGCTAAAAGGTCTCCCCAGAGCCTTCTCTTCTCCATGCTGAACAGCCCCAACTCTCTCAGCCTGTCTTCATAGGAGAGGTGCTCCAACCCTCTGATCGTCTTTGTGACCCTCCTCTGGACTCGCTCCAACAGCTCCATGTCCTTCTTATGTTGGGGGCCCCAGAGCTGGACACAGTACTCCAGGTGGGGTCTTACGAGAGCGGAGCAGAGGGGCAGAATCACCTCCCTCGACCTGCTGGCCACGCTGCTTTTGATGCAGCCCAGGATACGATTGGCTTTCTGTAATCAAAACATTACAAATAAGCTGTGCTTTTTGCTGCATGAGAGGTACGTAACAATGGATCAGTGGAGGGTTACTAGCTTTAAAAAATGTAAAAAGAAACACAACATTAATTCAGCTCCTTTTCTAATAAATGGATTGGCCCAGTTCAGCGGGACCTTAAGAAACTATTATAGGTAGACTTCACGAGAGTTTCCAAAGAACCCCAAAATATCAGAAGTCAATGTCTTGTTTGGGGTACAAATGCCTCAAGGTCTGACTAAAGATTTTGAACTTACTAATAGTTCTTCCATTGGCTGGGGAGGGAGAGAGAGATGAACTGACAAAGTCAACCAAGAGCAGGGTAAATTAGTCCACCTCAGTCTGTGCAATCACAGTGAGATTGCTACCAGTGTGGGAGCTGTTTAGAGGCAGTCAAACTAGGGCATCTCTGCAGTACGCTGCTGTGACCACAGAGCAGGTGTTTCCTGCTTGTCTACTCTGCCTCTAAACTTCTGACATGCAGTGATTTCCCCTTGCATAACTTGAATGCAATTCTTCAGAAAAGGTAGAGGTAGCATGTTAGTGGGTGATAAAAAGTAATCAAAGATTATTTGTGGTAGCAGCGAGCAGGAGGTGGCATCACAGAATCCAACTGTAACTTTTTGAGTCAGTCCCATGAGACTCCTAATATTGCAGGGGCCAAATTTTTCCCAGAGAAAATAATTTCTTTTGTAAAACACCATACTTTTTACTTACAATGTTTGCATTTTCTCCCTACATCATGGCAATATTTTAAAGTCACTTTCCAGTGATTCAGTTTGGAGGGTATTTTTGTCTTTTGCATTTTTCCTTTAAGAAATTCCTATCTTCTTTTTCAATCTTCATTTTATAAAATGTGAGACCATTTCATGAAACCAAATACTCATATTAAAAAAAATAAATACATGGCCCTTGCAGTATCTTATGTGAGACCTTTTTTTCCTGCAAAAAGAAACATTTCCCTTTTCTGAACAGCTGTCCTCAGCACCGCAACAGTCTCCAGTGATGTCCATGGGAGTTACCTGTGCAGAGGAATATGCAGATTTATCTTTGCAGAAGCCCCTATGCCTCAAGCTGGTAAAGCACAAGAAAAGAGCACCAGCAGCTGAGCATGGGTTGGACAAGTGTCCCCTCAGTCTGTACACTGCATTCTGCTCGGGTATGAGGATGAACTCTCCTCCTTCAAGATCAGCCTGAACACTCGCTGCAAATGCTCAACTAGTCTATTGGTAGCTCAGCAGCAGCCCTCCCTCACTGAAGCGTTACACTGAGGTGGTGGGAGCCTGCCAAAACACACATCCTCAGTAACAGCAGCAGGCTGCTTACTCTTCAGTCTGGAGGTGTCATAGCCAAACTGATCAGGGAAAGTAAAGGTCAAGTGTCTCAGTTACAAGAATCTGGAGTTAATAACTGTAGTAGTTTTGGAGCACCTCATGATTCACAACTGAGTATGTTACAGGTTCTCAGGGTTTTTCGTCATCCTGGAGAATGGCCTGCAACTGCCAAAAGTATCTTGTGTATGAGTGGGTGAGTAAGTGTGAAAAGAGTACCCATGAATGATCTGCGATTATAAGCCACAGCAAGTTATTTTTGACCTCAGTGACAGACAGGACTGAATGACAAGAGAGCGAGCCACTTCTTCAGAGTTAATAAATGCTGAATAACCTGTTTTTAAGAATAATAGCTGTGCATACATTCATATTCCACTACCTCCTTGTATGCAAAACCTGCTCTATATGAAACAGGTGTTGAACCTCCCTGCTGCCCTAATTCTACACCCCACTCTCATTCTCTGCCCCTCTGGACTCAGGTCTCACAAAACCTCTTCAAGTGTCTACAGCTTGTGGTCTCTGGACCCATCACCTCTTCCCTCTCCCATTCTCCCTCTCCTAGGAATCTTCAGTCCTCTAACTTCCCTGAAGCCACTGGGCTTTATGCTTTTTTCGCAAATATCTTTTGGATTCTTCACAGAATCAACTAGGTTGGAAGAGATCTCTCAGATCATAGAGTCCAACCTTTGACCTAACACCACTGTGTCAACTAGACCATGGCACTAAGTGCCACATCTAGTCTTTTCTTAAACACCTCCAGGGATGATGACTCCACCACCTCCCTGGGCAGCCCATTCCAATGCCTAATAACACTTTCTGTGAAGAAATTTTTCCTGATGTCTAACCTGAACCTCCCCTGGTGCAGCTTGAGGCTATGTCCTCTAGTCCTGTTGCTAGTTGCCTGGGAGAAGAGGCTGACCCCCACCCTGCTACAGCCTCCTTTCAGGTAGTTGTACAGAGCAATAAGGTCTTCCCTCAGCCTTCTTTTCTCCAGGATAAACAATCCCAGTTCCCTCAGCCGTTCCTCATAGGACATACCCTCTAGACCCTTCACCAGCTTTGCTGCCCTCCTCTGGACTCTCTCCAGCACCTCAGTGTCTTTCTTGAAGTGAGGGGCCCAGAACTGGACACAGTCCTCAAAGTGCAGCCTCACCAGTGCCGAGTACAGGGGGACAATTGCTTCCCTAGTCCTGCTGGCCACACTATTCCTGATACAAGCCAGGATGCTGTTGGCCTTCTTGGCCACTTGGGCACACTGCTGGCTCATGTTCAGCTGGCTGTCCACCAATACCCCCAGGTCCTTTTCCACTGGGCCGCTTTCCAAACACTCTTCCCCCATCCTGTAGCGCTGTATGGGGTTGTTATGGCCAAAGTGTAGGACCCGGCACTTGGCCTTGTTGAACTTCATGCCATTTGTCTCGGCCCATCTATCTAACCTGTCCAGATCCCTCTGCAGAGCCTTCCTACCCTCAGGCAGATCAACACTCCCACCCAACTTAGTGTCATCCACGAATTTACTGAGGGTGCACTCAATACCCTCATCCAGATCATCAATAAAGACATTAAACAGGACTGGGCCCAGTACTGAGCCCTGGGGGACACCACTACTGACCGGACGCCAACTGGATGCGGTACCGTTCACCACCACTCTCTGGGCCCGGCCATCCAGCCAGTTCTTGACCCAGCCAAGAGTGCACCTGTCCAAGCCGTGGGCTGCCAGCTTATCCAGGAGAATGCCGTGGGAGACAGTATCAAAGGCTTTGCTGAAGTTCCAAGTATACTACATCCACAGCCTTTCCCTCATCCACTAGGTGGGTCACTTTGTCATAAAAAGAGACCAGGTTGGTCAGGCAGGACTTGCCTTTCCCAAACCCATGCTGACTGGGCCTGATCCCCTGGTTGTCCTCTATGTGCTGTGTAATTGCACTCAAGATGATCTGTTCCATGACCTTGCCGGGCACCGAGGTCAGGCTGACAGGCCTGTAGTTCCCGAGATCCTCCTTCCGGCCCTTCTTGTGGATGGGCATCACATAGGCCAGCCTCCAGTCTTCTGAGACCTCCCCGGTTAGCCAGGAGTGATAATAAATAATGGAGAGCGGCTTAGCAAGCTCTTCCACCAGCTCCCTCAGTACCCTTGGGTGGATACCGTCCGGTCCCATAGACTTGTGAGTGTCCAAGCGGCACAGCAAGTTGCTAACTACTTCCTCTTGAATTATAGGGGGTCTGTTCTGCTCCCCATCCCTGTCTACTGGCTTAGGGGGGCAGTTGTCCTGAGGATAACCTGTCTTATTGTGAAAGACTGAGGCAAAAAAGGTATTAAGCACCTCAGCCTTTTCCTCATCCCTGGTCACAATGTTCCCCCCCACATCCAATAAGGAATGGAGATATTCCCTTGATCTCCTTTTGTTGTTTATGTATTTATAAAAACACTTTTTATTATCTTTTACTGCAGTGGTGAGATTGAGTTCTAGTTGAGCTTTCACCTTTCTAATTTTCCTTCTACATGACCTCGCAACATCCTTGTACTCTTCCTGAGTTGCCTGTCCCTTTCTCCAAAGATGATAAACCTTCTTTTTTTACCTGAGTTCCTGCAAAAGCTCCCTGTTCAATCAGGCTGGACTTCTTCCCCCACGGCTTGTCTTTCAGCTCAAGGGGATGGCCTGCTCCTGAGCCTTTAAGATTACTTTCTTAAACTATGTCCAGCTTTCCTGGACACGTTTGTTTTCAAGAACTATTTCGCATGGGACTCTCTTCTCCACCCTTTTGCTTTTCTGTTTCTTCTAAAGTGTCATCCCGGGCATGCTGGCCTGTCCAGCTCTCCCACTCCATTGCTTAAATGAGCATCTGCTGCAGACAAAGGCTAAAATCAACTGCAAGTCAATTTATATTTATGGAAGTATAAAGTTTATATGGCTCTTTACTACCTGCAAATATAAATACCTGAGGATAATTTTCAGCAGCTGACTACTGTTCAAAATCCTTGACAATCAAAGTAATTGAAGATTGCAATGAAAGGATAAAGTGTAACCTTCCATTCTCATGGTTTTCTGTTTAAGGTTTTCTCCTCAGATACAAATTCCTGTTTTGGATAAGCCATCACTGAATTCCTCCTCAGCCTCGCACAGAGCCCGCACATTGATGTGAAGAGAGCCATGTTCCTCTGGCTATTTGAGCATGCGACACACCCAAGATCTGTTGTAAGTAAACCAGTTACCGTGCAGCAGTTACACACCAGATGAAATGCCTGTACTGTGTGCCAACCCTCGTGATACGTATGGCCCTGTCTTACAAGCAATGCTACAGCTTCTGCTACACCTTCATCCCCACAGCTGGCAAGTAAGAATCGTCAGGCTTCATGGTCTCCTGGGTGAGGCAAATCACTGGCCAGGTTTTCCAACGAAATCAAGCTTTAAGTAGTCAACACTTAAATACAAAGGCAGCATGAGCCTTCTGCTTTTACGTCAGGTCCCTCCCAAGCCCCGAAATTTGCTGATGTCAGAGAATCACAGCGAGAGCCTGTGGGACCCAAGTTCCTCTTAAGCCATTTCGCTTCTCTGTCACGAAGCCGTGCGCCTCGCACCGAGCCCACGCACCGCTCACGATGCACCCGGGGGCTCCGGCCCCTCCCCGCGCTCCCCCGCTGCCGGGCCCGGGGCCGGGGTAAGCGGATCCCGGCCGCCGGTCGCCGCCTGCCCCCACCCCCGAGGCCGGGCGCTCCGGCAGTTCCGGCCCCGTGATCTCCCCACCCGCCGGGGAAGCAGCTCCGCACCCATGGGACGCCGAGGGGGCGGCGGCGACCGCAGCGGCTCCCCGGAGCGGGGGACGGGGACCCGCAAAGGTGCAGGGGGGGCAAAGGGAGAGGGGCCGGGGGGGACGTCGCGGGGGCTCCCGTGGCCGTAGCCGGGCGTGGAGCCAGGAGACCCCGCCGGAGAGAGGGGCCGAGAGCGGGCGTGCTGTTGGCCTGGGGGTCCTCCGTGCAGCCACCGGCCCCGGGGCAGGGTCGTCGCCCGCTCTGCCCGTTCCGGGAGCGGGGCCGTGGGGCTGGGCGCGGCGGCTGCTGCCCTGCGGCGTCCCGGGAGCCGCGGGCCTCTGGAAAACCCCCTGGCCGGGGCATGCCTCCGGGTGCCCGGCCGGCGTGGAGGGGTTGATCCGGTGGAGGTCCCGCCGTCGAGGGCCGCCGGCCACCCGGGGCAGCCCTGGGCTGGCGGGGAGGCAGACGGCGCCTGGCTCCGGGCTGCAAGACCCACCCGAGAAATGCCGGGAGGTGATGGGTATCGTGTGGGCTGCGGCGTGCGTGGGGCCGGCTGGGAATGAGCCCCGTGCCGGCATCCCGTGGGGCTCGCCTTGTGCGTGGAGGCTAGATAACCCCACCTGTGTGCTGTGGATCTTCACGGAGGTAGGAGGGTGCCCGGGCAGACCCCTGTGCTGGCAGCAGAGTGACCACCAGTGAGAGAGGACTCTCCTTTTGCAGCCTTTCAGGGCCACCTCGCCCACTGCTACTGCCTGCGAAGTTGGACACAAGACACGGCAGTGGCAGGTCGGTGGGTCCTTCCCACCTCCAAACCCAGCTCACTTCTGGCTCCTGGAAGGGAGATAGGAAGAAAAGGAGACTCTGAAAAGCTGTTGCTTTGGGATAAGGCTGGATGTTCCTCAGGACAAATTTGGGGCTCCGGAGCTAATGACTTGTCTTATTTCTCTTATCCATGCCATGTTTAGGCATCAGGTCAACCTCAAGCTTACTGTCCGCCTTCATTTGTTCCATGCTCATTTCTTTCTTTTTTGATCACTTTGGAGTGTCAGGAACTACCTCACTATTAGGTTAAGTAAGTCCTGAATGATGTAATTTAAATTCGGAGTAGTTCAGAGTTCTTGTTAGCTAAGTACCTTTGTGATGACAAGCTAAATGTTACACACTTCCTAGTCTTCAGCTCTGCTCCCAGCCTGCTCTCCACGGAAAGTGAACTTTTTTTGGAACATCTTCATGGGTCCTGGGCTCTACTACCCTGTCAGCTGGTTGTGGGGTTTTTTTTGTTAAAATTCCTGACATTTCTTTTTTCAGGTCTATTCTCAAATATCTGGTTATGGCGAGGTGTTGCTGGAGTCCTTGCTGCTGCTGTCATTTTGATTTTGTGTATTCAGATTGGTAAGTGTGTAAATCATTTAAAAAGAAAATATCATTAGCCTTAGAAATTACCAGGGTTTTACATTGTCAGAAATCCCTCAAAACCTCAAGCGGTTTATTCAGTACTTATGTTATCTCAAAGTTAAATAGATGTCTCATGACATATTGCTTAAAATTGTGGTCAAGTGTTAGAGAAATGACTCCATTAGTTGCAGTGGTGTTAGGGAGTGCTCAGTTTAGTTTTAGTGTACTTCTGGCATTCAAGTTTATAAACTCACTGTTGGTCTTCATCCAAGTTCAAGAAAACAAAAAACAAATGGAAGATTGTTCTTTGCAATCAATCTGTAGTCCTTCAGAAAAGAACACTATAATAAACAAAGCTATTAATTCATCTGCAAGGAAGCAACGTTTGCAAAAACTATAGTTGTCATTTAAATTGTAGAAGAGTCCTTGGAGGATACGTTGTTATCACCTTCTCAGTTACTTCTACCAGCCTGCCCCTGATCATCACTTTAAAGGTGTGCCAGCAACCATAAGGGTGCAGAAGCCAGAGTATATAATTAGTTTACAATAATTATTTCTGCTGGGCAGAAGTAATAATGCTATGGTTAGACTTAGATGATTTTCGATGGTGCATTCTAAAACAAGCTAAAAAGCTCCAGAAACCTTTTCCAGTTGGAAGAAATAGGTAATTGTTTTTTGTCTTTTCGCAGTAAACCGTTCTTTGGCCAAAGATTTTCCTGTGTGTCCTTCCCTGGAACACTGTCCATCAGGTTGGCTCTATTTCCAGAGGAAATGCTACTACCTCTCAGAGAGTGAAGCCAACTGGAACTCCAGTCAGAGCCTCTGCTCTTTGCACAATGCTTCCCTCCTGGTGATCGAAAATCATGAGGAACTGGTAAGGGAACAAAAGGAGGGTCCTGGTTTCACCCCATCTCACTTCTAGGGAGCTGCACAATGAACCAGCGTGTTCTTCCAGCCTCTTTAAGCTGAACAGTTTGAAAGGTGACACAAAGACCATGACAAGTCACAGCTTGCAAAAAGCTGCGTGCCTCCTCTCCCTCCAAACAGCAAACAGATTTTAGCAGTTGGTGTTTTAGAAAATGCCGGAGGCTTATCTGAGCTAAATTAGATGCTGCTCACAGTTCTAAACACTCACAATGAAGGCAACTATCAGGGTAAGCACTGTTGTGTCTCATTTGTCTTTAATTAGACAACTGTTCTCTGTTACCAAGATAGGCTAATGACAACCAAGTTGGTAGATATGTTAGTCTTGACCTTTGGAGTTAGGAGAAAGTTATCCTAACCACAGCTTGGAGCATCTTTTTCTGTATTATACTACAATGTTAGGAAAGATTCCACCTAGCTCAAAGACTTAGGAAAATATGTTCTTCCATATCTGTTACAGACCTTGATATCATTTGCTGCAGTATTTTAAAACATCCTCTCTCTAGGTCAGTAGATCCCATTACAGACACCAGTATAATGGGCATACTGGGCGCAGATGCCAATCCTGTTGCACGCACTGTGCCAAGGATCTTTCTTTACTGATCTCTAACACATGTTCAGCAAATACTTGCCAGCTGATAATAAAAAGGCAATATGACGAAGACACATCAGCGATGCAGAAATGCATTAGCTGCAAAGGTGTTCATTGTTCTTTGAAAACTTTCTTGTGAAGAGACAGTAAAATGATGTGTTTGCAGTTCCATAGCAGTTCTTAATATTCAGTAGTATACTTGCATTCTCGTAATTGGCATTTCTATCACCACAATATCTGAATGCTGCAGGGATCCTGTCTCAAAATTATTCCATTTGATTTCTGATTGAGTTGTAAGTTCTGTTTCAGTTACGAGGATCACACAAAATCCAGATGCTGCAGTACTCTGTAGATTTAATCTTTAATACTGTTTCTTCTGGGAGAAAGGCAAGATCATTGTTTTGCTTTCTAGCCCTGGACTTGTATTTTGCTAACTGGACTGAATATGCAAAACTTCTTTTTTCATATGGGTTTGTTCCTACAGAGTTTTATGGTGAAGATAACAAAGCAAGACCCATGGATTGGACTTTATAAAAGAAATGAAGAGTTCTTTTGGGTAAATGGGAAAACATTAGACAATAAACTGTAAGTTGATGTTGAGGGGTTTTGCTGGTGATACTATATTATAGGGGAGTAAGAGAGGATAGAGATATAGACAGTGACTTGAAAGAAATACCTATAATGATGTTGAAGGGATGACTATGGAAGGAGCATGGAATACAATAAAGATGTCACATAGTGTTGTTAGAACTGTGACAGATGAAAGTTAGGAGATAAATTTGTAATGCCAGGTTCAGAAACAGGATGAAATGGGAGCTCATGGCAACAGACAGTATAGCAAAGTGAAAGTTAAACGAAGAGACCACCAAGATACTGAAGCAATGGGGGGAGGAATGGAAGATTACAATAACACAAAGTCCTTGTTAGAGAATATATTTTGCAAAAGTGCAAACCTGCACGCAACCTGTGTGAGGTTTATAGCAAAGATGTTTGGGAGGCTTCTAAGAGATGTTTTCGTACTTCTTATGGCATGTGCCTGCAAAAAAGGCTGCTGGAGGGAAAGGTGAAGCTGTGAATTTAAGTTGCATGAGCTATGCTGTGGTAACAGCTGTATGTTCTGTCCCACCAGTGTCGGATGTGGGGCAGTTTGTTCCTTCCACCAATGGTTGTCTCATCTTTTCAGAGACTGCTGCTTCTCGTGCTGGGGCAGCTGCCGGCTAGAGTTGGTAGAATTACCAGTGACAGTAATAAGCATTGAGATTTCACAAGTCTGAAATTAACTTAAGAGTATTTAAATTTTCCACTTTTTAAGTTTGTGACAATCACTAGTGGTGCCTGACTATATTCAGTTCATCCCCAAGACTTGAGGGCTTGATCTGATAAAGACCTTACGCAGTTAATGTGAGATGTGAACAGCATGTAGGCATCTCAAGTTGAAAATTGTGGTCCTTCCCACTCTTGCTTATCCCCTGCCTGCGATACAAACATCCACTGATGCTTTCATTTTCAGTATTGAAGTTCTTTACGTTCTTAGACTTCTGCCTCTGTGCGTGCCTCAAACTGCCCCTCCTGTCGTTATAAGGGCGAACACCTTGACGTCTTAAGCTCAGTTGCTATTAGAGTCATGTTAACACTGGTGGGGATTTGTCCCTTGGCCTTTCCAGAGACAGTACTAGTTTGGTTGGCCTATTCACAGAGCACTATAACACTTTGTTTGAAAACACAGTTGGCGAAGGAGACCCTTACCTCTTACATAGGGACACCTACAGTGTGGAAACTGAGGTTCACTTCCTGTTTTCCACCACCCCCTTAACCATGGTGCAGTGTTCGGTTCTGAGGAAGAGGGAAATGAGAAAGGCATTTGTTTCACAGCTTCTGCTAGGACTTTTTAGCTGTATAGAAGGATGTGGGTATCAAAGGTGGAGCCAGTCTTGATAGCACGGCATCCTTGAGGAGGGTAAACCTGAATTCCAGTCTCCACTCTAAGGGCATATTTCACATTAAGCAACTACTAGACAAGATGCAGGAGTACTGTAAGTCCTAGATTTTGTATTCTGGGGGCCAAGTCCCATTAAAAAAAAAACAATCTTTTGGTATTCTCTTCAAAGCACAAGCTACCATCCTCCTGCGATGCCTTGCCTGTGGTAAATCAGGCACTGTACAAAGAGAACCTCTGATCCCTTTAGTTCCCTTCTGTCTATTCCATTACTTGATCGTGGGTGTCAAAGTAATCCTGTCTTTCATTCTCCCTTACAGGTTTGAAGTAAAAGGCTCTGGAAACTGTGCCTATCTTGAGTCAAAAGGCATCTCGGCCTCTGGATGTTATTTAACCAGGAAGTGGGTCTGTAGCTTGAATATTAGCTTAGCATGATAAAGGTGGATGAAGCCACCAACCCTGACACTCAGCACTCTGATATGATGTCTACAGAGGCTATGTCTATACTCTGGGACCTGGGAACACATCTCAGCTCCTGCCTGGAGGTGAATGACTTTTCTGGTAGCCAGAATTCTCCACCCATGGAAGAAGCCTCTGTTTTTTAAAGATATTTTAAAGGCTTGCTTCAGCATCTTGCTAAGTCATTTCCTTGCCCCATTTTTCTAGCTGCTGCTCAGCTTGTAGTTTCTTTTTGTTGTGTCATCAGTTATTTCTTCCATTAACTTTTCTCTTGTGGGATCCTAAGCAGCTGCTTTATCTTTTCCTTTTTGGTGTGCAGTTGGAGGTATTTGTTCTGCTTCTCCCAAGCTCTGTGTGTGCAAGGATGGGTTGTGAAGTGGGTCCGCCTCAAGGTCTGCCAGTGCCTCTCAAGACACAGGGCGATGCAGAAACGAGCAGTGTTGTTTTAGACGAGATCATTGCATATTTTGCTCTCCTAGTTTGATGGGGTGCATCTTGTGTGACTCTGCATTGCATTCAGTGTTTTATTACTGTTATTTTACATTCATCTTGTTGAACTAGTTTGACAGTATTATCATTGGGATTCATGTAGCTGCACAGCACCTAAAGTTCTCCTTCCCACAGCACTTAGCCAAAAAAAGTCAGAACAGATAGAGTATTTATTTGCCTGAGCATCTGCACTGATGGGGAAAAGGAGTTTGAACTGAAGAAGTAACAGTGAAGCTGCAGGCGTTAATGTTGTAAAGTTAGCAATAGTCCTCAGTGCGAATAGGCAAAATCATGAGTAGAAAATGAGAATTAACAGCAAAGGACGTTTCTCCGTGGTTTCCTTGTGTCCTGTGCCTGTCGGAGCGTGAGGCTTCTGAGCAAGTGGTAGGTTTCTGGATGGACAATCAGTGTTCTCATCTGTGTGCGTATCGTTTTCAGCAGCAGCACCCGGTGCTGTGAGCCTGAACAGAATTAGGGCACAAACCCGCTGAACTCTGTCTACTCATTTCTAGCAGATACCCTGAAGATTAAAAGTGCCATTTGACCCAGAGGAAGCAAAGCAGCTTATTTTCCTGGAAGGACTAGTCCTGTCGGGTTTCTAGAGAAGGAAGAATGGGAAGTTCGCATGCATAGCAGGGCAAAATACTTCCCTGCTCGGAATAAAATCTGGAAAATTGGTTTTCTTGTGACGTGGGTGCTATATAGAGGTATTTAAAAGACATGTAGGCGTGGTGCTTAGGGACGTGATTTAGTGGTGGACTTGGCAGTGTCAGGTTTACGGTTGGACTCGATGATCTTAATGGTCTTTTCCAACCTAAATAATTCTGTGATCCTATAGAGAGGACTATGTACTCTGCGGGACTTCTGGAAGGAGCAAGTGGAGCCGTTTTTGGAGTAGCCGCTAGAGTGCACTGTAGTTTCAGAGAAGGGAAGATAATTGTGTCTTCTCGTATTTTAACAATGTAAAATTGTACCATGTGTGACAGGTTATTTGGAGTGTTGTTTTTTTTTCTTTGTCCTGTTTGTAATTACTTTTGCCTTTTTAATGCAAATTTTATTTGCTGTCTAGTTTTGTTCAGCGTCTTGTTTATGCCTTCATTATTTTCTGTGACAATAGGACTACTGTAACAGGACTGCACAGTATGGATATTGCTAACAACTTGTGACTTTAAGATGTTTATTTATATATGATCACTAATTTTGCTGAACTGCACTTTTTTAATGCCTTATATTCTTTATAGGCACAGTAACAGGACTCTACAGTATGAATAGTCTAATAATCTATGTGTTAATTTATATGTACCTAGCTGGGGAGGGTTATTCTGCAATTTTTAAAATTAACTAGCTCTGAAGGTGTCACGGTTTAAAGCTGGGCTGGCTATTAAACCGGTGGCAGATGCTCTCTGTTAACCCTCCCCCTGCCCCTCCCCAGAAGGGAAAGGGAAAGGGAAAGGGAAAGGGAAAGGGAAAGGGAAAGGGAAAAGGGAGAGAGACTTACGGGTTGGAAAGTTAAAACAGTTTTAATAAACTATAATAATGAAAAAGAGTATAATAATAATGGAAATAATTACCTTTCTGCATAACATCCCTACTGGTGCCTCAGTGATAACTACAAACTTTGAGTGTTATCAGTCCTAGAAGCAGACACTGTCTGCAAAACATGCAGTTAGTTTCAAAAAGTGCAGTTACTTAGAAGAAACTTAGCTGAAAGTAAAAATCACTGAAAGTAAAATTGGTCTGTTTTAGGCCAAACCAGGACATTCCACCCCATATTCCATCCCATACACGTCATTCAAACCAGGACAGAAGGATATGATATGTGCAATAGTCCTGAAAAGATACTCAATAAATATCTTTCCAGAGCCTTTGAATTACAGCAATTTGTGTCTTAATATTGTGCCATTAAAAGTATTTTTCAGCTCAGGCACTGTATGGGGAAAAAAAATCACCAGACTGAAGCAGAAAAATATTTTCAGGTTTTGAATATGAAAAGATCTTTAATAATAATGTTGGGTTTGACATGAGACAAGACATTTGACCCCCAAAAGAATGCATTTCACTTTCTAACACTTCTAACACATTTTCACTCTTCAAAATGTGTCAGACTTTTCACAAAAGCATTTAACTGAAATGCTGAAGTAAGTACTTCTCTGGAAATGCTGAAATGCGCATAGTGAAACACACATAGTACAGTAACTTTGTAGGGAAACGTGGAATTTTCCACAGTTCACTCTTGCAAAAATTTCCAAGTATTTGCATTAGGGGCAAACCAGAGGTACATTTCACAAATTTAGTAGAAATTGTAAGTGATAAGAACTATTCACATACCATGTTGTGTCTTAGCCTTTCTTAATGAGCTGATTTACCTGAATGTTTCCTTTAACAACAAAATAACATCGCTTTTACATTTTTTTTCCATCAGTGTCATCCATGGATAGAGTCCAAAAATGGGAAATTTTGGTTCTTAAAGGAGGTTTTGAAGAAACTGTGAGGACAGTAGGTTATAATGAAAGCTCTTTTGTAATCTGACTCTTAATGGGTACAATTAGCATCTTCTTTAGCATCTTGGATTTTAATGTTAGGGTTTGTTTTGTTTTGTTTTGTTTTTTTTCTCGAAACACAGTTCATCCCACATGGCTAGCGTAAAAGAACATAAAATTATAGTAAAACTCCGGGAACTTAGAATCTCCCCTGACTGGTCCTGAAAGGGCCTTGAGGTCCCTTGCGCTATAAATTATTGCATAATTCTATGAAATGAGGTAAGAATTCAGCTTCTTATTGTGGAAAACAACAGAGTAGAGTTAACTTCAGGGGCATTTGAAGAGCTCCTGCCTGAAATTGAACTATGGTGGGTAAAATTAAAATTTACTTAAGTAACCGTGCCTCTAAACATGGAGAAGTAGATTTTACACCTTTGCAAGACAGCAGTATGTAAGTATGAGAGTGCCTCAGCTGCTTTGCCCCATGGTCTGAGAATATGAGACTAGAGATTCACAGTTTAGGAAGGGGACTAACTTTTGTGCTTTTTGAATATTAGCTTTCACATTAGAAGTGTTTGATACTTTACTCAAAGAAAAAAGTTGGTTCAGTTGCCAGTTGAATTGTCCAACCTGTCATTTAGATAGGACTCAGATGTCCCATCCAGGATATGGGACAGGGCTGGAGGCAGGTTCATCTTTGACATAGGTCAGGCAGAGGCTGAAGACCCAGAGAGTCTCAGGAGGAGAGGCTGGTGAGAACCCTTAAGGCTTATTAGAGCACTCAGGGCCATGGAAATACCCAAGAGGTGGTACATGATTTGCAAACAGGAGGAAAAAAGTTTTATTACATCTCCACTTCCATTTTCCACTATGTTATTGTTTTAATTTCCCTGTTTACGTATTACTTACCTTCCTCACTTTTGCAACACAAGTCACTGGAAATAGCTCAAAAATGGTGCAAACATTTACTTCACATTTGGTCACTCTGTTTCAAAGACACATGCTAGCTACAGATCTAGAGAGTTACTATCTTTATTAGACTACGGTGTTTTTAAAAGTTGAAACAAGTTACGTGTGTGATTTCTTAAAAATCAGTTCATGGCATTTGTTCTTTTTTTTCAAATATGTGAATCTAATAAAGGCACTAAGTCAGACTGCTCTCAGCAGTTTTGTATTCTAGATCCAGAAATCCATGACACTTGAATGCCCAAGTAAAGTATTTACTGAATGAATCACAGAATCACAGAATCAATCAGGTTGGAAGAGACCTCTGTAATCATCGAGTCCAACCGTTGCCCTTACACCACCCTGTCAACTAGACCATGGCACTAAGTGCCATGTCCAGTCTTTTCTTAAAAACATCTAGAGATGGTGACTCCACCACCTCCCTGGGCAGCCCATTCCAATGTCTAATAACCCTTTCTGAAAAGAAATTCTTCCTAATGTCCAACCTGAACCTCCCCTGGCGAAGCTTGGGGCTATGTCCTCTTGTCCTATCGCTAGTTGCCTGGGAGAAGAGGCCGACTCCCACTCCGCTACAACCTCCCTTCAGGTAGTTGTAGACTGCAATAAGGTCACCTCTGAGCCTCCTCTTCTCCAGGCTAAACAACCCCAGCTCCCTCAGCCGTTCCTCGTAGGTCATACCCTCCAGACCCTTCACCAGCTTGGTCGCCCTCCTCTGGACTCGCTCCAACACCTCAACATCTTTCTTGAAGTGCGGGGCCCAGAACTGGACACAGTACTCAAGGTGCAGCCTCACCAGTGCCGAGTACAGAGGGACGATCACTTCCCTAGACGGGCTGGCTACACTATTCCTAATAGAGGCCAGGATGCCATTGGCCTTCTTGGCCACCTGGGCACACTGCTGGCTCATGTTTAGCCAGCTGTCGATCAGCACCCTCAGGTCTCTTTCTGCTGGGCCGCTTTCTAACCACTCTTCCCCCATCCTGTAGCGCTGCATAGGGTTGTTGTGGCCGAAGTGTAAGACCTGGCACTTGTTCTTGTTGAACCTCATGCCATTGGTCTCGGCCCATCTATCTAACCTGTCCAGATCCCTCTGTAGGGCCTTCCTACCCTCCAGCAGATTGACACTCCCACCCAGCTTGGTGTCATCTGCAAATTTACTGAGGATGCACTCAATCCCTACATCTAGATCATCTATAAAGATATTGAACAGCACTGGCCCCAGAACTGAGCCCTGGGGAACACCGCTAGTGACCAGCCACCAGTCAGACTTTGCCCCATTCACCACCACTCTCTGGGCTTGGCCATCCAGCCAGTTTTTAACCCATCAAAGAGTCCACCCATCCAAGCCCCGGGCAGCCAGTTTGTCTAGGAGGATGCTGTGGGAGACAGCGTCAAATGCCTTACTGAAGTCTAGATAGACTACATCCACAGCCCTGCCCTCATCTACTAAGCAGGTCACTTTGTCATAGAAGGAGACCAGGTTGGTCAAGCAGGACCTGCCTTTCATGAATCCCTGTTGGCTGGCCCCAATGCCCCGATTGTCCTGCATGTGCCGTGTAATGGCACTCAGGATGATCTTTTCCATCACCTTGCCTGGCACGGAGGTCAGGCTGACAGGCCTATAGTTCCCTGGATCGTCCTTCCGACCCTTCTTGTAGATGGGCGTTACATTTGCTAATTTCCAGTCAGCTGGAACTTTTCCAGTTAACCAGGACTGCTGGTAGATAATAGAGAGTGGTTTGGCAAGTTCATTTGCCAGTTCCTTCATTAGTCTGGGGTGAATCCCATCCGGGCTCATAGCCTTGTGGGTGTCCAACTGGCACAGCAGGTCACTAACCGTCTCCTCCTGGATTACGGGGGGATGCACCCACAAGGATTAATTTCACCAGCCTTTAGCTTCAGTACCTCATCATCATACCTTCCAGGCAGTATCTATGGTTCCATGTTAAAGAATTTGCAACATAAAGGGACAAAAGGTAGGTAGAAAGGCAGGCTATCATCTTCATTTCCTTGCACTGCAGTGTGGTCTTATGTCCAAGCCCCTTCCCTAGCTAAGAGCTTGCTTTCAGGTCCAAAGGTTCAGCATCAGAAGAAGATGGGAGCCATCAGCTTACTAACCACAAGTATTATGAGTCACTTCATCCTCAGTCTGGCATCTCTATACCCAGCAGTTGTGCAGGTCAGCTCCGAGTAAGTATAAGACACTGTCTAATAAACACATTTTTCCGAGCCCTCAAGTGGATTCTGTAAGTCACAATTAGAATGTAAGGAAAAAACCCAAGCTTCAGAAAACACTAAAATATTGAAACCCAAATAAAAAGTTCCTTCAGCTCAGCAGCGCCTGCCTCAAGGATACGTACAACAGCAGTGGGCTCCAACGCACTCTTCAGCCCCCGCAGATGGCATCTTTCCTGCACCTCACGCAGTTTGTGTGCACAGTGCTCATCCTCACGTGAGTACCTCTTCTCCCCTGTCCTTTCCTAGAGGCAGCCGCTGCCAATGTCTGTCCGTGGGAAGGTTCAGCACCCCCAAATCCACACAAGTTGACTTGTGGTCTTGTTGCGTGACCTTCACATACTGACACCTGGCAACTTTCGAGTTCCCTGTTTGTATCAGACAAAGTCTTAGGGAGCACAGAACAACAACATGCAAATTTCTGTGCAAGTCTCATAAAATTATTTACATCCCATGTTGCTTTATGAGTAAAATGGGTCTTCTGACAAAAAGGTCTGCCTGTTGTCTGACAGTTTGGCTCACAGCATCAACAAAGTTGCATTTTTCTTACAGATCCACTTCTTTAAAGTCTGGCAGTTATCTACTTGGATCATGTTTTTTCTTCTGTAAACAGCACAGTTCTTGTCAGTGTCTATTGTATTTGTAGCTCTCCTGGTGAGAAAACAAAAGAATGTAATGAGTTGTCATCTTTAAATTCAGTACTGGATAATAATATTGATTATATCCTGAGTGAGGGGTTTGGGTGACGCCCATTGGTTAATCCACTGAAGCACAGTTCCTCAACAGCCATGCATAGGTGGGATGGGCATCCACAAGAGAGACTGCTGGCTGCTGAGGTACAGATGCTTATGAACGTTAATGTAAGAAGGATGAGAAAACCTCCACACGCAGCCACGATGCTGAACTGTAATGGTAAGAGGGAGGGGAAGGACCCTTCAGCTGCACAGATCCCAGCACCCACGCTGTGTGACAGGTGTCTCATTCAACAGAGGTGGTATACATGGTTTCTACGCTGAGAGAGTTTGTTGGCAGTGATATCAGTGCGAGAAGTGTGTATTAATGTCCCTCTGCATTAATACATTCACGGACTGTGACTGTGGTTGGTCTTGCAGTCAGAAAACAAATCTGTTTCCAACGGTGTCCAGCAGGAACCAGTTAACCTGGAATTGGCTGTGAAATAGACCCTGAATAGGTGCTTGAGGCTGTAGGACTAGATCTGTGCTTTAGGAAATTAGCTTGGATTCAGAGTTTTATTTACATGAGGTATACCACACCTTAGCTTTTGCCAAAGGCACCCTCCTCCCACAAATCATCACCTGTTTTCGTTTACTCTGGGATCTTCATCTGAACTCCATTGTTTCTTTATGTCTTGATGATTCGACCCAATCCAGATATATTTGGTATCTTTCTCTTTATTGTCTATGAACTCCTGTGGAACAAGCAGAAGCGTGTTACCCAACAGCAGACCTTTTCTGCTGTGCTCAGGTCACTGTCCCATCTCATGCACAGCTTTTCAGGTAGTCCCTCACAAGGGGAGGAAGGGCAGGGATCCAGCCATGGCAAAGCAGCCCATTACAACGGCCCATATGCATGTGACCAGTCACAGAGTTTCGATTCAGGCTGGTGCTCAGGCTGACTGCTTCCTGTCAGCTGTCAAAAAAAACCTCAGTGATGCTTCTCACCCTAATGAGCCAAGTTGCAAAGCCTGGTCTTTAAGGTAAAAGACCTGTTCCTCAGGGAATGATAAGCCATTCGGCAATACATTGTTATTCATTTCCCCAAAGGAATATGAAAAGGAGGTTGTTTGAATTTCCATTAAGTGGTTGAATCAGACCTCTTCCCAGAGACAAGTAATGGAAATGGGTGGGAAGTTCCCAGCATTTCCTCCTCCCAGTTAAAACTGCTCTGGCTTCCACACTTGCATCTCTTGTGCTGCTTCTCTTCAGCTCTGCTCTGTTGACCCTCTCCAAAACAAGCTCCTGTCTGTTTAGTCAGATGCTCTGCACTTCATGGGGCTCTTGCTTGCCTGCATGTACACCTGACATCTCAACCATGTTCGCTTGGACTTGATGAGGCTCTTGCTTGCCAGCATGTACACCTGACATCTCAACCATGTTCGCTTGGTGAAATGTTTGGCTAAGAGAGATGCCTGTTGCACAATTTTAGGGCTGCTCTAAGACTCACCATCTCAATTTCATCTTCAATGACAAGAAGCTGGGATTTCCTGGCCAGACATTTTCTCTGGCTGTCACTCCAGCTTACAGCCTCCTCAGAGAAGTAGTAACATCTCCCCCTGTGTAGCTGCCACCCTGGAGGACACAGCTCACATGTTGTGCCTGTGGGTGGAGAGAGGGACCATTAGCTCATGCTGTGACTTGTTCCAGTTGCCTTGTAGCATTTTATGTTCATCTGCCTGGCTGGCTGGTCCAAAAGCAGTCAGTCCCCACTCCCAAGCATCTGTTCGCTGGGTGTGGAGAGAGGTTTGAAGGCTCCAGTGCCACCCCTCTGCTCAGCTTCCCAGTCCCTTGCCATGGTGCTATGCACTTCTGCACTCCCACTGCACGTCATCAGGCTTTCCACCTCCCTGTGCACCTGACCGGTGGAGAGCACTGGAAGGACCTAGAGGATTGCAAAGACACTTCTCCTCCCACATGCAGCCCTTGTGAGGAGACACCATGCGATGTGACGTGATGTGGCGTGTGTAGATTTGACACATGATGTGACTGGAAAGCACAGCTACCTAAATGACATTCCAACTATGTCCATGGAGCTGGAGAAGGAACTGTGTTAAATAAGGGGAACACTGCTGTTCTCAGGTCTACTTCCCATTTCACTCAGAGTGTCTGGAAGGAATGTCCCCCACATTTTCTGTCTTGGTTTCCTCTAATGTTTCAAAGTAACATCATTACAGTCAATCCTTAGAAAAGCATTAATATTTGCCAACAAATAAGAGATCCACAATAAAAAGACCAGGAAGGTGTTCCCCTGCCTGATCCTTGCAAAAGGACAGGAAAGCTAAATTCCCTCCCACTCTTTGTGAACAATTATTATCTGGAAAGTGTTCTCCAGGACAAGGGGAGGATCTACGATATATGACATTTCTGACAGCAGCTCCTGGCAGAAAGAAATGCAAAGAAAGTACTGGAAACTATTTATGCCTGGCATCACTTCTGTGCAGGAACACCATGATCCCTGGGTAGTACCAGTGATTTCCCATAAATTGCAGGGTGTCATAGAAATGGGAACAGAGACAACAGAAGCATGCACACAACACGTCCTCTATGCTGTGAAAGGACTAACTTTCCTCACCTTGTCCATCTTCACACAGTTCCTCCATGAGCCATTTCAGGAGCATCGTTGAGACAGTTTTCTCTGAAGAAATGTAATCACCAGTGCTATTTAGACCATACTGGGTCAAACTTTCTGATTTTCCTTCTCTGCCCTTCAAAACTTGAGCCAAAAAAAAAAAAAAAAGAGGTTATGGTTAACAACAGGTTCAAGGAAAGGTAGTGTTTGTATCCAGTGTTATACTGTGAATGTGAGGAGATGTGTGTGCGTGTAACATTGTGGGGGTATACACACTCAGTTATGAGCATACTCAGTGAGTGTAACTGTCTGGCAAAGGGTGTAGCTGCTGAGTAATATGGACAGTACAGAAAAAGAAAATTTGTCATTTTTGATAGTTGGATATATAAAGAATAAACAATATTTTGGTGAGATTTTAGGGAAGGTTGGAAGGTACATGTTTTTTCTGAAGTTTTTCAAGACTGTTTTCTCTTAGGAAATGAATATCTTCTCTGGAAGAGTTCTTGTATAACTGCAACGTGCTGTGGATTATGATATTACTTGCACCAGGGAAGTCTGATTAAATGAAATGATCTGAAGTCTGATTTTTATTTTATTTGTTCAAACCTACAAAGTAATTAAGTGAAATGGTCTCAAAGTAGCATCATGGATGCAACTTTTAACTTGTAAGTCAGGAAGGCCAAATGTTTTGATTGTCATAATGATTTGAAATCTGCCTCTACAGCCTTTCAGCATCGCTGATGACAAGGTAGAGTGTAGCAACTCCCCTTCATCTGCACTGTATGTGTTAAATGACAGGTAGCAAACGTTCCCTTTGGAACGCTACATTTATTTTCCTGTATTTGGGTATAACTTGACACCTTTAATGTGACACTAAGGGAATTTTTCTTTTGGCATCACTCTGCTTGTGAGGTTTAACCATGTTTGCAACGAAGAGATGAAGCGGATGGTAGGATCTACTCACATTGCTTGGCTAGTATGGCAGTGACACCCAGCAGGACGAGCACAAGGGCTCCCAGGACCAGCGCCACGTAGAACCAGGGTGAGCGCCTGTGTTGGCAGCCTGGAGGGAGGCAGGAGGAAGAGCAGCTTAAGGTCTTTGCAAATTAAAATTAACACTGCCTTTATGTATGCCAGTTTCGTACATGGAAATAACAGAGAAATCACCTGCCTAAAATCAGTCTGCTGTTTGAAGTACACAGGGACGTTTTACTTATTAAAAATTTGCATCTATTTTGCATACATGAAAGGGAAATCAAAAGATCATTTTGTCAGGTAGAGCAAGTGATTTTCAATCAATCATTCCATTAAGAATTCTCTCTTTCTTCTTTGAGTTAATTTTTTCAAGCGTTGCCTCCTCCCACCTATCCACCCACACCCCACAAGACCCTGCAGAGCAATTCAGGGCAAGTATCAGGGATGGTCTGTGGTATGTTGCTCCTCTCTGGTCACGCTCTCCTGCGTTAACATGCCTGTCATGCAGCTGAATGCTAACTTACCTGAATGCACAGAAAAGGCAAAAAAATCCCATACTGACACCGTAGCACAGTGAAGTACATCTGACCAAACCTCTCCAGCTGTTTGGCATTCATCAGCTCGTGAGAGTGAAACACTCAGGAAGAGACAGGACCCAAGGAAATTTGGAGTGAAGGTGCCATTTCCACAAGACACAGAGTTGCGCCTTCGTAACTGCTGTTTTCCTGACCTTGCCTGTGTGAGATGAGCAATGGCCCTGTTCTCTGGCTGCCTGAGATGTATTTTGTAATGTTCCCTTTCAGCTCACAGAGTTCTGTGGGCCTGACCTTGCCTGGCGCATGTCCTTCAGTACAGAGAGGGTGGCAATCATCAGTGCACTAACTGCAAATAGAGAGCTGGGTATTATGCTTCTTCCAAAGCCAAATGTGTCCCTGTGACTGTTCCTGCAGAGGCACTTACAGGAGGGTTCCTAAAAAAATGTGTAATTTTACTTTCCTTCGCTAAATTTTCAATTTAGGGCACAAATGAATTTTTAAAAATTATTTTAAAATTCTCTTTCAATATTATTTTTACAAGGAAAGTGTATAGTCTGAGAACCCAGTCAAAAAAAAGTATGAAATGATAAATCCGTTCTTTATTGAGAGATTGTACATAAAGACACTTGATAACAGGTTTTACTGTTGGGTAATAGGAAAGACTAAATCTATAATTAGTAACCAACAACCAAACAAAATAGCACACTACCAGAAGCGGAAGTCTCTGATCTGCTGCTCCCTTTGGGTTTCGGCGTCACGCGCAGCTCAGCGTATGTGATCATGTTTCCTGTAAGGAGTAGGGAAATGCTGACATTTGTGGTTGTGCAAGCCATTAAGTGGAGAAACAATAAAGAATTACACAGAAGACCGAGTCTGTTTAAAAAGAGGCATGTGTTTCCAAAGCTGCTGGTTCAGCTTTTTTTTTTTTTTGAAAGAAACAACACGCAAGATGATGACTTGTCATTTCCTGCTGCTGTCAGGAAGTAACTCGAAGCCTCCTCCATAATCTTTGCTTGAACTACTTGGGTCCTGTGTGGCTGGACCAGGAGGCAGGCAGACAGACTCAAGGATGGGTAAGACCTGAGTACTATCCATAGCAAACATCCCATTTGTTGCTAAGCCATCTCAGGAGGTATCATAAGGGCTTAAGGGGCATCAGAGCCGTGACTGCTTCGTGGAGCAGGGAGACCCCAAAGGGAAAATTGCCACTCAGAGAAATGCTTCTGCGGCAAGGTGATTCTTGGGGGCATTCCTGACTTGTGAATGTTTATGCCAGGATATTATGTGATGCCTGTAATAGCAGAGGAATGGACCTGATGGTTGAAGACATCCCTTTCCAGATGCACATTGCCAAAACAAAACAAAAAAGCCATTAAAATAGCAAGGTGTGACTTAGATGCACATGGATTCTTTCTGAACACATTTTCAGTTTTGTTTTAACTGGGTATTTTGTAGACCTACTGTCTCGTTTTATGGAAGATATTTGGACCTTTAGTAGACTGATCTTCTTTCTGTAAATGGTGAGATTTTATCAATCTGAATCAAGAATAAACTTCTGTGCTACAGCCTTAGTTTGTGATCACTGGGGCTTTTAAAAATAATAAAGCAATTTGTGTTGTATAAAATCTCACTGATCAGGGGAAAATTTGGCAGCAGAAGAGACTCTCATTAGGCTAAAATGAGGTAGCATTTGATATGAGAATTGCTGAAGAGTGGAGAGGTTTTACAGTAAGAAAAATACCGAGGACCTGACTGGCAAATCAGGTTTATTCATACGCGTAAGATGTTCTATGCTTTAGAGAACCTGACCTAATACACTTTGCTGTTTGCTTTATTACAATTTATTAGTTCAATGAACTACAGAAAATTTGTAAATTATATTTAACTGTATAGATAAGTAACTGTTCTCAAAAAGAAGTGCTCATAAAAGTTTTTCTTCTTAGAATGTAAATATTTTTCAAAGAAGAACAGTCACGACTTTTAAACTTTTAAATGTACTAGGCTTATAAACGGAGACACTTCTTCTAAAATAGGTACCTTAGAAAATCTGCTAATATTACTAAATATTTTCTCTCTCAAATAAAGATCCATTCCTTTAAAGAATACCTCTCAGACTGTATGAAAAAACCCTATCATCCATGCAAATTGAGTATTTTAAAAAAGGACTCCTTCCATTACAGTGTGTACTGGAGCATAATCATTTGAATGTGAAGTCCTCAGAAGTCAGCAAGTGGTTTTAAAATACCACGTAACCTTAATTTTGCCAGATGCTTACACACCCTTACCTAGTTTAGCAACAAGAAGCCCTGGTACTAGGTGGAGATCTTTGTCACTTACTAAAACTGAAATTTCACTTCATTTCTATATGCAAATTGTCAAGTGCAGAAAGACATGTCCCTTTACTGGAAGCTTCTGCTTGGTGAATGTGCAGATAGGGAGTGCTTCTGGCAGGGCAATCACTCCAAAGAGTCAGGCTTTACAGCCATCGGGCTCTTGTGATCAACTGGACACCAGGCTGAGTGTGAGCCCACGGTGCGCCCTCACCGTCACAGCTCGTGCAAGCTGCCAGTGGGGCTGCGTTAGGAGAGCCCTGGCCTGCAAAGCAGGGGAAGTTTCTGTGCTGCTTCACTTGCTGCTGCTGAGGCCACACCTGGAACATTGTGTCCAGATGTGGACCACCAGGTTTGGCGGGGACTGGGGGAAGCTGGAGAGGGTCCAGCAGAGAGTGGATAAGAAGATCATAAGGACCTGGAGGGGCCGAGGAGGCTAAGGAGAGGAACAAGAAGTTAAGGGGCAAACTAATAGCAGCCTACAACTACTTGTAGGCTAGTTCGATGATGGAGTTGAACTCTTCTTGGTTTGTTTTTCTGCTAGAGGAAAGGTCTCATATGTAGTCATTTAAGAACCGTAATCAGGTGACTCTCAAACTGTTCTTGAGTAAACTAGGAAGTGAAAACTGTCTGAGTCTTTCATTAGAGAAGGGATTTCCAGGATGTGTTTATCCTTGCTTGCATTTTGGAACACTTTTCTGCTTTGGAACATCTGTTTTGAAGCACATGCACCATAATAGCACCTGCTAGCCCACCAAAGATAGTACCACCTGCTAACTCCTCATCAACATGCCCTGCTAGAGCATCCAAGAATCACCTCATCCTTGTAATTCAGAGCCTGGTGTTGACTTTCCAGTTGGAATAGGATCACAAAAAATCCATTTCAATCACTTCTGGGTGCAGCCTCCCAAACTCACAGCTGCAGTAATTTTTTATTGCTACATTGTGTTAAACATTATTTAACACAGTTTGTCCAGTCTATCAAGTTTATCCCAATAGTTTTCAATGACTGAGCTTTCCTTATCATTAGACTGCAAACTTATACATTCTTTGCAACTGTGCAGACAGTGATTTTTATATCTTTTTCTGTATCCTCATAAAATACATTGAATAGACTTTGAGATAAGAACAGTATTTGGGAGAACTCCAAGCAACTCTGCATAACTTGACCAAACTAAATCCTGTTCTCACGGATAAAGAAAAGCTAAAAACAAAAGAGGTGGGCATTGGATCTGTAAAGGGACTTCCACTCTCAAATTCAAATTTTACATATTTAAAACACCTACTCAACTACTACAGAGCCTTGGCAGAAGTTGAGCTCCTTGCATGTTTATCTTTCATGTGCACCAAATCCTGACAGCAGCTATACTTTAGCAGGGCAAATTAGCTATGTCCCTTCCCCCCCCTCCCCCGCCCCGTGTTTTTTTTTAGTATCTAGTCCAGTAAATTGCATCTAAAGGTCTGAAACTTGCACAAAATGCAGACAGGAGGAGGTGGGCATGTTCCACTTTCCCATAGCCTAGTGATCTGAAGTCTTGCCTAAAGTCTGGGAATCTGCCACTTCGAGCATTCATCTGCTGAATTTGCAGTGGTGATTAAACCCAGCTCTCCCTCCTCTGTGGTGATAGTTTTAACCATGCAGTACTTTCCCTCATGCCTATCCACTTCTTTTTCTGCAGGATAGTCAGACATCCCTGGCCAAGAGCAAGACCAGCATAAAATCTGGCAAAGGGAGGAATGTAGGTATCCTCCAGTGGACATTTCAGTGTGTCACAGGGTCAGGATAGTGCCAAAGGAAGAGCTTGTGGTGCTTGCCACAGAGAGTCCCATCACCTTAGAGCTGAGACCCTCACTTTGAGAATCAGCTTAGAATTCCTGCTCCAAACTGCAGGAAGCATTGAAACCTCTTCATGCAGGGTGTGACAGCGAATGGGACTTGGCGTAAGTGTGTTTGGTATGCAGAAGTTGTCCTGCCTGAAGCAGCCTTGAGCCCAGTCCACATAGGAGAGTGCTCCTTCTGGCTTGCAGGGAAGGATCTAACTCCCAGAAACAGCTGACTGAGCATCACCTTGTGCCGTTGCTCTATGCTATTAGCCACTTTGGGCAGTTCCTAGATCACCATGCTAGGATCCCAGACTCTCCTCCATTAGCTGTAAAGAAATGCAGGGCATCTCAGTGAGGGTCAGCTATGAAGTGGGGAACCTTCACACTAATCATTTCTATACTTAGACTGAGCTTAACTCTGTTTCATGAACATTGCTCAACATACTCGTCACATTTCAGGATTTTTTCCTGAATTTCTTACCAAGTTTTTAAAAATTACAGAACTACTTGTGTGGAAAAATTGCATTTTCTCCCATTCTTCCTATGGTAAAAGTGACTCTTTTCTTTTTGAAGAATTTTGTGTAATAAAAGCACACTCACCAGCTGGGTGAGTATGTATGAATTTCGATCAAAGCATTAAAGCTTCAAGGAAGGAACAAGAAACTGAAATTGGTCATATGAATTTTTAAAGCATGATGATATGACTGAAGTTCTTGTCTATTTTAATAGCAATAAAACCCATGTTAGTATATGTTAATGATAAAGACAGAGAAATAATTGTCATCAGGGAGATATTTCTAGCATGTTCTGTACTGATATGAGGTCCAATATTGCTTAATACTATTTGGTGCTTTTTCTGTTTGTGTCAAAGTAACTAGAAAAATAATTCCTAATAAAATTTGAAAATAACAGAAAGGTTAACAAAACAGTAAGTAAAGACAGGCATAATGACAGCCCTGTAAGTTCAAGCCCAGTCAAACAAAATTTGTTTGAGTATAACCAGGCATAAGGATGGGGGAAGGTGACACTGGGAGTTATAAACAGTGAAGTAAAGATTAGTTAAGAGATTTTTGTCTCTGTATAACAGAGACAGCATAGCTGAGAGTTGTAGTAATAATGGGTGCATCTCTGGTGTCCGTATTTTTAAAAAGAGGTGGAAACACAGGAGAATGAACAGAAAAAGATCCACAAAAATAATGAGAGTTCTTCGGAAAATTAATTAGAGTGGAAGATTTAAAGGCAAAAGGACACTGAGAAATTACTTGATTACCGTGGCCAGTAACTTCATGTGAGAAAATATTAAGTGCTAAAATCTATTAGACCAAGGTTTAATGAGAATTATCTACATGTTAATGAGAACTTTCACTGAAAATTAAAGCCTGGCCTATTCAAATTCAAGCTTTTCCTTTAGAGATCATGATCAAGGGACATTTTTGGATGTCTTCAGATCAAGATTTGATGCCTGTCTCCCTTTGCAAATAAATTATATCACCTTAGAAAGGGGGTAAAATTCTACATGAACCCCTCTGTGCTTTGTGTTGTACAGGTTACAGTAGTACAAACAACA
Organism: Nyctibius grandis; assembly: GCF_013368605.1. Lineage (NCBI taxonomy): Eukaryota > Metazoa > Chordata > Aves > Nyctibiiformes > Nyctibiidae > Nyctibius > Nyctibius grandis. Next base: position 75,956,153 of record NC_090662.1, on the reverse strand, counting down.
TCCATGTACACATGAACATACAGTGTAAGGTAGTATTTTCTGTTAGATATATAATAAAGTGAACTCATTTTTTTTTTTAGATAAAGGTTTTGTAAAAATAGTAAAAAATCAGGTTTTCCGTCATTTAAGTACATGCATTCAGACCACCGTCAGCACTATTAACCTACACTGTAAGTAGAACGTCTTCTAAAAATGCTCATTACACAATGTTGTTTCCTTAAGCAACTAAATACATTAATTACTAATAAACCTTGAAAGCATGAAAATATCATCTTACTCTGACCACAAGCATTTCCTATTTGCTCATAGTGAGAAGTTGTCATTCATATTTGCTATGATCCAGAATTTTGACAAAATGCTTTCATGAATGAATTACATTTTCTCCAAGTAGCAGAAATTTTATTTCTTAAAAAAATACGGTTTACATCATTTCCTTATCCTGAATACTGACTTAATTTTGTGTCTTTTGCTACAAACATATGAAGTGATCACTGATTGATAATGTAGTTCTGGGAAAATCACTACTGGAAAATTAAAGAGGAAGAACAGGAGCGTTTTAGGAGTCATTCAGTACTTCCTTCAGTAACAGTGACTGCACTTTCAACTGCCACTAATTTTCTGATTTACTAATTAATTTACTACTCCTTTTCCATGAAGACATCATAAAATGCATTAACCTCATTTTTGGACTAGGTAGTAATTTGGTGGAGCATATTCTAACAGATTTTTGGTCATGTTGTTCATATAAAATAAAAGATTATTCTCATTATTCAAAAATTAAGAATTTTTGTTTCTCATTCTGTTACTGAAAACAGTGGGCCAGAACTGAGACACTACTCTGAAGCAATAATGACTTAAGAGTAGCTTTGCTAATTTGGATCTTACGAGGATCTCTTCCACCATTTGCAACTTTTCATGCTTCCCTTGACTTCTGCGTGCAGCATTTTATAGCATTCTTCTAGTATTATCCAGTAACAATATTTAGAATGAAAGAGAGAGAGAGAGAGAGCACGAGAGAAAACAGTGTATGGCTAAGAGCTGATTAGATGTTTTACCTGGAGATGATGTCGGAGAAGGAACGTGTGGTCTTTCCCTGGGTAGCATTGCCACGTCTGCATACGTGATATCACCTGCCATTGATGAGCAAGTCCCTCTGAGTTATGGAACGAGCTGGTTTAATACAGTGGGTTGCATCCTGTATTAGCTTTGCCTGCCTCCAGAAGTATACACACACCCTGCTATGGCTCTGAGGAAAGCTGAGAAGCACATAAAAGGAAGGAAGTTACTTCTTTCAATACAGCTTCAAAGTCTATTTTCAGCCACTGTTCAGTCTCTTCTTATGTGATCTCTGGCCCTTCAGAATACAGGAGAAAATGAAGATTAAAAACCATTCTTTTTATTAATACAAAAAATATATTTTTTTGGCCAAAACAGAGAGAAGTTTCTCAGGAATATCCAAAAGTGGACTTACACAGGTACAAAAGCTTTGCTGGTTCTCATGAGAATAACTAAAGCACTACGATCTGTGTAGTGGATGTATTATGCTTCAGTGCATGATCTTACATAGCCTATTCACCTAAAAGGAAGATAAACACGATATATATCAGTATAAGATATTTTGAGGCTAATGTAACTGCAACCACATTTAAAGCTATAAAAAAGTAACTCAAATTCTGACCTGCTCCATTTACCAATTACTATAATGCGTTAACAACTGAATTTAGATTATTCTAATGATGCATTAAATTTAACTCAAAATAAAATTAAAAATAATATGATAAATGCCTTTTAAAAGAATGTTTCAATACTTTTCTCTAACAGCAGTTGCTCTTCCTAAGTTGCTTGACCTATCTATCCCCTGCTTGACCAAACAACTCCAGAGGCAGAAAGCCTGAGTTGCCTTTAACTCCTTGTTCACGACCCAAGTGTTTGCTGCAGGATATTTTGATGACAGTGGTTCTGACTTCTATTTTGGAAAAAAAAACCCAAAAAACCAAAAGCCCCACAGATTTTAATTGAAACTTAAAGCCCTTCTAAAATCTAAAAATACATTTCAGAACACACAGACACGAAGTCCTGTGCATGCACAGTTCTAACATTTCCTGCTAAGATCTATGTTGTTGGGTTTGTGCTTTATTCCCACTTAGAAAATTCCTTTAGAGTTTGACACAGATAGGCTCTACAAACCCACACGGGTCAATTGAAAATAATGTTTCTGCTCTGTGATATAGCCTATTTTCCTTTTCTGCTACATTCAGTGGGAATTACCACACTCTAGATTAAAATTAAGAAAAGTTGTTTTTGTATTACTGATCTTTTCCTTTCCTAGTTTCAAGGTTGGTAACAGTATTAAGTGCAGAAACAAAAAAGGTTTAGGAAAAAAAATGAACCTTTGATAGTCATGGAACGGATTACTCAGAAGTGCTGCTCAGGTACAATTTATATGCAACATATCTAAGTCATTGTTGCTCTATTATCAGCCACGAAGTGATCAGTATGCCGATGTGGATACTGTTAACTTGATACTGATAAGGTTTGTTTCATGGCAACCTACATACCAGCCAAATGACTGGTCCTAATGTGAAACAAAGCATTTGTCCTCTGATTGAATCAGTTTCCATTGCTTCCCCCTGAACTTCTCACCATCCTTTACAGCAGGATATTTAGGCTCTGAAATGGAAAAAAACAAACAAAAAACCAAACAAAAAACCCAATCCCAAACCAAACTCCACTTTTCTTATTTGGGTCTTTCTTTGAACTTTAGTCCATAAAAGAGAGCTAGAAGGCCAAATGGGTAGCTTGAACTCTCATTCTCTCTTTCCATCACTGCATATGCACCCAAGCAGTCTTTTCTTACATCAATCCCTCCTAAATGATTCAAAACCATCAAGATGTAATCATGTACAGTCGGTGTAAGCGTGGGTCTTTTTGAGCTGGTGGAAAAAAACAATCTTTCTATTTTAAGGGAACATGTTTCTCCTCTCCTCTCCTCTCCTCTCCTCTCCTCTCCTCTCCTCTCCTCTCCTCTCCTCTCCTCTCCTCTCCTCTCCTCTCCAAAACACATTTTCAGACACAAGAGCAATCTCAGTCAGTGTGCAGCGCAGACCAGGCAATTACATCTTTTGTGACCTAGCAGATCCTCACTTGCCTGAAGAAAATCACAAATGCACATAGTTATTTTCCAGAGCAAACTTACAAAGTAGCCATAAGCAGTTCTCATTTTGCATTTGAAGTCTACATGCTGGGCTCACTGTTAGGACTGATAATGAAAAGGAAGATGAATTTTAGTTTCCAGAAGGAACAGGGGAGTAGAAGCCTTTGCAAGGCATTTTTCTTGAATTCTGTCTATCCTACTGGAAAACTATGATTTTTTTCTTTCTTTTAAAATGGATATTGCACTGCTACAGAAAAGTATTTGTGCTGGTTTTGGCTGGGGTAGAGTCAATTTTCTTCAAAGTAGCTTGTATGGGGCAGTGTTTTGAATTTGGGCTGGAAACAGTGTTGATAACACAGGGATGTTTAGTTACTGCTGAGCAGTACTGTCACAGAGTCAAGGCCTTTTCTGCTTCTCACACCACCCCACCAGCGAGGAGGCTGGGGGTGCACAAGAAGTTGGGAGGGGACACAGCTGGGACAGCTAACCCCAACTGACCAAAGGGATATTCCATACCATATAATGTCATGCTCAGCATATAAAGCTGGGGGAAGAAGAAGGAAGGAGGGGGCGGGGGGGCGTTCAGAGTGATGGTTTTTTGTCTTCCCAAGTAACCATTGCGTGTGATGGAGCCCTGCTGTCCTGGAGATGGCTGAACACCTGCCTGCCGATGGGAAGTGGTGAATGAATTCCGTGTTTTGCTTTGCTTGTGCAGGGACTTTTGCTTTACTTATTAAACTGCTTTTGTCTCAACCCACGAGTTTTCTCACTTTTACTGTTATGATTCTCCCCCATCCCACTGCGGGAGAGCAAGCAAGTGGCTATGTCGTACTTGGTTGCTGGCTGGGGTTAAATGGTGACAGTATTTTCTTTAGTGTTAATAATTTTAGCTGTGTAAGTATTTTCATTATTTTCTTTGCTTTCATTTTAAATTCTAGCTTTATTTATGAGTACCCAGATGTGGGTCACCAAGTCCAACCCACTGATTTCTCAGTGCCAACAGCACTTTCAGAATAAAAAAATCCTGGCTGTTGTAGGAAAAGGCCATTGTAGAACCAAGAGATATTTGCTAGCAAAATGACGCACTGCTCATAAAGATGATGGAAAGCCCCCTCTTTCCTGCCCATGTGTCTGGGGGTGGCCAGTCCACTCCAATCAAAGAGTCAGGTCTCCAGGGCTAAGTAGCATTGCCAGCCTGCATATCGCAGGATCATGGAGTCATGTGGGAGGAAGGGACCTCCAGAGACCTCTAGTCCAACCCCTGCTCAAAGCACGGTTGATTCCACAGCTGGATCAGGTTGCTCAGGGTTTTGTCCAGGCAGGTTTTAGAAATCTCCATGGACAGAGATCCCATGGCCCCTTTGGGCACCTGTTCCAGCACTGCACCACTCTCACAAAGGAAGAAATTTTTTCCTTCTTCCTGGTCACAATCTCTGGGCTTCAACTTCTACCCATTGCTTCTTGTCCTTTCACTGTGCCCCTTTGAGAAGAGACTGCCTCTGTCTTCTCCGTAACCCTCTTCTAGGTTATCTAACTGAATACTGCAGACAAGCTAACAGGCTAATGCTACATTTTATAAAGCGAGCCTCTTTCACTATGTGCCATGTGTCTTAAAATAAATTGCTGGTATTTCTTGTAAATTCCACTGAACAGAGTTCTTCTGTTTTGTTTAGACAGTGTCATAGCTGCACTTTTATCATATGAATATCTTCAGAATCTGAACACATCTTTTGCTTGTGACAGCGCGCTTCTGTCTGCTGGTGTGTTTTGCAGAATAAATGCTTCAGAAGCAGAGCCTGGTTCAACGCAGTCGTTCTTCCACTGTCGTCTTTTCACATCTAATCATTCAGATGTCATAGTCTTTTTGGTCTGTTACTCCTGGGGGAAAAAGTTGCTCAAATATCAAAATGCTTCTTCACAAGCTGTAATCTGGGTTGTGCATCCATGTGGCCTAACTTCCCCCAGGATCCACCATCACCTCGTGTCTTTGACTTCACCAGGTAGAGCCTTGCCTCACCCTCTTCTTTCCTCCCAGCCACCTGATTAATATGCCTAGCTTACCGATGCAAATGCTGGTGAGGCCAGTAAAAGAGCAGGGCTTGCTGTGCATTAGTCAGCCACATGTCGGGGAGAGGGGGGGAGAGATTTGTTAGCCTTGAGTTTTCAGACTGTTTGCCAGAGCAAGGAGATATCTGGCAGAGCAGCATCTGCTGCCTCAGGGAAAGGTGGTGGGGGTTGTTGCCTAGGATTCCTCTGCACATCATTTAGAGTTTGGCAATCTGGAGCTTCAGTGGTTCTGTTGAGATAGGCAAATGAATGCAAGCTCACGTTCTTCCCCATCTTGACCCATTCCCAATTGCATATGGACACCTTCTCCACTTCTAACAGTCATGCCTGAGTAACGTTGCTTAGTAATGTTCTGGTGTTAGCACAGTTACCAGTTCCAGTCATGCACAGAGTAAATGTGATAACAACTGCAGATGACATCCCTTCTGTGGGTGTGACAGTGTGTCCTTCATTGCGTGCAAAGGCAAAAGCAGGCTGAAAACAGCAACGTGGGCTGCAAAGTAGAATTCATCACCTTCTACCACAGAACAGGCAGCCCAGCCCAGGGCTCCAGCTGCCTCATGGTGCACATTTTGAAGAACTTGAACTGCTGCTCTGACAACAAAATGGGCCTTTCCACTTCCCGAAGGCTGAGCTGCAACACTGAGACTTCCAGGCTAAACTGAGTGAATTCCATGAGTACATCCCAGTTTGGGTTTCAGTTCTAAACCCTGTGTCACAGCAGAGCCTGCATGTACAATGCGGTGCAAGAGTGGCACCCAGAAGACATGATCAGAGTTAGGACTACAAGCAAAGACACTTCCTGCCATAAAGGAAAGTCTGTGCATCGTTATGCCACGCTGCAGCAAAAAAGATGTCATCTAAACAGAGCAAACCCATTAATTACCAAGAAAAAGGGAAAGAGAAAAAAAAAGGAAAAAGACGTCAGTGAACCAGCAGAGCCTGCAGATTGCAAGCTGAATATTTCCATGACAGTAGCTCCATGTTCAGCAGGTGGGACTTGGAGTAGGTGGGAAGCAAACAGGGTTAGAAGCCTATGAGATGGGTTTCTTTCCTACACAGGGTTTTGTGGGTTTTGGGGCATGTCAACTCTCTTTAAACTTCAGGTTCATTCCCAAAGAAGTTGTTGTGCAAATTATTTATCCTGAGTGCCATGTATTCCTTTGGATGTATTTTTCAATGCTAAGCAGTGGTGGGGTGAATATGTGGCTGGGAGAATATGCTCAGTCTTCTGAGCAGTTTTGTGATGGCCTGTCAGGAAAGAGCTAGTGAACACCCCTTCCAGTACACTGCCATATTGTCTTCTCCTTTCCTGCACTCTCACGTAACGGAGATAGTTTTCCTTCAAAGCATTGAAGCATTGCTGGAACCCCTTCCATAGGTAGCATGTGCTTGGTGATGTTGTAAGGTATGTTCTGTTCTGCTGGAACCCCCATATCTGTGACATGGAGAATGGCTGGTGGCAAAACAATGTGGTGTATCTCTCTGCAGACCATACGTCTACACAGCAGCATCTAGTGCTTTGAAAAACAGAGAATGTCTCTGCAAGATGAGACATAGAAGAGGTGCTGGTACAGTTGCAGATCACCTCGGTGTGACCACAGTGCTGTGGTTGAGTGAACATGTCCTGGTTCAACGCAAATACACCCTAACGTAGTGTGCTGGGTATGTCCCTACAGCACAGTGCAGCACTGCACCACGTGGACTTACAGGTTGAAATCTACTTGTTAGGTCTGCTGTGATGTGCTCTATTCTGCCACACAGACACGGCCTGCCTTCCTTCAGGTCTCGTAGAGCTCCTGTGTCTTACCTTCATGTATGAGCAAGTGTTACTTTTTGAGTAGCATTTTAACGTGTGGGTCTGAGAGCACTTAGCAAAGAAGGGCATGTCACTGTTCCCAGGTCTCACATGGAAGGGCAGAAGTAAAAAGACTTGTCCAAGCTCACCCAGCAGGCCAGTGGCAGAGGCTAGAAAACTGCTTAGCACTCCTGCCCCTGAGCACAGCACCCTGTTCAGTAGGCCAGGCTGATATGGATGCATCTTGTATTTGCAGGTGGTTGCTTCACAAATTGTAAGACCTGAATCCAGATACATCCTTTTCCTTCTTCCCATGTATTCCAGAGCTCTTTTTGTAAATTCATTCACATGTAGACCTAGACATTCCTTGGCCATTAACGTATTTATTTACTGTCACAGTGCTTTTTGGCAATCATTTTCTTTCTGCTTATGAAACTAGAAGCAAAGCTCTTGTAAAACTCTGCTCAGCTATAGGTTGTGGGGAATGAATGGCCAAAAGATGGCTAGATCATGGAAAGCTTACAATTCTTCCAGCATATACTGGAATTAATTTCCATTGTGCAGCTTTACAAACATTTTAGATTTGCCACTGAGCTACATTTAAGTTAATATTCCTAATATCTGCATATGATAGGGACAAATGTATCCATAAGCAGTAACAGCATTGTTGAATCACAATACACGTACTGTGTCAGTGGTATATACGTTAACCTTCCCTAGACTGCAGCAATGAGCAAGACTGTATGGGAGCATCTCACCTAAGTCTAGCAATCTGAGTTAAGCCTTGGTTAGAGTAACTGATTTACTGCCTCCTGCAGTTAAGTGAAAGCAGCTAGGCAGTCCAGGAGGAGATTTACCACATTCTAGCTTGGTGTCTGAGGTATGGAGCCCCCTGGAACTGCCTCTCCATCAGCTACAAAGACAGTATCAGCTTACAATATAAATTCAAAGATTGGACAGATGGGCATTTCCCCCCTCCACAAGTATCTCTGGATATGCTGCAATTGTTAGGCTAGAGATCTGGAACTAACATGAGGTCTGACCGAGATCTCATCGTGATAGGATAGTTCTGCACTAGCAAACTAGGAAATGGGCTACTAATGTTTAAAAATTTCTTAGAAATATATACATATATAACGTGTATAATAGTATTAAGCCTAGAACAAATACCAGAACACAGAAAAAGTCTGTGAGTAGATATATGAACACAGAAAACAAGCACCATATTCACAGAATCACAGAATCACAGAATGTTAGGGATTGGAAGGGACCTCGAAAGATCATCTAGTCCAATCCCCCTGCTGGAGCAGGATTACCTAGACCATATCACACAGGAACGCATCCAGGCGGGTTACATGCTGAGCAATAAATAAGCAGCGTGCTCCTATGGCAAGGAAAGCTACCTGCATAAGGAAGGGCTGCATGGGCAAGAAAGACCGTAGCTATCAAGTGCTTATTTCACTTTGTTCACCATAGTAATGAAGCCACATCTGGAGTACTGTGTCTCCTTTTCAGCATCCTATTACAAGAGAGATGTTGAAAATCTGGCACAAACCCAGTGGAGAGCCACTGAGGTGGTGAGGGGGTGTCACAGTCAGGGTCCAGACAGCCTGGAGAAGGGAACATTAAGGGGAAGAGGGTATAGTTTGCTACTGTCCACCACTTAATGGGGAGGGGGATATACAGAAGTTGGAGCCAGACTCTTCTCAGATGTGAAAAATAGGCAATGGGCAGAAGATGCAGTGTTGCAGAAGGAAAAATTTCTTCCTTCATGAGAGTGGTGCAGCGCTGGAACAGGTGCCCAGAAAGGCTGTGTGATCACTGTCCTTGGCTAAAACCCACAGGGACAAGAGAGCTGCACTGAGTGACATTGTCTAGCTTTGAAGTTAGCCCTGCTATGAACAGGAGATTGGACTGGAGACTTCCAGAGGTGTCTTCTTCCTCAATTTATTTGATGGTTTTATGATTCTGTAATGTATTTTTTTTTTCCTCTGGAAGTTTAAAGAAGCACAGACCCAACATCGGGCCAGGAGGTCCCTTTTGAGGCTCTCCAGCCCTTACTTACTACTTGTTTTTCAGGCCAGTTTAGGGAACGATTGAGAGTACAATGAGCACTTCCTTCTGCAAAACTTCCAGTGCTCTCTAGCGTTATTTCTTTACAACTACAAGTATGTGACATCTTTATGTTTTTCCCCAGGAGGCAGAAACACAATCATGAATGAAATTTTCTTGAACATATAATTTCAAGATTCAAAAGCTACTTCTTTCAGTTACAGCTCTGTAGAGCACCAGTGCTTGTTCATCCTCGGACAAACCTACATGAAGCTAAGGGATTTGTTCCCATCTTTCACTTGAGTAATTCTGTGGGAACTGGACACTGTGCTTTATTCTTTATAGAATTTTTTTATAAGGACTAGCTAGGAACCCATTAAGAAGATCATGCCTTTTATATTTTTCATAACATACTGTATAAGGTTTAAACAAATATATTTTTGTTTAACAGCAGGAAACAGCTTAAACCCCAGAATATAAATAGTGATCAAAATACCTTGAAGAAGAGGAACATAATACTTGGCCTTACCACATGCAATATAAAGTAGTGGCCCAGTTCTCAGTCGCAGGGAGTCAAAGTCAGCAGAACTACAGCATACCACCTGGGGTGGCACAGAACAGGGAGGAGAGGCTGAACTCAGCCCCTGGAGAAGTCTCAGCGTGATCTTGGTTGGTTTTCTGTGCAAGGTTAGCTCCCTACAGAAACACCATGTAAAACTACAGAGCTTCACTTGCAGTGATTGAGAGCCACCAAGAGCTGGTAAGGTGTCCAGCGCCTTGAATTTGGTGTTATGTCTGCTGCCTTAACAGTTTCTGTAACTCATCACTTGTTCTCTTGTGTAGCTTGAAACCCAGCATACTATGTGGCAGACTTGTTTGCTGCGAGTCAGTGAAACCTACAGACTTCTTCAGTGCAACGTGGTCTGTTCACTAAAATCGGCTGTAGAAATTCTGTTATTACCTTCAAGGGTGTTGCAGAAATTTAAAAGGCAAACTATGTATAAATTAAAAGTAAAGTCTGAAAGAATATTGAAGTCTGAAACTTGTGACTCCTAATTATTAATAAGAAGGTGTGGTTGTGTTTTTTTGAACTGACGATTTATGTGTGCTTTTTAAGTTAGGCGATTTATCATGCCCTCTCGCCTCACACCCTCTTGACGTTCATTCCCTCTCCAGGGCACCCAAAATACAGTCAACAGCAATTCCCACACTAAAAATAACCTCTAAACCAATTTTGAGTTTACAGGCCACTGGTGAACATCTATGTGTTTTATCTTCTTGATACTCTTTTAAGGACACAGTTCTTTTAAAGGGTGATTTCTTTAGCATAACAAACGGTTTAGCATGGCCAAACAAGGAACAGAAATGTGGTGTTAGTTCTGTGCAAAATAGTCAATTGCTCTGTTTCCACAAAAGGTGAAGACCAGCTGTGGTTATGTGAGGCTGGTACCCATGGTACTGAAAATATACGGTTTGTGCAGTAGGTTCTACCTGTGTTTTTCGTTGTTTTCAAACCATTTTTCTTTTTACTATGTTCTTTAAATCTTCTGTGCTATCCTACCAATTCAGGCTGTTCTGTATGGCTGACAAGACCAAAAGAAAATAGCACTATAGCAAATGTGTTTTCAGAGTCGACTACAGCATCATAAGGAAAGAATTGAGAAGGTCTTTATTTTATTCATACGGCAGATGGTAAACTACAGGTGTGCCGTCGAATGTCCCGGAGTTTGGGTTTAGGTAGTCCCAACTGACTTTACCGTCAGGAATATAAGGAACAGGAAAACAGAACGAACTCACGCACCTATGATACGATTAGTGTCAAGAGTACAAGTGTGAAAATTGGGAAGTTGGAGGATTTTAAATGTGTGACTTGAATTTGATAGAGATGCAACGTAACTGATGTCCAAGGAATTATGGTGATATAACGCAGTCAAGGCAATCTGTGCCGAGTCAAGCACTGTCCCCCTGCTAAATACATGTCCTTGTACTGAAATGTCATTCTCCTGGTGATACAGTGAAACGATTGTGCTAGTGTTTAATGTGATGTGGTATGTCTAATGACATATGTGGATGTTTTTAATGAGGGGGTGGGACAGGGTATAGGTGGATGGTCAGTAACACTTTGGATGACTACTGACAAAATAGCCAACAGACTTCTGGATTGGGCTGCGCAGGAAAGGAAACAAATTCTTCTGGGTGAATGGAGAGTCATTTGACACAAACTTGTGAGTTTCCTTTCAAATACGCTATGCGGGAGGAGAGTCAGTAGCTTTTTTGTCCCAAGTAGAAAAGTTATTCTGTGTTACCTATTCCAGTGTAGATAAACTGGCGTATCTTACCAACTGAGGGCTGTCATATGGCTGTAAAAATGCTAATACTATGTTAATAAACCTAGTTATGTTTATTTGAAATGAGGAAGGGCCATCATTGCCTGCTTTTTCATGTGGTTGCATAGCAGCTGTTAGGTTATGCCTGGAGTAACTTGTTTCTGTACAATCTTGCTACATGAGATAGATAACATTTGCCTTATTGGGAAGAATTGCTGATGTTAGACATTATAATTTGTTTGAATTACCTTGCCCTGTTGGTCTTGCAGGCCTCCTAAGACCAACTGAGGTGCTTAGGACCACATCGGAAGGTCACTGGGCTGGGGGGTTGTGTCTCAGAAGGCATCGCTTTTGCTCGTTTTGTATTCTGGAGATTGTCTTTCTTTGCAGCCACATCCTGTGTATTCTGCAGAGGCTCAGCAGAATCGGTGGGAAGAGGTGGCAGGGCCCCAGTCTGTACTGGAGGAGTACTGCTGCCATGGGTCCCACTGGGATCCTCTTTCTACTGCTCTGGAGAATTGTGCCTTGTGTGCTCACAACACATTGTAGACTGTGAAGTACAAGTACACGTGGAGCATCTCTGTGGGGATCATAGCAGCTTGCTTTAGTAGAAGATGCATCAGAGCATCACCATGCGTTTCACGTGCACGTGAATTCTGATCCTCCCAATGAGAAGCAGGGCTCATTTTAAATCCTTCTCTACTTTGTTCTCCACAGTCTTAAAGACCAAGTTTTACAAAGAATAAGAAGTAGGTCTTTTAATTTTTAGACCAAAGTTCTGCTCTAATTTTATTTTTCTCTTGGCTTTTTTAGATTTCATGTCAATACAACAAATGACAGAGACTGTGTCCATATAGATTCAGCCTTCATCTCTACCAGAAGGTGTACCTCACTCAGGAACTGGCTTTGCACTATTGGTCAGTTTAATGCCAAGACAAGCTCTTAATAGGGAACAGCTGGCTGTGCAAATACAGAGACTTCCTCCAAGAGAAGTTGGAATTCAGAATACTGAAAGTCCTCTCTGTTGGAGGTCCACAGGGGCAAGAGGTGCTGTGGCTCAACCGATCCATTGATTTCCCAGCTTGACCTCGGACCTGCCCTGATGATCTGGATGCTTGGCTGAGTCAGGGTACTGACTGCATCTTCCCTGCTCGTATTAAAAGTCTCATATGGCAGCTAATTACAGCTATTTGGTAGTAGCTAACTGAAATATCTTTAAGAAAACTAAACCCCATGTGAACTTCTCATTTTAAGCTTTTTTTGTCAAGGAAAACTTGCACAATATTCACCAATGTTGTGAGCTTCCCAAGCAAAGTTAGGCAAGGAATACAGCAACAGAGTCATACAAGAAGTGATTTTGTAATGCAATTCCAACAGGTGAATGCAGTTTCCTTTTAAGCTTTCAATCAGAGTAGTAACCCACAAAAACAGAAGTTGAAAATAATATTTGGATAAATATAATTGCTGTGTACATTTCCTGGATTATTTAACCACTGTGGTTAAAATTGAAATGGGCTGGATGGGTACTTTATTTCTTGCTCTTCTAGGTTATAAAGTTATTGTGTAGTGAGCTCTTTGGCAGGTAGATCAGTTTTCACTGCATAATCTGCACAGAATCCAACATACTGGTCTGTGATCAATTAATACAATAGCAATTAGATTTGTTGTAACAATTACATTACATACATTTTCAAAAGTAGCTTCCCAATTCACCAAATAACATTTTCCATCTCCCAAAGTATGACATTGCCCTGTGATTCCCCTGTGCTTCCCTCCCATGCTCGGACATGCCGTGAGCATTGTCAGTTCCCAATGGATTCATGCTATCCCTAATTCTGTAACTGATGGAAAAGTGATGATTTTCATTCAAAAGAGTTGACTGGCACAGGCAAATAAACCCAGCTGGTGAGAAATAATCAGCAGTTGGAAGTTTTGCACAATGCTGAACTCCAGGGGAAAAGCAGAATTTTGTGGGAACTTAATCTCCTGGTGTGATGGACAGGGTTTGTATGCCTTAAGCAACTTGTTTTACAACTCTGTCTGGAGGAGGGGATGGGCGCTGCAGAGGCCTGCAAGTCTGGCCCAAGGAGGAGATAAGGGCCTTGGGGGCAGAACAATACCTTTGCTGTGCCTTAATTGACTTGATTTACAACTCTGGCTGGAGGAAGAGGTAAGTCCTGGGGAGGCAGAACGGTATCAGGAGGCAGGGGGGATCACGACCACCAGACACCCCTTGGGGGACCACTGACTCATTTCGAGAACAATCTAAGACTACAAATGCACAGGCGTCTCAATTAGTATGGGAAGTGAGCGGAGTGGGGAGACGAGAGGGATGTTACCACCTTCTCCTATCTCGCATGCAAATGACCTAAAGTATTTAGAACTTCTCGCCTGGGATGCTGGTCTGTCCTCCTGCTCGCCACATGGGGACGGTTCCTGCAAGCGATTTACCGGAGGAGTGACTCTGCGAGCAATTTACAAGAGGACCAACTCTACAACTTACATCCCTGGATCCAAGGGTGGTGATATCTCTTTCTCTCTCTCATGTTCTCTATCCTCTTTCTCTTTTCCCTTTCTCCCTTTTCTGAGTGCCTTTAGAAACCCAAGACATTTATGGCCATGCTACTTTCCCTGTATTCATAAATTGTTCTTAATTCCATAGCAGTTATTTGGTGTTGTTTCACCTTAATTTACTCCAAGGGATTTATGAACTAGTTGCTACCATGTCGTAACACCTGCCCTGCAGATCTGTGGCCTCTTCCAACAGCAAATCTAAAATAAAGTCAGTCCCCATTTCAGCTGGACTAGGTTGCAAGTTTCATAAATTTGAAGGTCCATCGTCATCCTCCACCCCCCCCCCCCCCCTCCCTTAGGTTTATCTTTTGCTCATGCAAAAACTTTTATACCATGATTTCATATCATATTAAGGCCAGGTCTGCACTGGCATAGGTACTGTTGTATTTCACCATGCCTGGTGTAACTCTAAGGCGAGGCATGAGTACCCACCCGCTTTTACACCTCTCAAGTTGCAAATCATATGCACAAGTGTTTACACTGGCTTTGTACTTGCTGTGGGAAATCTAACCCAGCAGAGAGGTAGCACGGCATGGACATGCACAACCTGATTGGGTGTGAAGTCTTCCAAAACATCACCCAGAAAAATGCATCTGTCTCTTGCTGCTGCTTCTACTTAGCCCTTACCAGGGAGAAGGAAGCCGGGAAAGAGCGGGGTGCACCAGACAGATGTGCAATATGGAGCTTTACCCTGCAAAATCACTCCTGGCTTCAGCCATGCCTGTCCCACCTGCAGAGCTGCTGGACTGGATGCCTGTTGGTCCAGGACAGCTCTTGAACCCCTGGATGCTCTACAGTTTCTCCAGAAGGCAGGAGATATCAATGATGCAGCTGCCTCTGGGCAGGGGGGACTCATACTCCTCACGGCCGTTCCCTGAGTCGGGCTGGCTGGAGTCCACTTCTCCTCTCCATCGTCCCCAGACAGACTGGGCCCTGCTTCTGCACAGCTGTTTCCACACTAACCACTTCAGCAACTGCTTCCAGTCACTTCTGCTTCCTTTTCCAGACTGCCAGTCTGCAGGGAGGGAAAAGAGGCTTAAGCACTAGTGACAAGGAGGAGGTGAGAGGAACTGAACAGATCTTCACAGTCCAACAGGGAAGGATTACAGGAAGGGTACTGTGAAAGGCTAGATAAAGGACTTGCTTCCAGTTGAGATGGAGAAAGGTTTGTACTTCAGGCGTGGTGGATATGCAAGGTGACCTTTAAGAAGTCTGGGTTGAACTTGCGACACAGCTGCCAAGGTAGCGTTGCATGTATGTTCACCATTCACTGTGAAAAGGAAAGTAGCCATTAATTACACTTGGAAACCAGTGACCCTTATTGGTCCCCGCAGCTGCCTATGGCTGCCTAGCCCAGTGTCAGGCAATTCACAGCTGGAGATGCTGTGGATTGGTGGATACTCTGTCTGCAGTGGATATCCTCATTGAGTTGAAACCTCCTGAGTATTCAGCAATTAATCCACGGTGGTAAACTTGGAGAAGAGAAGCTCTGCCCCTCCAGCTGATCTCGGGCAGATCAGTACGGGGAACGTATTCCCTCTCCTGTCTCTGTACTGCACTGCCCTGGCCATGAAGCGATACATAAGGATTCATATGGTTCAGGTGCCCCTGTGCAGCTGAACAAGGTTGCATGATGTGCATTTGTCTGGCTGAAATCTGGATGCTGATCACCAGCTATGGATTGCACAGCACATGTTGCCTCCCTTGCTGTGGCCTTGCCTTCCTCCTCAGGAGACGAGATGATGTACTAATGAAGAAAGGCAAATTTGGTGTGTCTATATGTTAAACAATCGAAGCAGAATAAACGTATAATTCAGTCAGATGAAGTTTCCCCACCTCCATGGCTTGGGCTCCTCAAAGGACTTGGTCAGACCAAGGATGTCTCCGAGTAGAGGAGAGAAGGAGGAAAGTGGTTGCTCCGTTCGTTCATTGTCTAACTCTCTTGTGCGTGCTTTTCTGGGTACCACAGGAAATTAGTCAGCATTAGCAAAGGAAGGAAATTACCGGGAAAGGTCGGGGTACCTGTCTTTCTCAGCAGGTTCACTTTTGGTGTTTCCTGGCATTTATGGAATACCTGCCATCCGTATGTAAGTGCTTTCTTCTAAGCTATTGGAGTCATTCAGGCTTTAATTGATTGGAACAGAAGGAGAGCAACCCCTGAAACAATAGGGGGCTTTATTAATTGTAGAATTACAGTTTTCGTCTCTTTTGATTCCTTAATATGTAAATAATACTATTTTCAAATTATACCATAAAAAATAAGTTATCCAAGCTTGCAAATGATAGTTTAGGTGAGGTGAGCAAGGGACAGATCAGAATTCAACAGTTTGCCTTCTTAAGCCCATATCCAAACTAAGAGAGCATGGAAGAAGAAGAAGAACAACAACAAGAAACTGTTATGATGTTTTCTACAAGAATAACACGGCAGTGTTAGAACTTTCCGTTTGTCTATTCAAAATTTCATTAATACATTTTCCTACAAATTTTGTCTGAAGTACCATTGCTTCTCGTGGTATTTCACAACAGTTCTGAGTTTTTTTAATGCATCATAAAACCTTTAAAATCAAGGTTGGTTTAAATGTTGTGTATAAAATATTGCATTACTTTTTGGCAGAATGCAGCTGATTGTTAATTTCAAGCCAGTGTCATGTCCTTGACATTAGTGCCATTATGATATACACTGTGCAATACATGCAGACTGCTCTACTCAGACTGTGGAAGATCTTAAAATGTTT
Source organism: Nyctibius grandis (assembly GCF_013368605.1). Taxonomy (NCBI): domain Eukaryota; kingdom Metazoa; phylum Chordata; class Aves; order Nyctibiiformes; family Nyctibiidae; genus Nyctibius; species Nyctibius grandis. The sequence continues at coordinate 75,939,446 of NC_090662.1, read as the reverse complement.
GAAACAAGGTGGTCACAGGCAGTCTTGCCTGAAGCTTTCTCCTGATAACTACGCAATGAAACAGTATTGTGACTCTAGTCTCCCAAACAGACTGGGAATTGTCTCAAAACATACTCTCCATACCCGAGCTGTTGTTGCTCTTACTGAAAATCAACAGGAGCTGGTAGAGAACTAAACAGAGAAAGGTCCATGCATTAACACTTCCCTTGCCTCTGATTACTATGAAAAGAATGAATTTTACCTGAATGTGTTGCAGTACAGCATTGTAATTGGTCTTAGTCTTTTCACTAAGTATGTGTGTGAGACAAAAATCGAGTTCCAGACAGTCTAATAAATAATAGTAAAAAAAACTTTCCAGTACTTCTGAATACATTCTTAAAAGACATATTGGTCAGAAGCAATAATAAAAGTATTTCCCTATTCCCTTTCTAGGAAAACACATAATTCTTAGGGGAAATGGTGGCTAACTATGAGATGGCAGGGCCTCCACTCTCCTGAAAATACAGGATTTCTTTTCTAGGCATATTAAGTTTGAATCTGCCACCTCACATAGGTTGCTTAAAAGAAAAAAGTGAAAAAATAGATGATTTTAAATTATTCTCAGTTGCTGTTATTTCCCTTGTTCAGCTCTAGTCAGCTCTTCAGCTTATGCTCAAAAGTTGAAGACTTGAAGTGATACAGTGGCTTATATCCATGGAGGTTTATATATGTAAGTTATGTGCTTGTTTTGGATATAAATGATATGAATTTATTCTCTGTAGTGATGAGTTCAAAACCATGAAAAAATCATGTAAAAAATCGTGAAAATAAAAGATTGAGAAAGGATTTCCATAGGTTGTCCAGTCCCACCTCTGCCCCAGTGCAGGAACAACAGCCCACTATTATCTATTTCAGGGGAAAAACCCTGTTTCTTTTAACCTAAACCAGAGGTTTTCCTTTAGGAGTTATAGTGGAGCTTTAGGTCCTGGGACAGAGCAGGCTCATATGCAGAAACTCAAGGAATCAAACAGGTCAGTGTTAGGTGGGTAGGTAGTTGCTGCCCTTGGGAGAGAGCTGCGTGAAGCGAGATGTCTCTGACTGTCTTCCTTCCGAGCTTTGCCAGCATGCTGCTTGCTGAGCCCCACTGAACTCCTGTCACCCCACACCACCTTCATGGTCTGTGAAGCCAAAGATCTTGAGATATGTACTGTGGTCTTTGACACTCTCCTCCACCTCTGCTACCATCATCACTAATCATAGGATATGTCTATTGCGTGTCTGTCCACAATACTGGCTCCCCATTTGCCCCACACTTCTGTCCCTCCATCAGGAGTGGTTTAAACTGCTTAAGCTTATACTCCAGCTACAGGGGTGCAGTTATACCCCAGTATCTCTACAATACTTTACTGTGTTAGCATTGGTTAGGAAAAGATCACTGCTAAGTCTTCTGTGCTTTGTGAATTTGTAGCCAAGACCCATCTCATCCACTCCTCTTTTATCTTCCAGGCTTCTTTCTCCTTCACACTCTAGCCATCTCTGACAATTTATTTTATGCAACTCATATTTTAAAAAAAAAAAAGCTATGTAAGCATACAAAATTTTCTTCAGTTTAAATGGAATATAATTTCTGATATATTTTATGGTGCGGTAGAGACATCTAGTGACTATTTTGTGTTATTAAAATGCAAAGGATTAATGTAAGAGAGCAGAAGACCTCTTCCAAACCCTTGAAATATCATTCTAGTGATAGGTTCATCTTTACATGCTCTCCCCAAATCCACAGACAAAATAATTTTGTCAGTTCTGTGCAACTAGTAATACACAGGACGGAAACCAGCGATCAAACATCACTGGCTTCTGTGCCCGCAGAGCTTCTTTTCTCCTTCCCCCAGGTGTCTTCAAAAGGCTTGGATGCTACAATGAATAAATCCAAAAGAATGCTAGTAAAGCCAGTCTAGCTTTGCATCACTGGCACTGAGGGCACAGTTTAGTGCCTAAGTGCCAATACAAACTCCCTCCTCGTGTTATTTTGCTGAAGTAAAGAATCTGCCTCAGAACATCTTGGCTGCAAAGTCAGGCAGCAAGTCTCTGTCTCAACTGAATCATGATCTACCTGCTAAGGGAAGGGGAGGGTGTTGGAATTAGAAGGGGAAGGATGTTGGAACTGGAAGGGAGTTGAAACTAGATGATCTTTAAGGTCCCTTCCAACCCAGACCATTCCATGATTTTATGATTCTGTGTTTCATTGGATAGAAATGCTTTAATACTGAAATCTTCTGCTTGCTTATTTAGGTGCCTAAGGGTGGGTGTCTAAATCTAAGCTGTTTATTTACTCATACTTCCCAAACAGTAGAGAGTAATAGATACCTCCAGGGTCCTATCATCTTATCCTGAAAGGTCAGAGGAATGGTCCCTGAATGTCTCCCGACAGGACAAACTAGGTGCCAGGGGGAGATACGTGTCCTCTCTTCCCACAGTGTCCGGAGCTGCTGCTGAAGGGCAGGACCTGGCTCCAAGCTATGTGCTTTGAGTGTTGTTATACCAACTAATACACAGTGTGCATACATCCGGGTGCCTCCAGAGTGGTTGTCCTTGAATGTGTAAGCATGCCTACAATATCAGCAGGCAGCTGGAGGCCTGGCCTTGGGGTGAGGATTCATTCTCTGGCACTGTTAACAAAGATGTTGAAAACTTACTCTCTTATCATTGCATTAAATAGGAATATGTGTTTAATTTACACATATATTAAATGTATATATACCTATTGAGGCACATGTACAACAGTTTCCTAAAGATCCTTCAAACAAAAAGTAGTTGCATTATGTCCCAGTGCTGTTATTATGCTGGCCCCATAGCATACGTACATTTCATCTAGGGACATTCAGTTTCTTCTTTTTGTCTCTGAAATGGCTGGTTTTTTTTCCTTTCTGGGAAATCATGTCTATGGTTATCTTTGTTCTCCCAGTTTGAACCTGACCATTTTCAGCAAGTCTTTCAGTATAGCTGAGTAGTTTATATTTGCTCCAAATCATCACAGTAAAATAAAAAAAAAATCAGTACACTTCGCCTTAACCTTTCCTCTTTGTCTGTTCAAAGTACATGGTTTGGCAGGCTGCATAAAGAGCTTGGCCTTAGCAGGTAAGACAATCAGCAGCAAATCATTGCACCTCAAACCTTTCCCTTGAAGAAGAGGGCATTACACAGTGCCTTTTGGTTTTCAAGATTATGCCAGCCCATTCTCAAAAAAGTTTAATGATTTAAGCTGAAAAAGCCAAAATGTTGTTCATCTTACTTCCGTGGCTGGTCCCAAGAGGACAAAATATTAAAATTCTTGACTTACCACCATGATAACTACATTGACTTCATCTTGAACACCTCTACTAGAGGGGAGAAAAAAAAAAAAGCGTGTTGCCAGCCTTTAATGAGAAAATTTGATGATCAACATACCAAGCAGTCACAGGTCAGACTCAGTCCTGGTTTAATTCTGAGCATAATAATGCCCCTGGGATGTGAGGATTAGTGTGTGGTCTAGAGCTGGCTGAAGAGCAGAAATTCCTTTGGGAGAAGAATTCAAAATTTTGGCATGATTTTAAGCTACCATAAAATCAAAAAATTTAGAAATTTCTATGTGGAAGAAAATCTGAAGAAAAAAGAAAGTTGGCCTAATAGTAACATTTTATTTCAAATCCAACTTTAAAAATTAATTTTATTCAGTATGAAATAAATTTTAAAATAATCAAAAATACAGGAAAAATTTATCTCAAAAGTCTTGAAATGAGACATTTCAGCAATGATGTCACATATTCCCTCCATTCCTACTCTTGACATTGCTTTCTGGTTTCAACCCTGAACTACTGAAGTTTAAGAGGAAGTGATCTGATAATCACAAACCGAAGCAATTTAATCATCACGATCTGAGTTTTCTGTTGAAATACATTTTAGTGTCCGGTTGGTTTAAGGAGGATATGTACATACTCGGTGTGTTGCCAGCTCAGGTTCCAAATGGAAATTATGTGTGGGCTGAAGGTCACAATTTATGAGAAAGTTGATAAAAATCACAGCTATACTGTTTTTAATAGAATATACACCAACAGAAGGGGCTAAGAACTAAGAACTGTTTATAAAAAGCTACAAGGTGAGAATTTACATTTGAAAAAAAAAGTATCTATCTAGTTTCCTTCCGTTTTGCAGACATCTAAACATTTCTTTTGACCTAATGTGGTGTGATGGGTGGCGGGAGGCCAGAAAGGATGTAATACGGGGTACTACTTCTTCAATGAGTCCATTTTGATTGCAGATCTGAAAGCATCTTTTCAAAATGGCAAGTGAGGTGCTTTATGCAGAGGTATCGCCCAAGGAAAGAGTGCATTTTACTTCACAAACTTCAGATACAGGTAAAAAATGGTCATCCTAATATTACTTTTCCCTTGCTCACTGACATGTTCTTAAAACTTTCTTTCTTAAATCGAAGCATTCGTAGGAAGCTGGAGTCATGTTGAAAACATTTTTATAACTATTAATATTCACCTCTGTTTGTTATAGAACTATTTGCTTGGCAAATTCATGTTTATTAATAGAAGAAATACTGAATTCTAGCAAAAGTAAGACCTTTAAAATCCCATTCTGGATTTCAGTAGTATGGCTGAAATGTGCTGTTTCTGAAACACATTAATGATCAGACATTGAAGATATTAATATGGATTATTGGAAACTCGTTGGCAATTACAGTGCACCGATGACACGGAATGGACTTCTCTCTCCTGCAGTACATTTACATTTTATATTTTAGTTCGATTCATTTTCATAGACACCGGAAATATTTTTAAATTGTAAAATGATAGGTCTGTTTATCTTTTCTTTCTTTCTCTATCTTTCTTCCCATTTTTTTCTTTCTTTCTCTCTCTTTCTGTCTCTTAGCCTCATTCTTTCTCTTCTAAAAGTTCTGTGTTGAGAAAAATATCAGTAAAGAATCAGTAGAGGTTTCTATAATTTTGAAAACCTAGTCCTACAATTTGTGTATGACCTACTGATGTTTTCAACTATATACCTGCATTACTTTAAAAATTTATTTTCAAGAAATAAAGTCCAAAAGATAGCCATTAATGGATATAAGTAGGAAATAATTCATGTTTTTGAAACAAAAGTATCAAGTTATATTTTTTAGATTCTGATAAAAAGGTCTTTGCTAGTTATAAGACAATTAAGCATGGAAAATTTATTTAAAATTATAATATTCAGAGGTCACAGTATGAACAGTATGAAAGAAAAATGTGTCCTGGATATGCTAGCAAGCAAAATTTATTGTATAAAATAAGTTTTGCAGATTCGCTCCTTGGGACACAGTACTAAAAGCATCTGTACAGGTATGATGTCTTTGTCTTTCAAGTGGTACTCAGTTTGCCCCTTAGATTCTGTAATAAGTTCACTGTAGAAGAGCTGCATTGCCAGGGCAATCTTTGGTACCCCAGTGTAGAACTACCCCATAAGTACTTATTGACGATGCACACACATGCCCATTACAACCATCTGTACAAAATGTTTCAAAATTTGAGAGCATGAAAGTCTGTTCCATCTGATCTTTTTTTGTTTCCTCACCTGAGACTATACTTTAAATTTCCAGTTATATTTTATAGGTTTTAGTGCTTTCACACAGCTTTTAATACACTTTGGTAGTTACGCTTAGAAATTGCTGCTCTAAGTTATCCTGAGAGCCCTCTAACCCAGTAACATACTTCTGAAAGTTGCCAGTATGAGGTGCTTGGAAAGACGGTGCCTAAAAATGTTGATGACCAATTATGAAGCTAATTAAGTAACCAAATTTCAGGCAAAATGTTTTTCTTGTGCTTTAGAGTATGATGGCATGGTGTTTACCCTGTCATAATCTTTTTGAAAAATCTTTTCAATTGTAATACCAATATTCTTGTCACTTCTGCGAATCTTGCATCCCTTTTGGTGTCCTAATAAATGCTTTACTTTAATAAAATCTTAAAACAATGACTTCTACAGGCTAATTCTAATATCTTGCATTAAGAATGCTTTACTTTAATAAAATCTTAAAACAATGACTTCTACAGGCTAATTCTAATATCTTGCATTAAGAAATATTTTAATCAGTCTTGAATTTGCCACCTATTAATATTGTCAGTGTGTCCTAGTGAGATATAGTGAAAAAACACCTATCTATATAGTTATTTTTTTTCATGTTCTTATATATATAAATTTCCATTATACATTCTTACAATCTCTATCTTTGATTTCTACATGTGCTCCATTGCTTTCATAGTTGAGAGCACGAGTGCAGGAAGCTGGGGTGCTCATCTTCTGCCCAACACTGTTAACTGTCCTAACACCTTGGCTGCTGCATCAGAAAGATGCTGTGTTCAACACGACAGGGATTTAATAATGCTTGGTACTAAAAATGGTTTAGATTCAACTTTTTTCATAAGTCTAAGGCAGATCTCAGCAGCCCTGGCACCCTTAGGAGGTTGCTTTTCTTCAGGCAAAAGCTTGGTATTTGCCATGCTACAATGAGTTCAGAGCAGTTAAGTTGGCTATCAACCACCTGCCTGAAAGAGCTCAAAGGAAGCAGTTCCTGTCTTACTCCATGCATATTTTACATTAGATCATTGATACAGCAAGACTTGGAAAGGCTGAAGTTGCACCAGTGAGACAGGAATAATCGCCAAGGCCAGCAAAGAAAAGGGGTTTCATACTGTCCTGCCTCTGAGCATTTTTTTGAATTACAGAGGTCAATGTTTGTGCTGTCTTATCTGATTGCATAGCTCTACGTTTGGTCTGCTCCCCATGTCCACTATGCCTATCTCCTGGCTAGTCTGCACCCTGCTTCTCCTCTCCTTTCAGCCCACTTCTGCTTCATTGAGTTTTTGCATGTCGTGGATAGAAGTTTTAATCTCCACGTTGCTGGACTTGTCCTACATTTTGCACTGCTGGAAGTTTGCATTTGCCCGTCTTCCCCATGGCACTTCAGAGAAAAATCTGTTTGGCTTCTCTCTTAAGAAAAACCCATCTTATTTCATACACTATCAGCAAGCAAATGTAATATAAGTAGCTCCTGGGAAATGAGGCAAAACATGCAAAGCAGGCAACCTACAAGGTGGTGCGTTGCAGTTGATATAAAAATAAAGCTTCTTCCTTCCTTCCTTCCTTCCGCTGCCACACCTACCAAAAACTGCTGGGGTCAGTCAGGCATGTCCCATCACTCGTCACTTTCCCTCTCCCTTCCACTCTGACAATTCATCTGTGGATTTAATATGACAATTCATATCTGCAGATTTAATATCGCAAGATGGAGGAGAAACTGTGTCATAGGGCAGTCCCCCACCTTATGACATCTGCAGTCATCTTCCTACTTATACCTCTTCCCCATGAGCTTTTCTGATTGCACAATATTGCTGATATGGGCCAACAGTCCTGTAGAGACCCTCTGGGCAGTGAGATGTCTTCTGGGCATACCTTTAAGTATATGAATTTGAAAGCATTGCCTATGTGATGCAGCTTGACCAAGTAACAGAGGTCAGGTACTTAAACATCATGTTTGCCTTCCTTGAGGTTTACAGCTAGCACTGGCCACTGAACTACTAGTAGCCAAAGGATGCGCTGCTTTTACAGTGATAGTGAAACAGATCTCTTCTGTTATGCAGACAGCCAGCGTAAGCATCCATACATAATAACAGGCAAGTGTAGGCAAGGCCTCCAAAGATAAGGAGAGCCATGTTTATGCTTTTGATGTTAAAGCAAAGCAATCGTAGCAAACCACCCTCCTTTCTTGGGAAAATGAATGGCAGCTGCTGAAAATCTTATTGCCAGTTGCTTTCTCAGCCCAGCTTGCATTATTGTTAGTGATTCCACCCAGGCCATCAGTCACTGGTGATAGTGCAGCAGACAGGGAATTCTCCCCTGTTGAGGCTGGGAAGGCAGGGAATGTGCAGTTTGTCAGGCAATCCTATGCCTTTGGGGAAACCCACCCTGACAACACTTTTTACGCTCTCCATTGGTCCCAAAAATCTTGTTAGGCATGATGAAAACATTTTTTTTGATGGTTGCAACCATGAGTGTCACAACCATGCTACTGGTTACCAGAGCATATGAGGGTTTTCTACTGACTGGCCACCAGATACGGAATGGGGACATTTCCAGCAGCCCCTGGTATGTGCGCTGATCTCTGCTGTGTCACATTTGAAAGCCTAACGTGAGACAGTGCTATAGAAAGTGCTGGAGTGCTTGCCACAGGCTCCACGCACAAGAGGCAATCCTTTTGCACTTGGAAGGCATGTCTCCCACTAACAGAAAAGCCATGGTTTATTTTGCCTGAATGTGCTCTGTCTCAGGGCAGTTTTTTCAGTGCAGCCATATCTTAGTCTGGTATAATTTATGTAGACAAATATCTCCGAGCAATCTGGAGATGCTAGGTAGTTTTCAGAGGGAACAGGTGCATGCTCTGAGGCATGAGCATCTGACAAAGACTTCTTCTTGACATGTGTAAAGGCAGCCAGATCAACTGAAAGAGTAGAGGAGCTTTTTTGCAAAATAAATCCTAAAAACAGATATCTGAGAACAAGGATGGTCTGGGAAGATCTTTATCCTGATGAGCAGCTGACAAACAGGAAAAAAGTCATGAAGAAGCATGACGAGTAGCACTCAGAAGAAACAGAGAAGAAAGCAGTGACTGGAGGAAGATTAGTTGTTCCCTGTGGTTTCTAGACCTCATTACAACAAACAGCATAAATGTTCATAGTGAGAGAAAGACCTTTTCTGTTGTCTTGGTTTGTGAAATAGAAATTTCTAAGCCCGGAGGAATGGGTGTCTCGACTCAGCGGAGATGATGGCTGCTGCAATTTGAGCGGTTGTGCCAGCTCTGCAGCGAGTATGGAAAGCTTTCCTTGCAAGTGGTTCTTAGTCACAGAAAGCATCTGTCCGGGGCACTGATGTAAGAGAGGAGAGGGCCTCCTCTGCTGGCAAATGAGAATGGTCATAAATTAGTAAGACAATAAAAATTCAGATAATTCTATTGTTAAATCTTCTCTCCCTAAGTTTCTGTCTTCTGTGACTAACAGCAGGAATTAAAAAAAAAACAACTGCTTTTGGACTATTCTGCCTGAGAATTAACTGCAGACAGGCTTTCCTTTCTCCTTTTTGTAAAGAAAGTTGAAATAATGGTTTGCACTGAAAATCTGCGCTCTGCCTGCAGTGGTGCGTACCAACCATTAATTAAAATCTCATTTAAATACTTGGAAGAATGAACTTGAGGAAGAAAAATCTGTGGATGAAATGAAAATAGTATATTTATATTTTGCATAATGTTTTACATTTGGTGTTTTACTGTGAATTGTTAAAAAATATGTTTAATTCAAAAGTGATTGAAAAATAACTTGTCTCTGCTCTATGCACATGCAGTACAGCATAGCTTTGTTCCAATAGGAACCGTGCTCCTCTGTGAAAGAAGAAACAGCAGAAAACAGGCATGTTTCGTACCCATGGGCAAGATCTGAATTCATCAGGAAGAAAAAGTTTATTAAGAAGTACATAGAAAAAAAAATTAGCCAAAAAATGTTGCCATTGATTACCTTCTGCTTAAAGATTGACAGAATGTATACCTGTGTGTATAAATACGGAACAATAAGAAAAATATAATTAACATTAGAGTAGTTCAGTGTGTGATAACCTACAGAGTTTTTTAAAATTTTCTGAAATTTAATAACCGAATAACATTGTTTTTATTTCTTTTGAAAAGTGCACAGTGTGATGATTATTTGCATGAACTCTTCTAGTAATTTCTTTTTGGCACATTCATTCAGCAACATGCAAGTCTTATCAGAAAAAAAAAAATGAAAACAACCTCTCTCATGTGTTCTTGCTCTTCCCGTTTTCTCAGAGAAGGTCTGATGCTGGATGCAATGAGAATGGCAAGGGCTAGCCTCGGGCAGGTTCTCTAATTGAAGCACTGTTTGTCACTACAGGTGATCCAATCACATACGCCGAGGTGAATGTGAAATGGAGATCTGACAGACCTGACAGCACACCCAAGACTACACATACAGGTACTGCAACACTGCAGGACACTTCACATTTTCTCATCATGTTTTATCCTCTTTGTATGCCATCATAATTACATATTTACATACAATGGAGGAATTGCTTAGGGCTAGATGCCGAAAGAGGTGTTGATATGATCTAGGCAAAATGACCTTCAAAACCTTTCCCAGCTGCTGGTTTTCCCTGGGGGTGCCTGAAGGCTGCTGGTGACAGTGACAACACTGTCACCAGCAGTTCACAGGTAGAGTTACAGGTCCCCAACTTTGCATTAGGCTAAACTCATTGTCCCTCAGCCCCAGCTAAGCCTGTGAGGATTCACAGCGTGCATGTCCCTTGCCTCTGGGGCTCAGTCTAGTGAGCCAAAGTCTAGCGAGCCTTTGGCTTATGTCTGCGCTGCCAGTATAGATGGCACCTGTGAGCAAAGGATGGCCCCAGGGCCCGTTGGTGTAGACGGATTTGTGTCCATGCTCCTCAGTGCAAGCCATGCTGGAGCAAACCAGCTGCTTCTGCACAGAGTAGCTGCTGGCCGCTTACCTCCTTTGGGCCCGGTGAGACTTGTTTGGTTGTGGTGTTCTGGTTCGAAAATGTGCCTTAACAAAGTAGGGTTTTTTTTTAATAGCATGGCACAGAATACATTGCAATATGCTGCAGGGAATGTAATAAGGGGTCTCACATAGACCGTGGACTGAGATATTTATAGAAAAAATGTTAGCTGCAGAAAATGCTAAGTGAGACCAAATGTTTCCATTGCTGGGTTAATTTGACCTTACTACAAGGAAAAAGAAACTGAAAGCTTCAGATGGTCTTTCTCATTAAAAGTGGTCGAGTCGGCCAGACAAGAGAGTGGGCCAAGTGGAGATCTCGGTCCTGCTGTTACAAAGGCAAAACCAATTTACTGGTTTCTTAAGCACCCTCTGATTTTATGCCAGTTAAACTGGGATTGGACTGCAGCAGTGAAAGTATTGTCAGTAATGCAGTTTTGATATATCGCCATCGGCCCATCTGTTTGTTGTCTGCCTTTTATACCCCAGTCCTCACTTCCTCCCTTGCCTTCTCTGATTCTGCCTACACTGTCCGTATTTCCAAGTTTTCAGAATTTTGGCCTAGGAATATCAAAAACCATAGATGCTATATATGGATAAATGCTATAGGTTAGTTCTGTCCCTTCACGTTCTTCACTGAAACCTCTTTAAAACCACAGAAGTCAGATGTTTGTTCTAATTCTGGTTTAGATTGGGGTTTTTTATCATACAGATCAACCTGGAAAGTGTTAAGGGATGGAGATCAAAAGAGCCCAGGCACAGAGATCCAGAACAGGATTACAGCTGGATAAGAAAATGATGGAGGCAGGGATTTAATGGCTAATTAAATGTATGTTTCTTTGTTGTGCTTAAAAACAAAGATAATCTGGAAAAAGGGTCTCTAGAATTTCAAATTACCTGTAAAACCATTTTTTAAATCCTGTATGTGAACTTCAGGATGTCCTTGTGAGTTTTCAGTTGTGTAACGTCAGAAAAATAACCCACGATAGGACGACCATTGCAAGCCTTTCTCCAAGGGAAAGGCAGGGTATATTCCAGAGTGAGAAGCACTGGCAGAGCTGTGTGGGAGTTACAGGCAAACTGCATGGCAAAGTGTTGACACAGCGGTGTTGGCAACGCTGTGCACTGCCACAGAGGGTGAGAGGCCACATTTGTAGGCATCTTCTCAACAGCTATGATGATAAAAACTAGGACTGGCCAGGAAAAGGGTTCTTCTCACCCTGAAAATATGATTTCATGTATAAATGTATGTATATACATATAAACCTGTATAAATATATAAAGGTTTTATTTTCAATTAATAACTAAAATGCTAGGATCCTCAGCTTTCCAGTTTTCAAGCATTTGGTTTTTGGTTAAGAAAAGAATTTCCAAAGCAAGATTTAGCTTCTACAGGTACATTTAGCTGAAAAAAAAAACCCCAGAATGTTTTCACTTGCATCTCCAGCACACTGAGGATATCCTCATAAATTAGCTGTTCACTTTCCACAGGTGCTAGATCTACAGCACACAGTGTAACACATTCCTGCTGAAGGCCTAGCTAAAACGATTTTACATAGTCCCATAACTCAGAACAAAAGCTGACTTGCTTCTGCCTGTGGTGAGACCCCTCTCCCTTGTCCCTTTGGCAGTGACCTGCTCGGAGAACTCACACTGGTGTTACGTTGCTGTCACCCTGTTCTTCACTGCAGTGGTTCTGCTCGTCACTGTCATCCTCTTGGCAGTGAAATGTCATCACCTCTGAGGCGGACCCTGCCATCCTGCTGACCTACAGGGTAAGCCATTTTTAGCCATGTTTGTATTTTCATACAATACGTTTGCATTTCTCAGAGGAGGTGCAAGGAAGCGTCCCAAACCAAATACTAAAGTCACTGTTACAAATTTAACCAGTCATCAGTTCACAGTAGCACTAGATAACATGGTGGCTCCCTGCCACTTAATGGAGCACGTCTGAATACCCAGCAGCTTTGGCAGAACCAGAACCACCTGCCAGAGCAAATATTGGGTTCTGCTGCTTTTACTCCAAGAAAATTCATCACTTAATCGTAGGTGTCTCCCAGCTGTGGAGTGAAATAACCCCACAAGCCTGCCATGACGTGAAACAAGTTCATGGCTGCGTGCAGCTGGAGGTGATTCCCATAACCACTATCTGGGCCAGGATTGACAGTGATCTGGTGAAGAGACAGGAAAAAAGCCAGCTGTGTTGTCCAGTCTGGGATTTGAAGGAAACCAGGAGAACAGTTGTCTGATTCAGCCTAGGAATGGCAGTGAACAGCCCTCCAGAGAAACCTTCCCATCCACACCTAGCACTTCTTGTAGAGCTACAAAGCATGTTTAATCACTCCTCTGGATCCCTGTCCCTGCAAGCTGTCACTGGCCATGCTGAAGACACCATGTCCCACTCTGTGCCAGAATCAAGTGCCCCTGTCACTGAGCATCTCACTAGTCATATTTGCACTACTACCCCTCCATCCCAAGGCACGACACATCTTGCCATAGTCCTTATGGAATGCAGGTGCCCTCTCTTTACTCATAGGACACTCACAGCAGGTTGAACTTCGGTGAGATACTCCTATTAGCTTTTGCTTTTTCATTTGCAGATAAATCAACTCGAGATGGCTCTGCTTCTTCAACAAAACAAGACATAATGCTTGTTTACTTTTACATTATTTTATCTGAAGAGACCTTTATGACAGAAGACATTCCATTACTCTGATCACTCTTCAGTAATGTCTTCCAGGATCTCCATTAAACCTCTAACCTCTCCATATATGGACAAAACATATATTATTACTTTTATTTGGAATTTGCTTAATCCTGTAATACCAGCAACCATCCAATTATATCCGTGTGTGTATCAAGGCACGGACTCAAGATGCTGCATCAAAAGTTGGACATGAGTCTTGTCTATACAACGCAAATGACCGGGTGGACCAGTTTGAGACATCATTTTTAATGCACACCTGACTTGATTTTGCAATAATTTGCAATATAGATAAGTTTTTTGATCCATATGTGCAAGAGCAAAAATTCATGGATAAAACAGAGAATGTGAAAGGTTGCACTGAACTTTTTTATGAAGCCCAGGTTTGGATGTGATTTTTCTTCTCCTAACAGCCTTTAGTGGGATTTGTATGAAAGGGATATTGAATGTGCAAGAAACTATTCGTTTAGTAGAGAAGGCTCAGTCTCATCCTCTCCATTGGATTGAATAAAATTATTCTGATCTACTTGTCCGGAAGAGTATCTCACAGAGATACAACATGTTGTTTCCATCTTGGGGTATTAATTAATTAGTTTTGGGATTTTTTTTTTCCCAAATGCTGTAGCTTCAGTTAAATCAGCATCCTCCACTGGAACTAAGCCACCTCAGGTTCAAATGCATTTGTTTGTAATTATCATTTTGCTTTCTGTTTTTATATTATTTTCAGTTGTCATCAGTTATGTTATAACTCCTTCGGGGCAGGCTGATATCAATGATTTGTGCAGACCCTGAGTAGGAGGTGTCTGTACAGCAACTATTTCTAGAATTGTTCCCTGTATCTAAGCTTACCATGTACTAAGCCATGTTGTTGCTGTTGATAATGTACCCTATTTTTATAGCATATGCACCAGAAATCAATAAAGAGATTTAGTTAAGCACTTGACATGCTGGTGTTTGTTTTTATGTTAGTCAGACTAGAAGAAAAATAACAGTATTTGTATGACTGTAACACCTCTGAGCTGTTGTCATGAAGCAGGATGCTGCTCTGGTAAGTATGGTCTAAAGGCAGAATCCCTGTCCCACAGAGTGGAGCACCAAAGGAATAGTAGAAGAAAATGGTTACATTTTACTTGAGATCATTATTTTGTTTGCCAGGTGCTCTGGGATAAATCCAGGTCTTCAAAAACCAGTGGAGAAAGAAAGGTTTAAAAAACAGAGATAATAGAAGAGGTGGCAGGTGACATTTTGACCTGAAATGGAGCTTCACGTTGTTGTCATTCACTAACCTGATTTGACTTTAGCTAGAAGATTCTTCACATAGTTGTCTTTCACATCAGACTCTCAGATAACCCGTACAACCAAATGAAATTGCCAGTCCAAATTAATTAGCTCCAGCTTTCTTTAGAAGCAAGAAAAATTACACAGTCTTTGAGAGCTAAAGTGATGTGGTTTTGCATATATAACTTGTTCAATAATAGCAGGTTATTGAAAAGGGACACACACCAGCAGCGGTCATTAGTTCCTGGCATACAGGCTCTACCAAGTAGAAATTCTTCATTTCAAAACAAGGAGCTGAACGCGCAGGCACCCAGATGCTGCATATGTGAACACAGCAAAAGGGAAAGGCATTTCAGGACCAATGAGAAATCATCACTGGTGATAAGACATGGACTCACTGCAGATAACCAGGTCTCCAGTTGCTGCAGGCAGATCTCCAGGAATTTCAATGGCAGGTCCTAGCATCTGAAAGGCAACTATTTGCATTGTGTAGACAACCTGGTAAGAAGCATGCATATACTGCCCGGTAACTCTGAATGAGGAAAGTACTCCAATTAAAATGAGAAGTTGTTAACTAAAACCAAAGTGACTGGTTTTTTTTCTGATAATGGAGAATTTGGGAGACTGGCCTGTGGTTTTGGCAATACACTACAGCATTTAAGGCAAGTTTAACAAACTTCAATCTGAATTTCATGCTTTGCAGGCAGACAGTATAATTGTGTTCACTCAATTTGGGGAGTTTGTCAATATTTATATTCTACTTAGCATTTCTGAAATGGAAAGTATTTCCTGGCTGATGGCTCTTGGCAGACAAGAAGCTATGGATGACGAATGGGCAGGTGTGCATCAAGCTCCTGTGGATCCCTGCTGAGCTCTAGTTACTTCTTGGCCAGTGGAGCCAGCCCAGCTGATCAGCTCTGTGCTTCATCAGCCTGGTTGCTCTCAGAACAGCTTGTGAGGGTTTCTCATCCTAACAATAAAGGATATGGGCAAACAAAATGCCTCTCTCCTTGCATCTGTTTCATGCTCACACTCTCCTGCTCTCAAACATAAAGGCAAAATCCTTATACACAGTTTGAGAGGAAAATGCCCTATCTGTTACTGAATTGTTAAAACAAGTTTGCCATTGGTTATATATATGACTTTATACATATTAAACATGACAACTAAAAAATCATATGTAACTGTAAATCTGGCGCTAGGGAGTTGTCTCTATTCTTTGCTTCTTGCCCCTTTCCTTTTCTCTGTAGCTTTCCTGATTCCTTATATTTCATTTTCTCCCCCTCTGGCTTCAGGCACATCCCGGAGCTATGAGTGACAATCATTCCTGCTGTTCTGGCTTGGCCTTTTCTTTCCTGGCCTTTCAGCCATTCTCTCAGCCCTGGCTGATAAGCACCATCCCTTTTGTTCATGGACACAGTAATGCATGTGTAAAGACTGAAGGAGATAATTAAAAGAATGCAAACAAGCCATTAAAAGGATGACTTTGATTAAATTGCACAGGCTAGAAAAAACATTTTACGACCTTGGTGAAGGCAAATACAAAAATGTAAAAAGAACAACTAAAACCCTAAACTAGGGGTAGAGTCAAACCATTTTCTTTGGAAATTCATCACACTCTTTTTAGAGGCTGCAGTGTGGGAATAGTAGGGACAGGAGCTCATCTGAAGAAGGAGGTATTATCATTCATGTTTTCAACCCTGTACACCTTCTTCCCTAGATAGCCAAATTCTGAGCTAGTAGAACACTCAATATTCAGGATCTGCCTAGCAATTCTCACCATTGCATCAACTCCTGAGAGAAAGTAACGAAGTCTACTTATATGGAAAGCAATAGAAATACTAAAAATCAAGTCACCAGTGTGAGAAGTTGTTGAGAAAAAGCTCTCTACCTGCCTATATAGGAAATCATCCCAGAGCAAAGCCAGGAGATCTGATCTCAATTGTGTCCTGCCTCTATGTGGACAGAAGATCGGAGGCAGCTGTGCATCCCCCCTTGGCTGCTTGGGCAGTAAGGGAGCCATGGTGCATCCCAGCAGATCTTCCAGCGGAAGTGCTTGGGAGACCAAGGATCTGGTTAGGACCTGAGCCGTGAACATGGGGGAACTTCTGTGAGCTGTGTGGGTTCATTTTGTACCTTTCCATAGGGCTTGCTTGCCTGCAACTGGGTATTTGGTGTGCACATGCTGGAGATGTGTTGCTGTCTATCAATAAGCCAAAGACTCCATCACTTCCTGGACTTCAGGTGTCTTGCAACAGTAAAACTCACAGAGCTCCTCCTAAATGACAGGATATACCATAGTCCACTGTCTTTGTAATAAATCAGCTAACCACCTATCTGCATAGCTGGATTCTCCAGTCCATATAGGCAATCATCCTACGAGGTAGGAGACTTGAGTAGGTGATTCTGAAATCTTTTTGCTACAGTAAGGTTCACTAAGGAGGAGGACTTTCTTCAAACACATCCAGAGCTCTTCCTCTCTAGTCTCTGCCTGCCAGGGGGGCTTCATTCAAGATAGCACCAATGCTGGAAAAGGTGGTGATACTGCTTATTTTCCTTACGACTTCTCTGATACAAACACAAGGTAACCTTAGCACATTTTGAAGTTCATTGATATTTCAGGTGAGAGATTTTGCCTAGAACTCTTTTTTCTTCAAAGCTGCCAAGAATGGCTTGTCTGCATTCCCGAAGCAGCAAATTCAGTGACTGCAATATTGTCATTAGTTGTTAGCAAGACCAGGCTGTTGATGTACAAGATGCTCAACGATGGACAAGAATCAGAAGGCCGTACATGCCTTACTCATCAAACGTAGGTTTTCTTTCAGAATTAATTGGCAGCATTAAAATATTGTGAAAGTCTCAAATATATCTTGCTCTGCATTGCTTCTTGCTGATTCTGGTGAATCTAAGTCACTCTCTGTCCGTATTGAACAAAAAACTACCTCTGACCACTGAGGTCTGGACTGGCCCTGAACTCAAAGGAAATTTTCTGACCTGTATCATCACGGTGTTACAGTTCTGGTCCATTCAGATGAACTTCCTTCATTTTTACAGAGGATGAGGTGGGGACCAGTTCTGTGGGTGTGTATGTCCTTCAGCAGTCCATCTGATTTTTTTCCTAACTGCACCTGGGGGGGCAAGTTCGCGATGATCCTCCTTTGCAAATACATTTTAGATGTTAGACGAGCTTACAGCATGCAAAAAAAAAAAAGCCTATCCATGCGGTCAGAGATGCTGGCCCTTCGGGGCTGCTGGAGGAGCTGGAAATACCAAAGCCGGGAGGAAGCGGAGAGCAGCTCCCTTGAACCCCGCCGGGCGGGTGGGTGCCGGGCGCGGCGGGAGCTCGGCCAGGCACACACGGCTCTCGCCTTCCCCCCTTTCGGAAGGGCCCGGCCGCCCACCCCGGGGGGGAGAGGACCCATGAGGCGGGGTGGGACGCGGGGCGGGGGGCCGTGGAGCGCTGCCCCCGGGCCACGCTTTTGGAAGCCAATGAGCGGCTGAAGAGGGGAATTTCCACTGCCCGTAAAATGCGGGAATGCGTTTCTGGGTGACCTCGGCGTGCTCAGCCTGTGTGTCCCCCCGCAACCCCCGAGACCCCCCCGCCCCGCCTCCGGCTGCTCCTCAAGTAGCGGCGGGGCCGCGCTGCCCCGCCGGGCTCCCGCAGCGGGCAGGCGGGGGACCATGGCGAGGGAAGCCCTGCTCCTCCTGGCCTGGCTGGCCCCGCTGCTGGCCTTCCCCACCGCCGCACCAGGTAACCGGGACCGTCCCTGCCGGGTGGGCTGAGGTGGCACGGCCGCTCCGTGGGACCCTGGACAGGCTGCCTGAGGGGCAGCTCGCCATTTGGGTAGATGCAGGCTGGCGTGTGCCCAGCAGCCTCGCTGGTGCGTGTGGCAGCGAGGCAAGGGCGTACGGTCCATCCAGCATAATGGGGTTTGTTTGGGTAGAGCAGCTTCCTCCAGACAACCATATTTGGGGGATTTCACAGCTTTAGACCATGTTTGTCCTAGGGGCTCTTCCCTGGTATCCCCATCTTCACGGGTTTGCCTGCAGGTTGTTGCCTGTTGTGCTCCATCTGCCCCTCAGTTGAGATAAACATCGCAATAGCTCAATCCTGTTTTCTTTCTAAGATGAAATCTTCACAGGAGGGTTTTCTAGCACATTTACCAGGTGCTGAAAGCAGCTCCGAGCAACGTCAAGCTGGACGGGTCCCAGAGCAACCTGATCTAGTTGAAGATGTCCCTGCTCATCGCAGGGGGGTTGGACTAGATGACCTTTAAAGGTCCCTTCCAACCCAAATAATTCGATGAGTCTATGATAAGACAAGTGCAGTGCGGAGACCTAAGATGCTCTTGGGAAGCAATGATGGAAAATTCAGCTGGTCTCATGACTGTGCATGCCTGTGACCTCTGGAGATCAAAACAGCTCTTAGGGACCCACAGTTGAAGGTCTTTCAAGACAGTGGAGAGTGCTGGGTTACTCAGCAGGAGATTAAAACTTCCAGAAAGCATTTAATGGCCTCTGAGTGTACAGGAGATATTTAATTATTTCTCATAATTATTGTCCTCAGATATCACAGCTTCTTACCTGGAGGACACAACCACAGAAGCTACTGGTGAGTTTCTTTTCCCCTTAACCAACTACAGAAGGAATGGACATCTAGACCAGGAGCTCCCCGGGGAGCGATGCAGAGGAGTGGTTTACGTGTGGCATTGTGTGATGGCTCATGTGACATTTTAAGCAGCGAAAACTTCCTGCTATGAAAATCAGCCCTAAAAATGAGGAAAACTGATAACTAGAATGCTTTCTAGAGTATGTCAGCCCCTAGGGCATATATTTCAATGAGTTCGAGTGGATATTATTGGCAGAAACTTCAGAACGGATTCTTAACAGAAGAAAAGTGTTCTTCAAAACATTTAAATTATGTCAAGTTAGTATCCAGTGTAGTTAAAAGTCTTTAAAAATGCCCAAGAGAAGCAACACAATATTCTAGAAATTGGATATGTATGAGATTTGATTACATATAGTTTGTTCCTGCTCTTGTCTTTGCAGGACTGAGTCATACAACATATGCTGTCACCTAGTATAGATCAAGAGACTAGAGTAATGTAAATCACTTCCCAGAGGAATGCTGTCACTAGAAACTAACTCTTTAGAAATATGTTCATAGGCAAAATTTCCCCTTGTTCATTTTGTCTCATTTAGTACTCGCCATACATGATGAGAGTATGAAACATCTGATTGATGTAATTAAGATAAACTTAGTAATTTTTTTTCTAAAGTGTTTCCAACTGCTTTTGAGTCTTTCTCTTTGTTTCACCAGGTTTCACCCAATCTTTTACTGACCAAGGAATAACAAAGATATCTGGTGAGTTTCCACCTAAGTTATTCAATTTCCTAGAAACATGGGATCCCACGGAAGCATGCTAATGCCTCTAAAATATCCCAATGTTAGTGATATTAAAGGAAAAGCAAAGCTATGAAATGATGGATCTTGTCCTTTCCCTGGCTGGAAAAAGAACATTAAAATCTTGCACTTAGGAATAATGAATTTCCACTATCAAAAAAAGTGAGTTTTTGAGTAAAAGACTCTTTTTTTCCAGTTTTCCAGCATGTATTATAGGTTTTTAATGAAAGCTACTTTTGTTTATCCCACGTTTCAGCTTTTCTTTCGAAGAAATAAGTACAGAAAAAAGGAGTGAGTCCATATCTGAGCTGTCCTAGTTCTTCTCTAAAAAATGCAGTAGTTCAATTCCTAGCCTGTAACGTTTTCGTTAATAGCAATATGCATTTCTCTGTTAATGCTGCTTCTACTTTTTTTTATCTAAGAAATTTTTCCATTACCCACTGGTGGTTTGTTATTGGTAATTACATTACTTTTTCCTTTGGGTTAATCTAACTGTACTCTGCATCTTCTGTCCTGTCAGGAAATTTGTTCTTTTAGAGGTGACATTGTTATGGTTCAGCTGTCCACCTGGACATTGCTCATTTTTTTGGAAACAAGCAATTTTTATCAAAGACTTTCTCTAAATCTACACAGGAAAAGAAAAAGGATCTTCCTGTAGCTGTGTCTCTGTCTATTATGTTCATTGTCAATGACTACATGAGAGAAATTGTCAGGAAAAAATAAAGTATAAGGAAATATAAAAGAAAAAATTTACAAGCATTTAAAAATAATCTTTAGAACAATAGGGAGAAGTATTTTTGTGAAGTCTGGATGTCTTTCTTTCATACTTCGATCTTCGACTAACACTGGCAAGTGCACAAAACTAGAAAGAATGTAACTAATTTGTGTGCTTTAATTAGCTTTCCTAAATATCCACTTTTACAATGAAGACTCTGGACAAGCAACAGGTGAATTAGTGTCTTCCTTCTTTTCTTCAAAACCCTTCCTAACCTTGATATCTCTTATCTCTACCTGATAAATTGCTAAACTCAAAAAAAAATTTGACCGAGTTTTTTTCAAGAAGTGTAAGCCTATTTTTCTGTTTGCTGATGGTCTAAGCAAAATGACTTTAAAGCTTTAACTGACTTTACTAGTTCCATTTTAAAGTGTGGTATTAAAGAGTGAAGAATATAGCATAATTGAGTCCAGTGATCCTAAAATAACATATAATTTCTATTTTAATTTTGTTTCCACACAGCTCTGCCAGGGCTTTGCACTCCCGCCCTGAAGCCCCCCTGCTAGACCAGCCCAGGGCTCCCCCCACAGCTTTATTTATATGTTTCTGTATATCCCAGGTCAGTTTTAGGGTTTTTTTTAATACTTTTCATTGCTGTGCTGACACACCTTGGTTCCACCCTACAGCAATTGTTTGCTTCTGGCTTTTGGTGTGATTGGAGGTTAGTCTGAGATGTCATGTTACACTGTCCTTAGCAGATGGTTTTAAAGCATTTTTAAGAAAAAGATACCCTATGTAAAAGAATAGCAGTAATCAACATTTATCTATGGCAATATGTATTTGTAATGTTTTCTTTTTGTCTAGCTGAACTCACCTTTGACCCAAATGGAGATAAGCTCAGTGAGTATCCTGCAACTTAAATATTTCTTTTGTGTTATATTTTTTCTTTTTCATTATATTTTTTCTTTTGCTGTGCCGCACAAGACCCTTCTATTTTCAGAAAGGGACTACCTGATAGCCACGGCCTATGACTGATTCTTTAAAGCTCTTGGTTGATTTTTGGAGCATGAGCTGAAACCCCAGCTTTCCTTTTTGTATTTTTCCCCCATTTGGATCAGTTCTTTGGCCTGGGCTCACAGCATAGTGTCTCAGATAATTCAGTCATCACAACTGAAAGCTCAGTATTCTCTGGTACAGAACAAGAAGGAGCCAAAGCTTATGGCAGAGGTAACAGCTTGCACAAACTGGCATTGCGGTTGCAACACCAGTGATTCAGCGGAGCATCTCTTAGATGTCATATTTTCCTAGTAGCCCAGATGTTTTGACCTTGTTCCTTTGGTGCATAGCCACAGCAGCTGTCCACATGTACCTAAGGATTTGGAGGTGTTGGAGAGCATCTGGTAGAGCATGGCTGGCCTAAATGTACTCTCTTGTATTCATTGCTGCAGATGAAGTGACCACCAGTGGAAGCAGAGGCAGGAGGAGTGAATACAGTAAGTTAGACTTGCTACTTTTAAAGTACCTAACTCTTGTTACTGTGATATATATCCTTGTGATTCCTGCATGAAAGGCTGTAGCTCCCATTGTATGGGAGCTTGCAGGGGCCACAGACAGACTAAGACCCAGACTGTTAAAGGTGTGTATATTTTGCTTTGGGACCCCCAAGCCATGTTTTCATACCAGAAAACTACGGGAAACACAGCTTCAACTGGAGTCACCGATTAATGCTCTTCAAATTCCTTTCTCTTTTTACCACCAGAGTCCTCTGTGCTTAGTTTTGAAGGCCTTATTCCTATAAAATCTTCCTTTAATAATACTGCCAGTATCCCTCCAGTCTTGACCTACACTCCGTCTGCCGTGCCAGCTGTGTCCTCCCTCCACCCCTCCTTACTGCGGTGTCCTCTGCCACTCGTTATCGTCTTTCTTTTCAACAGCTGATTAAAAAAAAGCACCCCAAGAAGACACAATATTCCACATGAAATAGGCCAGATGTATTACTATTAAACTTGGCAAATTGCCACGCCAACAAAAATAGCTCTGAATTCAGCTTTTCCATTGCCTTGAGGCTTCAGTGGTTTCTCTTCTGCTTTGTAGAATTCATGTTTATCTGCACTTTCATACAGTCTGCACAAATCTTGCTCATCTGGCCCTTGACTATGGCTCTCCTGCCCTTGCTCTTGCATTTGTGCTTGTGTAGCACAAATCCAAAACATCTTCCATGTCCTGGATCCCTAAATCCAGGAGAAATCCAAAACATTCACAGTTGTTCAGCGTGCTCGCAGCTTCTTTTGCATGCTGTGGGAAGTGAGTGCCCTCTGGTGGGATGTGTGCCCAAGAGGAGCAGCTTCCCTGTCTCATCACACAACACTTGTGCAGTTGTCCAAAAACCTTGAGAAATCTGAGGGCTGTAGCTCCCACCAGCAATATTACTTTTCAGTCTGCTTGGTAGCAAGTAAAATAGTTAATACTCTTTCCTTGGTCGTATGGATTTCAAGAGGATTTGGGGTGATGGGGAGAAGAGGGGGGTGGATCAGGATCCCGTTGTCTTCCTCTTTCTCTTCTACATCTTGTTTGAGCAGTTCTTCCACAGAATTAAACTTGAACCTTGGTGCATTTCTCACAGGCTGAGGTTTCTTCTAAAGCCTTGCCTTTTAAAAGATGCTAATATTATTTTTAATAATTTTATTAATACTTTTATTAGTACTTGAATACGACTCTATCACAGATGAAGACTACATGACTGGTATGTCTGGGGAGCTCCATTTCTTCTACCCTTCTGCCGGCAAAAGTCTTCAGCCAACAGCCTCAGAGTTACCCTCTATCACACACACCTTGGATTCCTACAGCATGTGATGGTCTGTAGAGAGACGAAGGAAAATTTTATGGTCATTGGCTTATTAGCCTGTTCCTTTGTGAAGTATAATGAGAGGCAGAAGGACTGTGTTTTTTTATTGTTCCTGGCCTTTTTCATCATTCTGAGAATATTAAAAGTTTCACATCTGGTCTCCTAGTTTAGTCAGGAAATTTCTTGGAGGTCTCAGAGATGAGGTAGTTATTTTTAGTATGCTATATTATGCTGGAAATAGGAGAAATAGCTAAGTTTTTATCCATTTCCTTTCTCCAACTGTAAATATACTATGGAAGTGAAATAAATGCAAGCAGACCTCCAAAACCCTGTTTAACAGTATCCAAATGTCCTTCTCATTTGGCACAATTTTTCATTTTTGTCTGTTGTATTGCCAGTATTTTACTAATTTTTATTCTTGCTGTAAATTCTTCAAGATACAACTTATGTATATAAAACATAAGCAGAGGGAAAAAGTGTCTGTGGGCACTTATTTTAAGAAGGCAAAAATAGCACAGTCCATTTTACATATGTGGTAAACGGCCAACTTTGCATGAAAAACTCTGTTACCAGTTACTGATATTGCTCGTGGGGCCGGGGGTGCAGGAAATTCAGCTAGCTTGCTACTTCTGCTTCCTCGGCTTAGTGCAGCCTGCCCTACGCTACCCCACTACCCCACGGTGGCAATTTACAAAGAATTTTGCTGCAAAGGATGTGAAATGTACATTTCCATAGAGTACTGATTTTTGCTTTTCTGTAGATGAGCCCAGCATCATCTCCGCTGAACAAGAAGTGCAGAAGAGAACATGTAAGTAGTTTCCTCTTTATTTTTATTTAGCTTATAAATAGTGACATCTGTGGTTTTATTACACTGTGTGAAAAATTTATTTTTTCAGGTGCATTGTAAAGAACTGTAAGCATGAAAATACTGGAGAGGGGGCTTGTGACTGTGGGGACTTTTTTAAATCCACATAAATTTCTTTACACTGAGGGAGCATCAAGCAGTAGGTTTTGCCTCAATAACTTGATAAAGATATGCATGAGGCCTGTAACCCTTGTCTGAGGAAAACATGGCAAGAATAGATATTTTTTGCTGTGATATTAAATAATAGTGCCTAATAAAATAGTCCCATGGTTCATAACGAGTGTACCCAGATATTCTGGTAATATAAATAATAAGCAGTTATCTTAATATCACTTATGGAGGCCTCCTGGCTGTGCTAGGGTTCTGATCTAAATTCAGGATAAGGCAAACCATCCTTAAAGCATCAACAATTAAGATGTGGGAAGAAATGTACATTGCAAGGGATGTGGCCAGTGCACAGCCATTCTAAGATTCTTGGTTTTACCATTATAGGATGTCGTAGCTGCATCTTCCTTCTTCCTGTAAACACAGCATAGCCGGAGAGGCATCAGGTCCTGCATGCCAATGCCAGGCGGTTCATGCTGTGTGCCAGTTACCAATGCTGCCTGGCTTCTGGATAACCTTCTTTTGGGTACCTCATATCAAGTTGGGAAGGAAAAAGACCAAACGAATTGTAGAGTACTTTGTTATAAAGATAAAATATAAAAGGCTTTACTGGTTTGGGTTTTTTGCTTGTCTTTGTTTTTTTAATACCTTTTTCTTATGCCAGCAGTTGAGCACAGCATCAGTTTGAATGAAGGATCTGTGATTGGGGGTCCACGTGAGTTTTTCTTTCTGTTCCTTTTTTTCTTTTTTTCTGCTCCTCTACAGCAAAAATCTGCTTTTCTTCTTATATACATGTTACCTAATCTGTATGCTTCAGGGTCTTGGTCAACTTGGAGATCACAGATCTTCATGATCTAAACACAGTGCTCTGTTGCTTGATTGGAAAAAAAACAAACAAAACAACTTTCTCCCACCAGTTGTGTGTGCACAAGGAAGGGCAGAAGTTGTTAACTCAAGTTCGTATCTGGGTCCTGGCTCATTAGTGACTGGGCTCAACCTGCCATATCTGATCGGACATGTCTAGATCTGGAACTGGTTCTAGATCTTCATTTTGAAATGTAAGGTTATGTCTGCTTCTGAGGGTGATTTATTTGGATGGAAATAAAAGCATAAGATGATGTGGCTTTGGGTGAATTAAAATTACCTAGAATTGCTTGTTGCATGGCTGCTTTTTTAGGTAATAAACCCTTTTAGTTGAAAAGACAGCCTGGGCTCTTCCAGAGCATCCCATTTTTGCACTTCCCCTTCAGTCTTCTCTTGTGACTACCCTGACCTGTGTCAAGCCCGTCAGGCACCACTGTATCCTGCTTGGCAGATTAAGGCATGGGGCTGTGTTGCTGTCTTCACTGGGTGTGTGTAGGGGGGTAATGTCCAGCAGTGTGACCCTTCTGATGTCTTGTTACAGAGGGATCCTCCTATGGCGAGGAAAATGCCGGAGGAAAAGATCAGCCTTGTAAGTGAACACTTTTTGTAGGCATCCAAACTAAGATAACTATGCATTTTATCTGCACTTTTTTTTAAAAGAACCTTTGTTATGAGATAGTAAGGCAAAGGGGATTAGCAGATACCCATAGTGTCTCCCAACAGATGGAACAGTCCGTAGTGTTACATCATGCTGGGACAGTTGAGAACTACCTCAGGACCACATGATTTGGTACCTAACTCTTTTCTTCTCTTTCCATATAGAAAGAGATGCACAGAGTGAAGAAACCTGGTCATCAGCTGGCGATGTCAGCTTCATCACAGGAACATTTGATTCCTAAAGTACAGAATTTGTTTTGTAGGGTGGGAATCCTGTTGTAAAATTTGCTTTGAATCCTCTTTGTGTTATTGTTAGTATCTGGATTGCAATACATCAGCATTAATGTTTGCCCTGCCATGCTGTAGTGCCTTTATTTTTTTCTTTAGTAAGAGGGCCAAGAGGTAGAGAACCCTGGCTGCTTGGCTGGGCTTAGAGGTCAAGTTCCCTGCAAGCAGAAGAAGATGCTCTGTCCACACCCTTGCTAGGTGTGATAACAGTGTGTTGTGGGCTGGAAATACTTCTGCTGATTCTTGAGGAGCAAAAAAATGGACCATACAAAGCCTCAAATTTGAAATAAAATAAACTAGCAAAATGAAAACAAAAATCACTTTTGAAAGCTCTGTGGAAAGCCTTCAGAAAACCACTTCTTTTTTTAGTCTATCTCATTGTTCTTTTCCTGGCTGGCTTGGCAAGTCAAAGATGAATGGGGATGGACAGCTACAGCTCTGATTGATGCAGCACAATTGGCTTCTTGCATACCGCCAAAACAGTGATCACTTCAGCTCTCCAGACACAGATTAAATGTGTTGGGACCCTGCAGAGCATTGCCTGACCTGTCTTACTCAGTGTCCCATCTGACTTGGTCTTCTAGTATGGCTTACTTTTCTTTGCCACCAATCACTAGCCACCATCTCAGGCTGAAAGCTACATGAGGAGGAACTGAGTTGTGATTCTAGATAGCAAAAAAGGACCAGAAGAGATTACGCACAAGAGAAAGCCTTTGGGGCTGTGGGCCGCAAAAGTGGGTGTTCTGAGCCATAAAAGAATTTAATCCTCTTTAGGAATAGCAACAGAAGAGGAATGGGTAGGCCGATAGAGTATGGAAGAAGATAGTAAAATCTTTTAAGATGCCAAGATGCTGCTACACTGCATGGTGGTCTGGTGGCTGTGAGTCAAGGCTGTCACAGGTTCTGTGGCAGATCTGTTGGCTTTGTTTTGGGATGTGCAAATCACCAAAAACGCTCCCTGAATCTGTGAGGTAAGCATTGCTAAAACTCAAGCTTCCACATGCTCTGAGTCTCACTGTCCCTCTCTAAAATGAGGGGCAAACTGCTTCACAAACTCACTGTCATCTTAGAAAAAGTCTCTTTTGGCTGGGGCTCTTTTCTAGTCTGAGCTGGTGATGACATTCCTCAGTTAGGGCTGCGTTGTCACTCAACTGGTCCGTATCTATCAGTGGTAAAGTAGTTTTGCTATACAGCAGGCTGTGTACAAGGGCAGATAGTACATCTACCTACCCTGTCGGTATGCTCTCTCACTTAGTGGCCAAAAGCAGATATGGAGGGAAGAAAATGAAGACAAGGCAATTATGCACTGATACTACTTCTGGTCCTACCTCCCAGCTCTCAGCAATCTGTTAATTAGTGATTTTTCATATCAAGATTTGCATATCAGTGTCTACTAATCCTCCAAGGAATTTTAGGAATTTACCTAATTCTCTTGTGTAAATGTAAGTTTTGAGGTTGTACAACATCCTATAACCACGTGTTTGACAATTTAATTTAACAACACTGAAAAAGTTCCTGCTTTTGTTTATTTTGGTCTTGCAATCTGGTGAATTCATATATGCTAGAATTGCTAACCAGAAATCTCCTATACTGTCCCTGCAATACAAGTGTGTTTAGACCAGTATCTTTTTTCCAGCTGGCCACATGTAGTTTAGAGCTGATCAGTCTGTATGTGTATGATTGTTTTTCATGATGTGCATCTCTGCATTTTTCAATAAAGAATGAATTAATATCTGCTGGTTTATTGTCTAGTGACTTAGTATTTCTTAACTCTTCACAGCATGCTTTTTTTTTTGTGGTCCTGAACAATGTGGTATCAGTAGATTTTGTGCCCTTTCCTGTACTCCGTTTTCAAGGTCATTCACAAATATGTAAGACACAACAGGCTATAGCAAAGTTCCATTTAGGACATAAATGATCACTTTCATCCTTTGGAAAGTGAACAATGTATTTCTCATCTTTATTTCTTATTCTTAATTAGACAATAATACAGAAAATTACCTTTTTTATTTCATTTTTCTTTTCTTTGGGACACTCCAAGGGATTTCCTCGTGAACATTTAAAAACATCCGAAAATATTATGTAAACCAGATCACCTTTGCCTATATACAGAGTTCCAGCACATTGATGAGCCATGAATGCCCTTGTTAAAAGCCATGTTTGCTCTTCTTCTTACATCTTATTGAAATCTCATCAACTAATACTTTGGTGTGAGATAGGTCTTCCTTTGCATCCCTCATTAAGAGAAGTTCTGATGTAGGAACCTCCTTAACCTACTCCACAATACAGGCCAAGAGTTTCTTTGCCTTTTTTTGCCATGCTTTTGTCTTTTTTTTTTAATGTTTCCTTTAAAAAAGCATAATCAATTGGCCCTACAGACCCTCAGGTAGGATTCCTGACTCCTCAGCTTTAATCATCAGGTAATTTCTATGCCACCATGGGGAAGGTTTTCCTGAATTTTTCTCCCTCCAGATTTTAATTGTGGTTTTGTAACCTATTTGCCAAAATATGTGTTTTTTTCTACTTTGTTTGCTTGGACAGGTTTTCAACTTTTTGTAGAATTGCTTATTACTCTTAAATTTCTATGTTAGTGGGTTGCTTGGCCTTCCAGACTTTAGGAAGGAACAAATTAGGATAGAGTCTTCTTGAAATATTTTCCTTGAGCCTTTCCCTGACTGCTTTTTAACAATATCGATGCTGCTTTTGAAGTATTTAATAACTTTAGTTGATGGCATTAATTTTCTTGTACCTGCTTTATGCAGTTCTTCCTGAAAGTTAACTGCATTTTACTACAGTTACAACATAGACTGCTCAGAATGTGTATGTTTTTGCCACTGACATGACCTTGGATCTGTTCTCCCAAGGCTGATAGCATTATCGATGTTTGTTGTTGTAATTGCAAATCTCACTTTCTGTCAGATGCCAAAAATTATTTGGGACTTGGGTTCCTGTCTTTGTTAGTATTTTTGCTAGGTTGATCTTTCTCTTTACTTGAAATCTGTTACTACCATCTTTGTTAATGAATTAGAAACATAAACAGATTTAAAAATAATCACGCACTGTACTAATCTATTTCTCCATGTTCTGAGGCTGAACTGCAAATTCTAAAGATTTTTCAGCCAATTTTCAAATAACTATTGTTAAGACACAGCTGCTGCTGCCCTCCACTGACTGAAACCTCTGTATACTTAGGCTCCTTACTGTAGTTGCAAAGAAACTGAAGGCATGAGTTTCAATGCAACAATAGATGTGAAGGTGTTTTTCAGAGACTGCCCTTAGCTATTTTCCCTGTCTCTTGTCCAGCTGAATGTTTGAAAACATATCCTGTAAAGCAGTGGGTTTAGGTATGGCAAACCCTTTTCCTCGTTGCTGACATGAGCTGAGAAGTATAGTTAAAGTAAATAAAGATGTAATGTATATAAAGATGTAAAGTGAGCTGTAAGACCACTAAAGGCTAGCTAGTACAGGACAGTAATGATTTCTTTTTAAAAGAAATTTTGGAAGTTTTCAGCTCGTGGTTTTCAATTCCTGTCTGGCTACAGGATGGTGTGCCCCGTTGTTCCATTCGCTGTAAAGCAGTAAGCCTCACTTTGCTCTTGATTAAATAGGTATCTAAATTACAGAAGAAAACCACTGTATGCTGTATCTTTGCCTGTCAAAAAGAGAGCAATGAAAAAAAAAGGTCAAACTCCCTTCAGGCCCTGGGAGAAGTGGTTGAGCAGCAAATGGTTCTGTTATCATTGGGGCAAAAGAGAGTTTCTGGTGACACTCACACATCATGTGAGTTCATTCACAACATCATGTAAACACACAACTTGGAAAATGTTTTTTAAATTCAGACCTTTTTAATGCTTTGTTTTTTTTTTTTTATCTACAGCTTTATTTTAAATTAGCATCTTATTAATTCCCCATGAGGCTCAAGAGGACAAACCGATCTCCAGAGTGTTCTCATATAGTTTTCTGGACTGCACAACTATGCATTGAAAGTAAGGTTTCACACACTGCATAGCAGGCATTTGCACAGCACTTGCAGTCTCATTCTCAGTCTCCATCATCTCTATGGGACATGGTTGAACATTTAAGAGAGGAAGGAGAAGGACAGTGGAAGAAGCAGGGATGGAAAGGTAGGTGCTGGACCTCCCCAGTGTTGAAGACAAGACTCCTCAGGTGAGACGCCTTTCAGATGACACGTGTGGTTTTGTCGCCTGGAGGGATTCGTTTGGGAGACCTGTGAGGAAGGCCACGTGGGTGTCCTCTGCAGGGACAGAGAGGAGGGCAAAACATAGGCTTTGACGTTGCAGCCAAGAGACCTGTTGTTAAAGTGATAACAAGGTGAAGAACTTCATGAAA
This sequence comes from Nyctibius grandis, assembly GCF_013368605.1. Lineage (NCBI taxonomy): Eukaryota > Metazoa > Chordata > Aves > Nyctibiiformes > Nyctibiidae > Nyctibius > Nyctibius grandis. Next base: position 75,908,797 of record NC_090662.1, on the reverse strand, counting down.
TGCCAGTGACATGGACTGAGCCTCTTTAACCAGTAATTCATGTTTCTATTTCCCAAAACATGATCATTTCAAAGCTTTCAGAATAAGGATAAATGAAGGAAAACAGATACTTGCCAGTTGGTTTTGCATCCATTCTTTTGTGCTGTTGTTATCTCAGGAAAGATAGCACATGTGATGCAGAAAACATGTCTGATTATTTGGAGTTTAAGTAGACTATTTCTAGCTGTCCTCCACAGTGAAATATCTGGATGTCTTCTCCGTGAGAAGAGGTATGGCTGCATCCACTGAGTCTCTTCATTTCCGGGGAAAAAAATGTTAAAACTGAAAATAATATGGGGAATTATTCCCAATGAGATGAGTTCTAATGTGATCTTCTCATAAGATCAATCCTTCTAATTTCAATTAATGACTCTAATTTGGACCACCAGGTATAATTGGTACTTGGCAGTCTTCTGTCTGAGAAGCATCATTTTACAAGATAGGTCTGATCCTGATTAAGCAGGTGGCACTTTTGTATGTCAAGACTGCAGCATGTGAAGTGAAAAGGATGGTAAGCAAAACGTTTGACTGATCCTGACTCTAGTTTCTACATTTCTTATGGGTTCTATGAAGCGGGAGTCAGTGAAGAGAAAAGTGAAAAGGATTTACCAATTACACTTGGTTCTTATGTCGGCACAGAGGTGTACTCAGGGATGACCTCTAAACACAACAAAAATGAGTCATGAGAAAAACTGATGATACGCCTAGGAGTAGGGTTTTATTGAGCCCATAATTAAGTTTATTAGGTTGCTCTCAAGCCTTACAGGAATCAAGTACTAATCTCATTGGATTGTCTCTGAAGTATTCCTAGGCAATTCCCATAAATTCCCAGGCAAAGAATTTATGAACTGAGGCTGAAGGTTATATGTAAGAGAAAATTTTCCTGAGACTCACAGAACTCATCCAAGTCCTGAGGCCTGTATTGACTAGATTGTAGGGTTTGAGTAGTTGAGAAGGTTTAATCTAGGATGTGTAATGTTTGGTAGCTAGGAAAGTGGATCAGCAGGATGATAAGTGATAGAAGTCATTCCTTTTCTTCAGGGTGCATCACTTAACACATTCTAGACTCCCAGTTTCTTCATTTCATCTCTTACTGTCACATGCCTGTTGCAGAAGAGTGTAACTGCTCTTCTTCTTTTACCTGAGAGGAGAAAAAACTTGCGTCATCCAAAATCCTAGCATATAAGTGGCATCAAACCAGAAAGGTGGTAGAAGCATGGCTCAGCACAGAGAGACTGTAGCTGTGAGAGAGTGTATGAAATGGAATTTAGTGAAAGGCACAGATAGGAAGTGGGGGGCGTAGAGGATCCCTCTTGACTGGGGTGTTCAGGGGCCACTGAAGAAGAAGATCTATCACACAGAAGATGACCAGGGAGTGAACTAGTCAATTATTTCCTGTCTATACCTGGTGGCTGTAGTTGCAGGAAGAGACTATTTCTGGAGACCACACAAAACAAGCTGTATAACAGTGATAGCAGGTACTAGCAGGTAACAGTGATTGATAAGAAGAAAACAAGTCAGAAGGATTTATCAATGGAAGTGATTCTGTAGCAGTTTCTTTGGTGATAGAAAGGATGCTGTCACCTAAAGAAACCAAACATAACTAACAAGCAAAATTATATCTCAGGGAATATGATTCCATTGAACCAACTCTGGTCAGTTCTAACACTGTGAAACATCAGGCTGGGCAATTTACAGTGTATAAATTGTGGTAGGAAGCCCACCACCGTTGGTGGCCTTTTTAAATGAGAATGAATCAGGCCCAGGAGAGAGGAACTCTGCACTGACAGATCTGGTAGAGGGAAGACAGTTCAAGTATGATTTTACTGAATGTGAGATAATTTTGCCAAATCACTTTCAGGCTCTGTGAGGCATTTTCCTCTCAGCCCAATTGCTGTTCCTAACACTAAGACTTTCAATACACGAACCTGAAGTTACTGTTGTGACATGTTGTTGCTGAGGTATGGTTTAGGACCGTATTGGCTGTGCTACAGAAGTCCACCTCTTCCAGATGATGACAATATTACTCACATTGACTGTAATTTTAAGAATACTTGAGCATGTCCTAATTATCTAAGGAGCTGGCAGATAATATCACTGTGCTGTGATAACAGGGTACATGTATGTCATTGGGTCTTGTTAAAAATAAAACATGTTATGTTCCTTTCATGCTTTAAAGCACTGCTGCATTATAGGGAGGAGAACAGTGCGTTTAGAGATAAAGCATGAGTATGGGTGGATATTTTGCCTGGTGGTTCACAGGCATGTGTCAGAAGCTGAGTACTGGGATGAGTCAGCACAGAAATGTCATCAGATGAAAATAGCTCTAGGACATAGCAGGGTGTGGTAGTTACCAAACAGATCATTGCATGGCATTCACACGGAGGGAAGTTCTGCCATTCCCACTCTCCCCTTCTTCTCCCCTGTCTCCAGCCACTTCGTTTTTCCTCTAGCTCCTACCAGCCTGGGTCACTGAGAGCTTGCCTGCTTCAGCTCAGGTACAAGGCTCCGGGTCATGGCTGCAGCAAAGGGTCAGACAGCCCAGAGCAGTTAGTGGGGTTCCTACAGATACCTCAAGGATGGAGCCATAAACGCCCAGGCTTACAGCCCAGCCCTCAGTTTTCTAGGTGGCCACCTGAATTTGGCTGCCCCATGGTGGCCAGAGAGACAGTGACAATGGTCAGGTGGCTGGCTGCAATGTACTGCCTGGTTGAAGCCAGAGAGAGGCTAGAAGCAGCAACAGGGCCCAGCACTGGGCCTGAATTACCGCCAAATTGTTCATTTCTGAAAGAAGCAAATTGATTTCTGAAGACCTTCTCCTGATGAAATGGAAAAGCCATTTAGTACAGAGAGTTTACTGGCAGGATGCCTAAACATGAACATCTAGAGCCATCTTATATGACCTAGGTCTTCCTTCTAGCCTTCAGGTGCCTCTCCAGAAGGGGGAAGGTCTCCTGTAGATCCTGTGTAATATCTGCCAGTCCCTTGGAGTTGTCTCAGAAATAGTAGGTCATCCTAGATGAAAGTACATACCTCTGTTCAATCAACTGAACCCATCCGTGCTGCTTTTTCCAGAGATCAAAGACGGTTGTACTGGTTTTGTGGGGATAAAATTATAGAATCAATTTTCTGTTACATTTTATTTCAGTTTGTGGCCAGCCATGGTATGGTGATCAAGGCCATTAGCAGTGAAAGCCAGGGCAGCTGACCCAGGCTGGCCAACAGGTGTATTCTATAACATCAACGTCAGGTTCACTATAAATGGGAAAGATTGCTGGTGATAGCTGGGGTTCTTTGTTTTGTCTTTATTTCCCCTCTTTCAATGGTTACTATCCCTGGAGGGACTTGCCACCACTCTATGAGCTAAGTATAATTTTATGTCTTTTGTATTACTATTGATATTGGTTTTCTTATTTTATTAAATCTGTTTAAATTTCAACCCATGAGTCTCCTTCCTTTTCCAATTCCCTTTCTTGGTCGGGGAGGGAAGATTGGGTGATAGAACAACGGGTTACTGTTTAGCCCTGGGTGCGGGCTAAACAGAGACAATGGTTCTTCATGTGATCCCTGTGTCTTTTTTCAAAGAGAACATTTAGAAACCACTTTTCTAGATGACACTTTTTCTAAATGAAAGAGTAAATCTTGATGAAAATATTGTGATGTAATAAATTCCTATGGAGAACTGCACCCTCAGGGGAGCAACAACCTTCCTTGGAATTTCTGCTCTCAGGAAGAGAGCCAAGGAGCATCTGGCCACAGCTAGTCATCAAAGGCTCCCAACATCCTATTTCACTAGCTCCCACCTTACTTGCTGGAGCTCACTGGAGGAACAGCCTTGCTATCCATGAATCCTGTACTGGAAAGGCTGGATGTGGGGGAGATGGTCTTTTGCTCATGTGTAGAAACTTCACTCACCCACAGGAATGCAATGCCTTGCTTCTCACCAGCCACTCTGAAATCATCCTTTACAGCAGATAAGCACTAAAGTAAAAATAAGGAAATGAAGCATTTACTACATTCAGATGCTGACAACACATTTACTGTGTGCACACAAGTGGCAATAGTCAAGGCTCTTGCCCCTGCTGCAGCACAGGAAGACAAGGGTTGCTGCCGCTGTGCTTGAGGGCAGGCTTGGGACCTGCTTCCCGGAGGATTGTGCCAGTGGGAAGCAGATGCCATCCTCCTCAGGGAACAGCAGGATGAGGAACAGCCCTGCCAGACTTTCTCCCCCATCTTTCCATTCTAGCTCTCCTCTTCCCCTCCCCATTCCACTTCCTAAGTCAGGATCAGTCTGGCTTTTGCATCTTATTCTGGGACAACAAAATGGACTTTGCCTGCAGAGCTCAGAAGATTTCAGTGGCTCTGTGTGTACAGAAATTGAAGCAGTATGTTCACTCAGCTTATGCATAAATGTATATCGAAACCAGAAGGTTTCAATATCAGTTTCCTGCAATTGTCCAGCCACTTATAGAACCTTAAGGCTAGGATTTACCAAATCCTTGTCCCAGGTACTGCTTTCACAGCACTGTCAAATTATCCCCAAGCAGATCCTATTCAAGTGCAAACCTTGTAGCCCAACCCCACAAGGGCTTCCCGTGATTCATACCTTAATCTGGTATTCGCTTTTTACAGTCCTCTGGAGGACTGCTAATCCCCAAAGTTAACTTCAGAAAGCACCTGGCAAGGTAAAGCCACCGCCCCACCAAACAGTGAACAGAACCTGGTAACAGCCGTCATGGCATTAAACAGTAGACAAGTCACTACTGGCATTAAATACCTGTCTGGGTATCTCAGTGCATTACTGCTTTATACACTGCAACTTATGTTTTATATAAGCACAATGCACACTGATAGTCATACTTTACACAAAACAGGAACAGGAATCACATGTGCAGTTCATACTGGTTCTTTACAGAGTCTATAACAGCGACCATGTAACTCTCTATTAATAACTGTGTCAGTGAAAGCCTTTGGCTGTGGCTTGAAGAGATGCCACGACAAAGAATTTCCTTGCCATTCAATAAGCTTTCAGTTGTCCTAGTTACAGGATTTTATTAGATTTCTCAGCTTTACAAGAAAACCTGATCGACTTTATCAAACTTTGAAGTTAGCTCTGGTCTAAGCAGGGAGCGGAACTAGATGACCTTCTTCCTACATAAATCTTTCTGTGATTCTAAAATAGTGATGGCTGTGAAAAGGAGAGGAAAGGGAACAATAGTACATTTCAAGGAGAAATTCAAACAAATTGGAACTTACTAAAGGGTCTTGTTGAAGTGTCTTCAGAGAACACGTACCCCTCTAGGGTATCAGGCAGAAGCCATTAAATTAAGTTCAGCCTCACACAATGTGTGTGAGGTTGGTTTAATTTAAACCCTCCTAGGGCGGTGACATGAGGGATCTCTCACTCTCAGCAGGGACAGGCCCAGAATATAAAATCCAGGAGTCTTTGTGGTTGCTGGTGACTCAGCTAAGGATGCTATTTCCTCTAGGTGTTACATATAGCTTGTAATAAAGCAGCTTTCCCCTGAGAAAACTTTTCAGTGGAATTAATGCTTCTATTTTCATTGAAAAAGTTTCTTTGAAAAGTTTTACCTGCTGAAAAAGTTTTAGAATTTGAAGAACTTTGAACTAATTTTTCACTTGTCAGAAGCCTTTTTCTGTGAAAAATGTCAACCTGCTTCCAATGTGAACTGGACATTGTAATACTTATATTTAGACTTTTTAATGTATTTTAATGGAACTAATTATATTAATTCTGTATTTTATATATTATATAATAATAATTGTGTTTATGTTCATTGTAGTTTATAGAATTATGGTATATGTCATAGCTGGAGCAGAATGCAGCCTATGGGATACTACAGGCAATAATCAGAGGGCATTTATGGGGAGGGAAAAGGAGGAGAACAAATGAGTTTTGGGATGGAGCTTACTACATTTCCTGAGGATATAATGTGATGATGATGAATGCAAAGTCAGAGTCCCAGGACTCCCTCCAGACTTACGCTCCCATGTTTCATCCCTCTCAACGTGACAGACGAGAGTCATGTCCCTTACTGCCCAGGTGGGAAGCGCTCAGTTGTTGCAGAGTGGCATCAGAACTAATGTGGACCACAACACCGAGCGTTTTGTTCAGCTCACACAATGCAGGACTACACAGTATTCTGCTGCACAAGGTTTTGCTTTGTATTAAAGTGCACAGACTGGGCTTTGACCACTACGCTCGCTCAAGGTCCCAGAATGGTTTTTCTTTGCCATATTCAATTTGCTAATCCAAATGCTGACCAAACACTACTGTGGACAAATGGGCTGTGGGTTACTTCAGCTGGTTATCTGCATGTCAGCTGGCTGTAGTCTTTGCTTTCTCCATGAGCTGTTATTCAGTTGCTGGATCATACCCACCAGTTACTGGGCCTTTGGTGAGGGGGAGCTGATTTTCATCAGACTGTGCACGATCCTACCTACGAATTGTACTTGCAAGACTTCTTTAGAGAATTCAAAGAACCTAACGAGAAAGGCAAGAGACATAAGAAAAAAAAAGGCTCTCCAAGAAACCATGCCTTTCTAATCTAACTGCAGAATACGGCACCAGGTTAGCGAGGTCTCTGCATCAAAATGTGAACCTGCCTGCTGTTTCCCAATTACAGGTTAAATCTTCCTTATTCCCCATCTTTTACTGCCATCTACAGGCTACGACTGAATGGACTCATCGCTGGACCTTGAATAAACATGTCTCTGCTTTACTCTATTTATCTAACAGCGACAAATTTTGATAAAACCATTGTTTCTCCTGGCCGTGGAAGGTTTGTCTTCCTTTCCATTTTAAATATCTTTGGTTCCCTGTTAGCTTTTCAGCACAGATATATTGAGTTACCGGTGGAAAAAAAAATAACGGCTTTTTTGGTTCAAAAGGGAAGAGGAGGTGCGTGCAGTGTAGCAGCCTTTCTGCATGTGACGACGCTGCTTGCAGGATTCCTGAGTGAGTTCAGAAACTCCTGGGAAGGAGTAATAAAAAGGGCTGGCTGTGTAGAGCAGGGGAATGGGATTTGCTTTAATAGGAACTGGGTCGCTTTTTATTACGTCAGACAATGCTGACTATGTCATGTTTTCAGAGGAAGGTAAATTCCATCACCACCTCACATCTTCTTGCAGTGGTGGGGTGGAGTGAAGGGGAATGTCCCTCATATTCATGAGGATGGCTGGCATTCACCCCCAAAATTTTATAATCACAAACCATCAGAGATTAGAGCAGGAGATCTGAGTTGCTTCTGTCAGCATGGTCCCTCGTGTGACACACAGCACTCTGTATCATGTGGAACAGCAGTGTACCAACAAGGGAACCACAGAGAGGGCTTTTGGAATGGATTAACTGAGAAACGCAGCGCTTGTGTGATGGCAAGCTCAGGATGTACTTGGGGAGAAGTCTTGGCTAAAGAAAGGGGAAGACAGAATCACAGAATCACAGAATCACAGAATCAACCAGGTTGGAAGAGACCTCAGGGATCATCGAGTCCAACCGCTGCCCCTACACCACGCTGTCAACTAGACCATGGCACTAAGTGCCATGTCCAGTCTTTTCTTAAACACATCCAGAGTTGACCCTCCTTTTGCTGTTGATGTATTTATAAAAGCTTTTTTTTGTTGTCTTTGACTGTAGCAGCCAAATCGAGCTCTAATTGAGCTTTGGCCCTTCTAATCTTCTCCCTACACGACCTGGCCGTGTCCCTATAGACCTCCCAAGTTACCCGACCCTTCTTCCAGAGCAAGTAGGCTCTCTTTTTTTCCTTAAGTTCTAGTCTAAGTTCCCTGTTTAACCAGGCCGGTCTTTTTCCCCTACGGCTTGCCTTCCTACAGACTGGGACAGCCAATCTAGAAGAGCCAAGTATTGCATTTTAGCATTTTGAGAACAAAGAATTTTGATTTTTTATTTTGAAGTAAGGCTTTTTTTTGGAAAAAAAAACAAAACACAACCCTCCCAAAGTATAATTTAAATAGGGCTTTATAATAAAGGGGACAAAAATCATCTTTAGAGTCAATCTCAGAGCACTACAGCTTTGTGGCCTAACCTGCAGCCAGGACCAAAAATGGCTCCAAGAGACACTTTTAAGCTCTCTCAAGTGAAGGAAAGCAACCACCTCCTTGGACAACAGCATCCTGCGGTATGCCGCTCTTTATATGTGCTGTCAGGCAGTAACGTCATTCACGCACCAGCTGGTTTCTTTGCTTCAGGAAACTGGGCCTGCTCTACTGCTGCAGGTAATGTAACTCTTTAATTAGTGTCTTGTAAATGATCAGGTAGGCATTAAGTCAAGTAGAAATCAGTCAGAAAAGGTCAATGCTTTGATTTTTCCTGTTGATAAAGGGAAGCGATATTGGATGGATTTTTATTATGGTTGGCCCTTGACGGATTTCTTCTTCTCCCCTCTTACAGGCAACAATTATTAGGTAAGCCCACCTGAACCGATGCTCCCGGTGTCTAAACAGAATAGGAGAGCAGGCTCCAAATCCAGCCTCTTCCATGTTGGTGCAACACAACCTCCCAGAAGAGCACTCTTGCTATCTTGGGCTGTCAGTCTGCTGGGAGCTGTTGTGAGTCCAACAGCATTTAGCTCATGTTGCAACTTAGACAGGAGGCATTCCTGGAGCATATGCATTTCACAGGGTCCTGTAAATGCCTAGAGAAAAGGCACTGTATTACAGCACACCTTAGACACATCTTACTTGGCAGAGCAGGATTCCTCTCTACAATCTATTCTTTGCAATATTGCTTTGCTTTAATGCAACATAGCTGTAAATTAAACAGGATTTTTGCCACCCCCACGGAGTTGGACACTTGCTTTTATGAACAAAGTATTGAACCACTTAGCTATCAGCATGCCTCCTTCTGCCAGGCACAGAGTTGCTACCTGCCTGCAGATACCCGCCCTGTGGGCCAGGATAATTTTTCTTTATTCCAGTGCTTTCTTTCCTAATTATATACCTTTTGCACTGGCTCAGACAATTCCCCTCTTCACTTGCCACTTTTAACTTTTAAAAAAATCTTTAATGACTTGCCATAAAAGCTTGAATTGACTATGCTCAATGTATGTCCCAACCCTTTTTCCCTGTAGGCACATGCAGTCATATGCTACATTACAGCTAGTGGGAGCAGGCTCAGAGAAAAAGGAGAAAGCCTGTTTCAGAGGAGGAGGCCTCAGACTTAAGAATGAAGTCACAGTGTCCAAGTCTGCTTTAACACACACTTCCTCCATGAAACTCCCAGAGGACAAGGAAGTAAAAAAGCTGATGGCATACTTGGCAGCGGAGAAGGAACTTATTAACTCTGCGATCTTCAGTCACCACGAGAGGCAAAAGGAGGATCCAGTGCCGTAGGTGGATGTCACGGCATTCTTCATCTTGGTATTGCACTTACACATAACGCACTTTGTAGAAAGTGCATGGGTGGAGGATACTCCTGGACAACACGCTCCTCTGAGTGTGTTATTTACTTGATGTCAGAGGTCAGTTTACATTCCTTTTACACTTTTCCACTCACGCCCCCCTGATCCTTACTGCCATTGTACTTTCAATAGTGATATGAAGACTATCACTGTAGAAAAGATGACAAAGGCAGTCAATGCTCATGACTTTAGAAATAATAATGAAATGCAAGTGAAAGACCATTTCCAAGAGAAATGCTGGAGGACACAAGAAGATTGTTCTTGTGTTCTCTAGGGAGTGCAGCATGTTATTGCACCTCTCTGTTACTCTCTCACTTCAACCCTTCTCACCGCTGTACTGAGCTGAGCTGCTTACGCCAAGCCTCTGCATGAGGTTTGCTCTGCAGCTCCCCACCTTAGTACAATCAAGGCTCCCCGTGGGGTTCTGGCAATCTGAGTTTTTGTTTTGTAGTGCAGGCAAATGCAAATTTGCCTGTGACCTAAGAGAGGATGTGCTGGGTATAGTTCTATTTGTGTGTGGTCTCTGTATTATATGTGCACTTGAATTTGTGAATGTGTGGTTTGTGGTGTGTGTATGTGGCTGAGGAATGGTTTTCTGAGTTGAAACTTAGGTACTGTGTTCCATACTTGTTTGTCACTATAACACAAATTACAGCTTGCAAAGTCCTTTGCCAATGTAGACATCTTGTTCCTTTGCCTCCTCCCAGAGCCAACAGCTGGCTGTCATCCAGTCTTTTTATAACGGTAAATAAACAAAGATCCGGAAGCAGGCCGATGTGACTGTCACTACACAATTCAGTGCTCTGGTGAGCTAATTCCTTATCTTGATAAGGTCCTTCCAGATATACTTTATACTCTGTTAGAGTAACACCGCCTATTGTGCATTCGCCTTATGTCACCTTAACCCTTAAGACACGGCAAGAAGCCTTGGCTGGATCAGCAAGACAGGGAGCATCCAGAGAACAGGAATGCAGATGGCTGACCCCACTTCTGCAGGATAACATGTCTCAGGACGCTAAGCCAGGGCAGTGAGTTGGCGGAGGCTCCCCAGCCACCGAGCGAGGCCGAGAACGGCTCTAGCAAGCTCATACTAAACCCTTTCCTCAGTTTCTTCATTAAAAGTCATATTTGCATGGTAGTACAGTAATATTTAAGCCTAGTCAACTATCCAGTTTTTGACATACTCAGGATCTGATCAAAACTTTGCAGATGTCAATCCATCAACAGAAATTTTTCCTTCACTGACCGCTGGTCAGGTCCTTCATCTCTTAGCAAAGAAATTCTCATTCTTCACCAGCAGCATTTTCTCAAGTTCATGTCTTTCAACTCTGGCCTGGAATCAGGTTCTTCATATCTCACAGATAGCCAGATAATCAAAATTATTTTGCTCGTAAGTTTTTTTATTTACAACACACAAATCCTGATGGAAATCATTGACTGTCCTTTTAAGTCCTTCCATCTGGAATGAACCAAAATTGCTTATAAACAGTAATTCTTGGGTATTTCAACCAAGTTTAAAACACTTCCTCTGTGTGGTAGAACACGGCAGTCGTAAGAGTGAATTCGAGCCAACACTTCTCAAGTTAGTGCCAAGGCACAAGTTATTTTGGGATGGATTGTTCTTCATTTGCCATGCTGAAGCAGGTGTACTGTATGTAGACTACCTACATACTCATTTAAGATATTCAAATGGATTCTTTGACAATTTTGTAGTATTTTGTTAATTTTATTTTGCGTAAAATTATGAATTAATGTGATCTCAATTCACAGCATTCTCTCATAAATTGTTCACTGGAGAATTTTTTTCCCAGGTTCAACATCATGTTTCTCAGAGTGGGCTGGGAGATGCTTGCAGGACAAGATCAAGGCACAGTGACTTCTGGAGCCTTTGTTACTTTCCTACCACAGTAACTTTGTTATATTTTCCAAGATCACCTTCCACATCTTTAATGGGAAAGATATTCTTTACTTCCCTCTTACGTCATTACTCTGTGTCGGGGTTTCATTGGGATTTGGTTTCAGTTTGTGGCCAGCCATGGTGATCAGGGCCATTAGGAGCTAAATCCAGAGCAGCTGACCCAGGCTGGCCCACAGGTGTATTCTATATCATTAACATCAAGCTCACTATAAAAGGGAGGGCTTGGTAGGAGAAGGTGGGGCTGTTTTTGTTCTCCTCTCTTCTGGTAACTGTTCTCATTGCCAATGATTGGTATTCCTGGAACCTGCTGCAACTCGGTAGCTAAGTATACTTCACTGTGTTTTGTGTTAGTATATGTATTGGTTTCTTTATTTTATTAAATCTGTTTAATTTTAACCCACGAGTCTCCCTCTTTTTCCCCAATTCCCTTCCTCAGTTGGGGAAGGGACATTAAGTGAGAGAAAAACTGTTATTGTTTAGCCCTGGGTGTGGGCTAAACAAAGACACTCTGAAGTATTCTGGGCACAGGTTGGTGGAGCAGCATTTTGCATTTGACTGCTGTACCCTGCAGATATTTAATCTATAAACTGGTTTTTTTTTTTAAATTTTTTTAAAATTCCTTCTAGATTAAAGGATTTACAAGACTATCAATACTTTCCATTAAAGTCAGTGTAAGTTGTTTTTTTTAATAAAAACCTTCCAAAAAACAAAAACCAAACAACTTTCTGGATTTTGTAAAACTGCCTTCAGTCCAATATTAAAGATGTTACTTGAGAAGTAGCAGTTGAAAATACAAAATGCAATGCAAAAGTAATTAAGATCAAGCAATCCTCTATGTTTTAGACCCATCCATACACTTGGGGATAATTCCAAGCCCATTTTTCCACTGACTCAGTGGATCAAGTGCTACGTTTTTTTTAATTTATGATTTTCTGACTTTTTGAGCTTGCTTTTGTAAATAAATATTATAACTTCAATTATTCAATAAGGAAGGTAAGTAGAGAGTTTAAATGACCTGCCTGTGGTAGATCATTATATTATCAGTTTTGTGACAGTATCAACACAAGCACATGCTGCAGTGAAGATAAGGTCCCAACTATGTCAGGGTGTGTATAAGAACACACTAAAGGACCATTTATAATTTGAAGAATTTAGGGTTTAAATTCAGGGTTAAGGCCCAATAAATCTCTTACTTATCCAGCTAGACCTGGGAAGACCAGGGTTTTCTATTTTAAAGGAAATTCTGCAGCTTTAAATGTCTCCTTTCCAAAATTGGAAGAAAAATTAGTATTACTAGATGTATTTTATAAAATATATCCCCTGAAAAATACTGTTTACTGCATAGAAAAAAAACATTTCAACATTCTTTTTGTATTACATAAAATAATTTCAGTACATGAAATCATTTGGAAATACTATATTGAAATGTTAGTTTCTGAAATTGTTGAAACAGAGCTTTTCCACTTTATTGAAAGGTGTTATCTCATTTTTTTCCAAGAAATAAAATCACAGAAATTGATTAGTATCTGCAAAATGTTTCTGCTTCGGTGAACACCATGTTTTCTAACTACAAAACCTGTTAGTTCAATATACTCTTTGAACTCTAGCCTATTGGATCAGTGTGTCCTGTTAGACAGGCGAATGCAGACACCTTGCACATCATACACCTTGCACATCATTCACCTTGTAAAATCTTCAGAAATCCTATTTTCTCCTCAGATTTCTCAGTAAAGTCTGAGGCTGCTAAGGAGCTACTTTATAAGTAGAAAATGTTACTCATATCCATAAATCGTCAAACAGACTCTACCTATCTGATCTAGAAGTCTTATGGCACACTCCTGCCAATTCCCATCACTCCAAATTCACTGGGGTTGGTTTAAAATCATGACATTTTTAGAACAACGATGAATTTTAGCCCTTCTGATGTGTCTTTTGGTATTTAAGCCTTAAATAGTGCATTTCAAGACCTCTTCTGCAGCCAGTGTGGAGTAAGCAGGTTCTGCATAAAAAAATGAAAGCACAGATTTTTAGGTTATCACAGGACTCCAGAGGAGAGGATTGTAAAAGACAGCTCTGCAGGATTCAGAAGATGGAGATGGGTGCCTGGGCTGCCCACACAGAGCATGGGAGGGATTAGTCACTGAAGGAGGGAAATTCACAGGACATGATGAACAACGACCTACACTCACTGGTGGGAAACGGCAAGATAAAACGGGGCTCAAACCAGCCCCTCCAAGGAGGCCAGGCTGCCGACTCAGCACTGCAGCGAGACATCTCTCACTCGAGATCTGCAGGAGCAACCTCCCCTGAAGCCAGGGACATAAATGGCCCCATAAAACAGTTCCCATGCTACATGTCCCAGCCCCGCGCAGGTGTCTCGTGTCCTACCCAACTTGTAAAAACACCAAGTTCCCTAGAAAAGAAATGCATATATGTTCAAGACAGCTACCCAGAATCAGCAGATACTTGAGAACAGTAGCATTAATCTCTTTTTGCCTCTGTTCCCCACTCCCAGAATGGAGATGATAATCCCAACTGTTTGCACATGCTGCCGGATAAAACACATTCATCAATGCTTGTGATCCATGGGTATGTAACAGTAAAAGCCCCACAGGATCCCAAAGAAAGAAGGGAATGAATAATTCTGCATCTAGTCTGAGGGTTATATAATATGCATTAAATAATAGTTTGAGCTGCACATCGAGTGAGGAAGATGAAAGGGACTATTGAAAACCAGTTCATTTGCTGAAAAAAAGGCAGGATTCTGTGGGAAAAGGAATATGTGATCATCTAATTAAGAAATATATAATCAACCCTACACTTAAAGGGGCCAAACTTCAAGCTCACAAGTAACCTCATTCCTAGTATTTCTTAACTTTTTCGTGCTTAACTTCACAGCTTTACTGTTTTCTCGAATGGGTTTCAGTTCCCTTCCAAAAGTACACCAGCAATAAACCCCAGGCTGGGGAATAGCGCTTTTGTCCCACACAGCCACTTTGACCAACCCAAGCAAGAAGCAGGTCTAGCTCTCCAAGGCTTCAGCTCAGACACCTTCCACTTGGGAAGCCAGGGCAGCAGCAGGTCCTGGACAACTGGCTCTAGGTGGCCCTGCTTGAACAGGGGGGTTGGACCAGATGACCTCCAGAGGTCCCTGCCAATCTCAACCAATCTGTGATTCTGTACTGTTCTAAATTTTATAAAATAGTTATTTACAACTAGTTGATAGGAAGTATTCAGAAAATGTAGGGATGCAGCAATTAGTCTCCACATGCAACAGTTATAATTTTTCATTTATTATTAATTTCTTCCAACGTAATTTTTGAAAAGAGATTGAATACTGAAGCAGAGGAAATGTATTACCAAATGTCAGCAAGAAAAGAAAAAATGAGACTATTCTCAAATTCTTACATTTTCTCATTTCTGAAATAATTGAAAAAAATAGAGGAAAACTCTGCCAATTTTCCACAAAGGACTGGAATAAAGCACAGTACATTTCCACAGCTTGTATACTGTAGGTGTTTGTTGAATGGGCTTTTCAATAAAACTCTAAAATTAACTCAAGCAAGAAAAATTAATTAACAACTTCATTGAAAATAAATTTTGACGCCTCAAGTGCATGTCAGTGTCTGAATTTTTATAACACATTCGACTTAGCATAATAAGCCTTCCTCTCAAACTTCATTCAAATAAGCATCGTCTTAGAAATCCTCACGTACCCTGAAAATGAAAAAGGACACAAAGTGACATAATCTTAAAATAATGAAATTAACATACAGTGGACATAAATAATTTTTTTCTTTCTTACGAGTACAGTGGGGTGCAATGAGGAGAACTGTAACAATAATGGCCATCCAGGATTTAGAGAATGGTGTAAGTAATTGAATTGGGAGCAGTGATGCCTGTGTGGGTGGAAATACCTCTGAATCCTCCGAAGGCATTTTGAATTTCAGAACAGCTCACTAGGTCGTTATGGGTCTCTAGAGCAGCTAACCCTTAGCCTGTTTGCAGCTGTTGGAGGGTCCATGTCACAGCATTGTAGCATCTCTTTCTTTTGGCTCTGACATCTGTCAAACCCAGGTTCAAGGTTCCTGAGGAGTTTCGGTAGGTGAGACCTTGTGCAGTTTAAAACATACCCCAAGGTGCGCCTTCCCAGTGAACACTTCATCTGAGACTGCTTTGGAGCTGATGTTGGCATTGCTACCTGAGCGATGTTCAGCAAGGGCTGCCCTCTGATGCCCCCCTTCATTTTTGTTGTGAGAACTATCAAGGAACTGTAGAGAAGTGGAGATCAGGAGGGGGTACAAAGCTAAAACCAAACAGGATCGCTCTTTGAGTGTTCAGGAACACAGAGAAGCAAAGCAAAACTTTAAGAAACTGCAGAAGGCCAGGTGCTTGAAGCTCCAATTCAGGCATCGATCTTGGAGGGAAAGATGGAGACAAAGCAGAGGCAATTAAGAAAAGTGATGTGGTGGGAGTGTGGGACAAACACGGGGTGCTAGTGTGCAAACTGCAAAGGAGAGAAGAAACATCACTGAAAGGACACTCGGGGAGGCTGTACAAAAACTGGGGAAAAGACAGGGAAGAAGAAGAGCTAGGAGGGAAGGCGAGGGAGAGGTAAGGGCAGTGGCAAGGAAATGAAGCAGCAGTAGGACAGGAGGGGTGAAAACCAGACGTCCTGGGGGGTGCAAAGTGGAGGACACCACGGGAGAAAAACTTCCACTGCGGAAAAGGTGACAAGGAAAGGAAAAGAAGTGACAACGCCAACGCATGCACACCCACGCTCACCGACACGGCTGTGCCCCAGCACACCCCCCCACAAACCGCATGTCCACCCATGCCCCAAACAGGCACGCTTCCCTCCGGGGCACACGCACCCCACCGCACGCCCCTGCGCACCAACCCGCCGCGCCGCCACCCGCGCAGCTGTGCGCACACAAAGCCACGCTCACGTACGCGGGTACCCACGAACAGCTCGGCCCCTCCGCGCTCCCACGCGCCGCTGCCTCTCCGCGCACGTATATACCACACGTACCCGCAGCTACGCGCCCGCGCGCAGGGAGCACGCCCGCGTGTACCCACGGACACGAACGCGCACACGCGGCACTCAGCTCCACGCCGCGGCCACGCGCACGCCCCACGCACGTACACACACTCCTGTGTAAACACGCGGCCACGTATATATCCCCACAGGCGCGCACGCACAAACGGCCGGAGCGCATCCACCCACCCACCCACTTGCCTCTTATGCCATGCCATGCTATGCCATGCCATGCCATGCCATGCCATGCCATGCCATGCCATGCCCACACGGCCCCGCCGCCGCCCCACGCGCGCCCCGACACGGAGGAGCCGCTCCCCGCCGCCCGCTCAGTGTCGGCGCGGCCCCTTTAAACGCGAACGAGGCGGTGCGAGTGCCGGCGCCGGCCCCCGCTGACTGTGTTAAAACTTCGGCGGGGCCATTTTGGGGGCAGTAAGACCCAGCGCGGGCCCGAGGGACACCCGCCGCCGAGCGCCGCGCACCCGCCCGCCCTCCCTTACGCCAGGCACCATGAGCGAGGCGGCGGAGACCAGCACCGCCAGCCCGGCGCCCACCACGGCCACCACCACCGCTACGACCGCCGCCACGACCGCCGCCGCTGCTGCCCCCGCCGGAGTCGCCGCGCCACCAGCGCCCGCCGCCCCGGACGCCAAGCCCAAGAGCCCCGTCAGCGCCGCCGCACCGGGCGCGGCTGTTGGTGAGGCGGCTCCCGGTGCTGCTGCTGCTGCTGCTGCTGCTGCTGCCGCCGCCGCCACCACCACAACAGCTGCGGCCGAGACGGAGAAGAAAGTGCTGGGTGAGTGCCGGGCCCCGCTCCCAACTTCCCCGGGACCGGGACACCTGCGGCGGGAGCGGGGAGCGGGGCGGGGGCAGCACATGGCCGCCGCCCGGGGCCTAGCCCGGCTTCACCCCCCCGCCGCGGCTATGAGTCAGGCTGCGCTCGGGGGAGGTGGCTGTGCCTCCTCCTTCTCCGGCCGGGGGGAGCCGAGCGGCGCTTGGCCGGGACACCAACTCGGAGTTGGGCGGGAGCACCTGTGCGCGGCGGCGGCGTCCACTGCCCCGCCCGGCCCCGGAGAAGCGCCCGGGGCCGGGCGGGGATAGTGAGGTGCAGCCATGTTGAGGGGCTTTTGGCCCCGTGCCCTGCAGGGCCATCTCCCCTTGGAAGGGGTTGCTGGTAAACCCAGCGTGCCCCCCCTTAATCTTAAGGTCTTATAACTTCTCTATCTGTTAAAAAAAAAAACAAAAAACAAACCTGCTTTAGTTATGCCTCTAGGATTAGTGGTTTGTGTGGGGTTGTTTTTTGTTTTTTGGTTTTTTACTTCATCAGTAAAGAGGCAAGCAAAGTGCCAAGTTGCCATCTCTGTGCTTAAGCCCAGTGCATAGCTGGCGTTTCTTTATTGTGATTAAACAGGATCAACCTGTTGCAAAGGGCGAGACTTCAGTCTGCAGTGGAAATAGGGATCTGGTGTTTGTAAATGCCTAACTTCAAGAGGTCAGTAAGGCAAAGCTGAGGCTGACTACTTAGTGCTGAGTCCCGAAGTTCACTGAGGAAAGACAGCATCTTCTCTTCTGAAGGGAAAGGCTGAGGTCTTACCACAGCAGATAGCAGAGCCAGCTAAAGGGTTTCTCTGGAGCTGAGGTAGGAAGGATTCGAGCAAAACAGAAATTGGACGTGCAGTTTATGTGGTTTTCCCCTGTTCTGTTATCTGATTTGTCAGTAATTAGTCCAGGCACATCCATGTATGTCTGGCTGCTTCTTGCCTTAACGTGGCTTGCTTTGTTCTTGGTAACGTTTTTCTTGTTCACCTCTTGCTATTGCTTGGAGAGGGGTGGGGAGGAAAGTGAAGGCACAAGTGCCTTTCCTGGTCTAGCAGGAAAAAGAAAACCACCATGGTGATGATGGTTTAGCACACTGGCCTTATTGTTAGGCATGCTTTTTAGCTGGAGTTGTGAGGAAAATGATCATTGATAATTGAAAATGGACTTGTGTTCAAGTCCACCTCAGATGTCCCTGTTAGTGGTCTTCAATTATGTTTGCTTAAGTCTCCTCTTACAAAGATCCCATTAGAAGCAAGGTGTGACGCTTGCCCAGGGCATCCAAATTTCTGACTTCTAGGAATAAGGATAAAGGTTAGTCGATTTTTCTCTTCTCTCTTGGTCACAGGAAGCTTTGGCTTTCCTTGTTAAAACTAATGAAAAGGCTATTTTGGCATGAGTAGGAGTAGCTGGTGATTGTTTCCTCTGATAGTATCAGAGTACAGCACCTTGCAGAATTATGTAGGCTTTCACTTGCTCCTGGGATAGGCATCATCACATCAACTGCCATCTCTGACTTTGTCAGTAAAACTGGCTATGGTTTCCTCTGGGCTTGTCCTCCTCCTTGCCTGATCTCCCCACTGTGACAGCTCAGGCTTAACAATGGCTGCACTATGGCCATGGGGATGTTCAGTGTAATGCTGTTGTGTCTGACATTCTTCCCCTCTAAGCATTACCATGGGGG
Organism: Nyctibius grandis; assembly: GCF_013368605.1. NCBI lineage: Eukaryota > Metazoa > Chordata > Aves > Nyctibiiformes > Nyctibiidae > Nyctibius > Nyctibius grandis. Next base: position 75,889,862 of record NC_090662.1, on the reverse strand, counting down.
GGACTGTAAAATATGTGTGGGTAGGGAATGATACTTCCCCAGTACACTGTCTTTGGGAATATATTGGAGACTTGCCCCTGGTCTCTGGCACCTTGTGCAAAAGAAGCAATGTTGCTCTGAAGCTGTGTGTGTGGGAACTTGCATTTATCAGCAGCCAGCTGGCTGTGTAGCGTGAGTTTTGACTGCCTCTCCTTCCACCAGCTTTCTGACTCCTCTGAGGGTTTTTGTCAGGCTTCCTAGGCTTCTCACCCTCTTCCTAATCTGATTGAAATAGGCCAACAGATTCAATAGCTAGTTTGTGGGAGAGGGAAAGGATGATGGTGGGGGAATCGGGGGTATTAGCCTTGTTTCTTAAAGCAGGCTAAAATCTGCATGTGCTGTTGGCACCTGTTTTTGTGCTGTCTTCCCCTGTTAACTTTTCTTACTGGAGTGATATCTTGCATGTAGCCAGTGCCTTTGTGGTAGCAGTAAGTGTCTGTGCCTAGTGATGTCCCTGTGAAACTAAACCTAAACGCACAGCTAGAAATGTTGATGCTGAAGGCTGTTACTGAATCAGTGCTAGGCAGTGAAACTTTGGGGTTTTATATCTGTAAACAAGAAGTCTTGGGAATGGGTACTGTATGACATAGAGCCCTTTTCTCTAATAACTGTCTCAGTCTTAACATTGTTTTGCTGCTTCTCAATATGAACATTTTCTGCTACAAAATTGTATTAAAGACGACCAAAATCTTCACTTCTAAAAGTGCAGTGGGAAATGGCCTGTTATTAGTTTCAGTAACATCAACAGTACTACAATACTGCTATCCGCAAACATTCCTGCTTTAGTTCTGTGTCAGGGGGAGGAGGAAAAGGTTGCTCTTTTTGTCTGTCAGAGGGGCATATAAAAATGGCAAGACTGTGTGAGACCAAGGGTCTGTCTAGCTCCATCATCTCTTAGTGGATGGTTAGGGAAGAACACGGGTGTAGAGCAGATGAAGGTGACGATTTGCAGTGTGTTGTTGCCTCTAGCAGACTGTCTTGGACTTCTGAACTGGAGATTGTCTCTTGACTGTTTTCCTTTTAGTTGCCTCTTGGGTTTCCCCCCACCCCCCAAACATATGTAAGGTTTTTAACAAGCAGTCATCTGTAGCCAACTAGGCTCTTTTCAAATAAGTACCATGTAGATTGCTTAGATAGTTGTGGTCATGCTATGTAATAAGTAACATCTATTACAGTTTAGAGCCCAAAATTCTCCCTTTCCTACAGATTTGAAAAGTATAAGTTTGTGGTCTCCACCCAGTTGCTGAGAGGGAAGGAGAGGTTGAACTACCTCCATCACTGTTGAGTTCCTCCCACACGTTCCTATAGGTTGGAGGAACAGGTTTTGCCAGATCCTATAAGACACTGCAGTGTGTCTTCTAAGATAGATACTTGTTTCGGTGTTGTGCGAGACAGGAGCTTGTCTTGATCCTAGAAGCCTTGGACATAAAGTTGGTCAGTTTGTAGCTGATAAATTATAGAAGATCTCTAGAAGCAGGAATATAAAAAGAATAGCATCTTATGGTGTCTCGTTTGGTGGGAGTGATCTTGACAGTGCAAGAAAGAGCTTGTCCAAAATAAGGGTGTGCTCTCTCTCCACTTGAAAGAGTTGCATGGTGCTTGATACTACTTCCTTGGCCAGTTCTGGTCTCCAAGGAAGAAAGGAAGGGTAAATCTGAGTGAAAGAGGGGGCTTTTAAACAGCTTTCTTCATCTGTGTTTCATGTCTAGCTACTAAGCTAAAGAGAAATGATGAATGGCAGTGGGATTTTCAGCTTCACTGCCCATTCCTGGGATGAGTGGGGGAAAAAAAAAAAGAGAAGGATGGATGGCCAATTCTGAAAATAGAGCTGGACTTCATTCTAGATGCTGGGTGGTGAACTTCTGGCTGAAGAACAGCAAGTTAAAGCACTGCTTCCTGCTACTGCCTTAGTATAAACTGAAGTGGAGTTGAAGGTAACACTTTGAGTGTTAAGGGAACAGAACAGGTCTGGTTGTGACTTCATCTGCAGGTATAATAGTATTTTTGTAACATTCTTTACTTCCTTATGTTTTAGAGTAACTTTAACTTTTTCTTTTCAGCCACCAAAGTTCTTGGCACAGTCAAGTGGTTCAATGTCAGAAATGGATATGGCTTTATCAACAGGTATGTTTAAATTATGATAGTCATATTTATACTGTACTAAGGCTCATGGTACAGACAATATGCCATGTATTAGTAATTGCAACAGAGACCTGAGGACCTGACTAGAAGTTCATGCAGCTGACAGCCAGATTTGGCCAGGCATTCAACAAACTGATATCGTCTCAGGGGACTCTTTCTTTTTTTTTTTTTTTTTTCCTCTGCCCTCCATCGAAGGTTGTGTGTATGAGGAGAAAACAGGGTGAAACTCACAACAAACTTCATCTGTTACTTGTTTCTCATGTTTACCTATATTACTTTTAATTAGCTGTATGTTCTTTCATGACTGCCTGGCTTTTTTTTTGAAGGTGGGGGTAAAGTTGGAGGATGAGACGAAATACTTCTGGATAAAAATTCAAGTGTTAATTGATTGGTCAAAATACCTGCTCTAAATACACATTGCGATTCTCCAATATCATCTAACTGAAGATATTCCAGGCCTGGGTTCACAGAAATTCTCTCTATATATCTTTCTTTTTTTCTTCTCCTCTGAACATGAACAAACCTCTGAATGGGGTTGATAAACCAAATAGCTGCAAGTGATACTGATCACACTCCAACCATAGGGACACAAGACCCATGCTTCCAAGTTACTGGAGGAAACTCTAGCTTTTAAGGCTGTAATATTGGTGGGGTTGAGGGGCTTAAATGTCATGTGCTTTATGGAAAATGAAGCTTCTCCATGGTGAACACTTCTCTTGCAAAAGACATGTCTGGCAAGTTATTTAGTTGTGCAAGTCCTTGAACTGTTACACAGCAGGCAGATTTGGGTAAGCTGGACACTGTAGAAACGGAGAGAAGGCTCCTGTTTCATGGATGTGAAGCCAGTTCTGGTACAGTATTGATCCCTGTCTCTGGAGACTCCTATCTAGTGTTATGTAAGCTTAGAAGAAAAGCTTGAATTAGGAAGTACTCTTCAAGTCTTTCATAGCAGTTGATGTGATAGCCTTCAGCTGGATATGGTGTAGTAACTTGTTAGCTTTCTTGCTAAACTGAAGTTTACTATTACTGTAGTCCATTGCAACAAGTTTTGGATTATGCATTATCTTCACAAACTCTTTGACCCACCTCTTCCCTCTTCAGAGAAGGAATTGAGTGAACAGACAGCAGGGACTAGGTTGTTTCTTTGTATGGGAACACAGAATCAAGGTCTCAGACCTGTCTTCATGTTTTGCATGTGGAAGCCTGCACTGGCTGGCCTAATCCAGGCGGCCTCACGTTCATGTCTGGGTCCCCCTCCAATGGACTCTCCTAACACCTCTTGTGCATGGTTGCTTTGAGTTTCACTGAAAGGAGAGCCCTGTTAACAGCTGTGACCAGTCCTGTTGGTAGTCTCACTTGACCTCTGAGATAACAGCTCAGGTTGCAGCCCCTGTGGAAGTTTTTTTTTTTTGGGGGGGTGAGGGGGGGGGGGAGTTGGGGTGGAATAGTGAAAGGCAAGCAGTCCAGTTATTAACTCTGCCCCATGTCAAAACAAAATATTGAATGTTTGCCAGAAGATTACAGGGAACCTCCCCCTGTCCCCCCACTCTTCTGAAGGGTGGGCATATGTTGTTAAGCATATGACCCTGGAAATTCAGAGCAGGGTCTTGGTAGCATAGACTTACACAGAATGTATGGAATCCAGGGGATGTACTACAGGCTGGGGGAAGGGTTTCACTTGTGAAGTCAGGGATTTCTATTTAAGTCTCTTAGTCAAAACTCATTATGATTTCTCACTTTCTTTTCACAGAAATGATACCAAAGAAGATGTGTTTGTTCATCAGGTAAGACAGCAGTAATTGTACTTAGAGATGTGCACTATGATAGGTTTCTAATGCAACTTATTGAACCAGCCACCTAACCTTGTCCTGGCTTCTCCTTAGAATATTTACTGCAAATACCTTGAATGGATGTGTATGTTGAAATTTTCAGGGAGGACTATTAGGGTATGTTTTCCTTCTCTCTGGAGCTATAACTGAAGGAGTAGGTATTATAACCCTTCATGCTTTCTTTTGTCTGCTCTGATTTGAACACCAAGTGTTTTTTGGGGTTTTTTTGGTGTTTTTGTTTTGTTCCTCCCCTGGGGAGAGGACTCCTGTTCTGTAAATACCTTGCTACTTGTTGTCTGTCCTTCCCCCCTACTTCCTCATGCTCCTTGCATATTGTGTTTCTTCCAGCCCTCTTTGTTTGCATGTCTGCCCTTGCTGGTATTGGAGAGAAAGTGATCTAGTCTGGCTCTTGACCAGCCTGGGTTGCCATCAGCTGTTGCTACATGAGGCAGCTACTCTTAGGAAGAAGAGGAGGAAGGCTGTATGCCAAGTGTGCCGAGGCAGAGAGAGGTTGCCCAGAGTCTTGTCATTGGCTAACTTTCCTTGAACTGTCAGTAGGCTGTTCTAAGTTTATACTGGCAACTCTCAGGTCGCAGGCAACTAGTGGGAAGACAGAGGATGCTGTCTCTGTGCTAACATAAACTGATTAGTTGGCTTAGATCTGCTTTTGCATCATCTGAGACTTTTACATCATTTTCACCAGAAAATGAAATACTGCCTCTGGAGCTTGTCCCATATGAAATGTCCACAGGTCCGTATGATCCTTAAAAGCATGAGCTTTCTCTGTGGCGTAAGTGGCAGTATTTGCATAAAATGTAACCAGGAAACTAGGCAGCACTGCAAAACTCCCTTGAAGACAAGATCTCCTTGAGCCTTGTGAGAAGATATCCTGGAAAATGGTTGTTGTACTGGTGACAGAGATAAGCAGAATAACACTGATTCATGTTGGGAAGGCTGACTGTGGAGACCCAGAGGGTGAAGGCCCACAGCAAGCTAGTGTTATCTGTGCTTTTTTTGTCTCCTTCACCTGTGGAGAAGGTTATTCACCTAAATGTAAACGGGGGGGGTAGGGGAATGGAGGGATGGGACACAACTTATTTCCCATCTCCGGTGGCTGAAATCCTCTGAGTGAGCCCTGAGCAAAACTGGCTTGGCGCTTCAGAAATACATCACGTGCAAGCTTGCATCCGATTAACCCTCTTGGTGGGCTGTGCATGGCAGAGTAGATGCTTCCAGCTCTGGCCTGGGTTGGCTGCAGCTGAATGTTCCTCAGGAGTTCCATTTCAAGCTGTTCCTGTAGGTGGAACATGCTTGCTCCTGGAGCTTTGGGCTTTCTGGCCAGAGGTCCTGCCTGAGCGCTGGACTCGGCAGGGCCAGCGTGTGGGGCCTGTCCTGCAAGGGAGGCAAATCCATGGCGTAAGCAAACATCCTGCTGCGAGCTCCCTCCCCCCAGTTAGTGCAGGTTGTGCCCCTCCTCCCCATGGCAGTCCGGGGAGGGGCTGGATTACACACCTAATCCCTTCAGAATAAGGCTGACCTAGTTGAATAGATACAGCCTCTTCCCTGCCTGCCTGGCATGATCCGCAGCAGGGAGGGAACAGGCTGATCTCATGATTGGAATGGGGGTTAATGCTCAGTGTCTGGCTATTGGGTGCTATTTATAAACCTAGTACAGATTAAAATGCTTTTCTCTTTAGGGCATGCATGGCTTGCTTTGAATTAACCCGTTGTCTTGCGGGGGACCCAGGCAGTGTTTTGGGGAAGGGCAATTCTTCACCTGCTTCGACTTGCTTGCATCCGCGTCTGGTTGGTTTGCTGCAAGGTGCTGTTTAGGGCACTGTGTCAGTTGGAGGCGGTGTGAGCAGCAGGCATCAATCTGCCTTCGTGGGGGGGGAGTGTGTCTGGGGGGAGGAGGGTCTTGCAATTTAACACCTGTAAAAGTGTCAGGAGCCAGAGAAGTCCCATTTAATTAGGCATAGTTTGAATCAACAAGCAGTGAGGAGTTGATCTCTGCTGCTGCTGCTGCACAAGTCTTTTTCTTCACTGGATTGTATTTGTTGTGCAGAGCCTGGGGTACGTGCACCAGTGACTGGTGTAACAAATTTTGGCTATTGCTGTGACAATGCTGGATGTGCATGTGATGTGGTGATACCATGAGGATATGGAAAGAACTCATCCAAACAAAATACTGAACTAGCTCTGAAGACTCTTATAGCTGTCTGTTGACTGCTGTCCCCTTGGGAAAGGAAAGGCTCTGTCTTAATTGTTGAGTGCTGTCTGTGTTAACACAAAGCATTTGTCTTTTGAATTAAAGAAGCTGAAGCCTGCAGGATGCTGGTGAACAGTGACAGGGAGAATAGTGCTCTCTTCCCCCCTCTGGATATACAGAGTAAAAGTCTCTTCACCAAGCCTGGAGCTTAGGCTTGTTAGAGGCTTATTTCAGCAATGTTTACTTGCAGCTGAAGTACTAAGTAATAAAGCCGTATAGTTTCTGCTCTGAATTACTCAAAATTGTTCCTGGTTGCCTTTATATTATAAACAAACCTCAGCCTACTCTGTGTCAGCCTCTATCTCCTATTGGCAGGTTTTTCAATTGCAAATCTGAATTTTGAAGTTTCTGTCCATAACGCTGGAACAAAACATGTGGAATCCTGTTGAATTTCTCCTCCATTACCATTCTTGGAGGATGTTTGAGGAGCTTGATTAATTTTAAGTACAGCCCCTGCTGAAAAGAAATCTGGTAGTTCTTCCTTCCTCTGCACTTAACAAGGAAGGGGAAGGAGTTTGAAATACAGCTTGTTGACATCTCCATTGTATGCAGAGCACAAGTCTTATGAGTTTGAGTCAGTTGTCTCAGTACAAGTGGTGGTGAAAGAATTAAACCCTTAATTTGCAGTAAAGATAAAGATTTTAGTATTAGTATATAACACTTATGGAAAAGCTAGCACTTCCAGCTGATTTTAGAAATAAGGCAGTTACACTAATAGGTCACCAGAAAGCAAACAAAGCTGTCTCAGCTGATGGTGGGAGTCTCTGTTTTGTAAAGTAATTCCCAAAAGAATTCACTTGAGAAGCTCGTTCTCTTCTTGTATCAGAAAAACAGCTCTTGGGTTGTTTTTGCTTTGGCAGCAATAATATGTACACTCTTGCATTCTTCCTGAAGCTATTCGGGGACGCTGCAGGGTACAGGGAAAGGTGTGGCTAGATGTAGGGCTAAAAGAACATGCTGGCCTATTGCCTGAAACACAAAGGGGACTATGATCAGCAACAATGAGAATACTTTTCCTAAACTGGTCAAGCTCAACTTTAAACTGATCAGAACTTTTCCTTCAGTGGGAAATATTTTTGGCCTATTGTTGACTGAATGAATATGGTTGCCACGCACAGACAACTCAGCTGATCTTCATTCTACCTGTTTTTTTGTGAACTGCAGGCAGATTCAGCAACTGTCTCTTCTGTTTCTGCATCCCATTTCTTAAGCGAGATTTGTGCCCTGTATTTCTGTGTGTGCTTCTATCTACTGGATTTGCACCTGCCTCCTTCATGCTATCAAAAGATGCCCATATCAGGAAACTTAAACTGAATTGGTCTTTAATCATCTAAGAAAACTTCAGTAAAAAGCTGGCTACTAGGTTAGCTTGTACAATGTGTGTGTTTTAGTTTTGTTTGGGGTTTTTTCTCCCCCAGCCTCTTCCAGTTTGAACCCTTACCTAATGAACAGATAGTAGGCTTGTCTTGCTAACTGCCTTCTGTGTAATCCTAGAAATACTCCACAGAGTGAAAGACATCTGTAGTTGACATGCTGAAAATTGCTCCAGGAGGTTTGAGTGTTCCTGTGAGTCTGAGGAGGTTTTCAACAGATTTTGATCCAAAGCCATGTTGTTAATAGTATTTTGGGGTTTCTATCTAGGAGATGACTAAGACTGTGATTGTTCTAGTACTGTTCCTGTGTTCTTTAGAGACTCACCTAATTTTTGGGGGTCTCCCTTAGGTAAAATGCTTATTTATGTTACACCAGAGTTATAGTAATTCTTTTATAGTTACTGTGAGTTGCCATGATGCCTTATAGTTAATGCCATCTTCTACAAAAATGCTCCTGGCCTTAAGTTCCCTGTAGATTATCTACAGGTCTTCTAATGACAGTGAAGGCATGGGTCACGCTTGCTGATGGAGCTGCCTTGGTACAGCTTGCAGGAGATCACTCAGTGTGAACTCTGTTCATGCAGAAATATGTAATGATCTGGATATTTAGTAGGCTTGACAGAGGGGCAACAACTGATTTGTAAACTCGTAAGTATTGAGAAAGGAGTAAACCTTGACTGAGTATTGGAGGGCCTGTGGAATAAGAGACATGTATGTACTTGAAATATCTTGGTGTGGTGACTGATCTGGTGCGTAGAGTTGAGGTTGTAGCAGAGTAACACTGTACTTCTCTCATCTACAGGGCTACACATGTGTAAGATAATGAGTAAGATAAACTAATATATTTTTCTGTATCTTCTTTCTTTAAAGACGGCAATAAAGAAAAACAACCCGCGGAAATATCTGCGCAGTGTTGGTGATGGAGAGACTGTAGAATTCGATGTGGTCGAGGGAGAGAAGGTGAGAGATCATGGAGACTTAGGGATGTGATCCAACAGAGTTAACATCACTGTAGTGGGGAGTAACACAGAGCCTTAAGCTGTGTATCTGATGGTTTTGCCTAATGTGTTAATCACTGGGGCTGTTTTTTTAAAGGCTTCATTCTGAAGCGTTTCTAGATATGTATCAAAATTCTACTTTAACTATGTCCTGGTGCTCCTAGAATCTGTAATTTTTACTTAATAGAGCATTTGAAGCTTGCAGTCTGCCCAATAAGTATTAACTGATGCATATATTACCCTGAAGAACTTGTCTTGGAGTCTGGTAGCTTCATAACTGTAAGAACCTTCAAGTTCTTTGTGCTTCTACTTTCTCAAACATTTGTTGATTTCCCCTGTCCCCTGAGATTTTTTTTTTTAATCAGTTACTACTTCCTTTTTCTCTGAACTGTCTGGCTAAAGTGGATCTTAACTCATGATCATAACTCTTTTATGTTACGGGGTTGAGAATAACAGACCTACTTTTGCACTACTTGGGAGGAAGGAATCTGTAGTTTGGAACTGATGCAGACAAGCCTCTTTCCTGTTTCATCTTCTCCCTTCCCCTTTTCCTTATAGCTGGATGTTCTTTTCTCACACCACCCTGGCTTACTTTCTTTTGGCCTTCTAGGGTGCAGAAGCAGCTAATGTCACTGGTCCAGATGGAGTCCCTGTAGAAGGCAGCCGCTATGCTGCAGACCGGCGCCGCTATCGACGTGGCTATTTTGGCCGACGCCGTGGACCTCCTCGAAGTGTGAGTTTAATTTCTTTAGTGGTGGTCATCCTACCTGCTTAGCAGTCTTCTGACCCTCTCATGAGAGGCAACTACAGGTTTGGTACTGGCATGTAGTAAACTGTCAATGCTGAACTAAGTTGTGAGTGTTCTTCAGTAATGTTCTGAGTTCCTCCAGCACATCATTGATGTTGATAGTCATATTCTATTATTGGGTGTCCTGTAGGCCCTTCCTTAGCATGTCTTTCTAGAATGTGTTAAAAGCATCTCTTTGGATATTAAGGTATCTGTTTGTTTGAAGAGTAAACACAAAGGAGTGAGACACTGAAGTGGTTCACCATGGCCCTTTACCTGAAGCAAGGGGAAGTATTTATACTACTCTAAGTAGTATAACCATAACTTGGAAGGGTTACTTGGAAAACAGGATTTGTTTAGAAGTTTCACTTTTCCATGGCATGGTAGTAGTTTGACCAACTAGTTGAAACCTCTGTGTATCATGCCCTCATAGACCTCTGCCTACAGCAGTTCAGTGTAAAGGTAATGCATTTTTCTCTTTAAACTAGCTATGCTCCACTGTTCATAACATCTGCAAGCCTTCCTAAGCAGCTTCCCTGCAAGTTTTTTCAGAAGAAGTGAGGTACACAGCTGTGGTTCTAGCAGTTACTACTCCTATCCACATCATGCTTGTGCTAAATTGGTGCCTGGAACAATCCAACAAGCCAGAACATACTCCAGGCTTGACAATCTTTTCTTTAATAGTTGAGTCTGTCATCATCGCTTGCAGGAATGTGTGAACAATCCAGTATGAGAGCCCTGGTGGAAGTCTCTACCCAAGCACCATAACTCTCTTCTCATCTTGTTCTACAGAGTTGACAGCACAGGAGCAAACAGAACAAGTGTTGTCAAATCCTTCATTAAAGCCTAGGTGTTTGTACTAGCTATCATGAGGTCTTTTCTTTAATGCTGCTGGACACCACTGAGCCTTAAATATATGAAAGGTGTTCTTTCTGAGTCCCTTGGAGATGGCTGGAAGTTGGTGCTGGTAACTGATGGCTTGTTACTGAGTATGTCTTTGTTTTTTGTGGTGATACTGTTTGCAGCTTCAGCTTTCATGTCAAGTAGCAAAGAACTAGGATGCTTGGTTTTATTCAGCTTTTTGATATTTCCAGTCTTATCTGTTAGCTCATCAGCCAGCTACATTCCAGTATCGATTCTGTTTCCTTTTGCTCTGAGATTAAAATCTCCCTCAACTGTCTTTATTGGGAGTGAATGCTTTAGTTGGTATTGGTGTTGTCTTGGAGCTGCTTCAGATTTTAAATGAGCAGACATATCAAGGCTTAGACAACCCTGTGTACTGCTGAGTATGGAAAGCAGCTCTTTCTTTCTGCCTGAAGAGTGATAATGTGAGACCTGTCTAGGATGTGGGCAACATTCAGTCTTGGGGTACTCATGCTGGGACATGTTCTCTTGGATGTCTAATGCAAACTCACCCAGCTAAAAATCTGACTTGCATATGACACTATAACACGCTTGGATGCTGGTACTTGAAGATGTACACAAGGGGAACAAATTGTGATATCACGCTGTTTTCCTTTGGCTTGCTTATATCTGAGTCCCCAGACTGATTTGGTGTGGGTACCAGACCTTAGCTGTTGTGTGACTGATGTCCTATGAAGTAATCTCTCATTTTATAACCTAAACCATACTGCTCTTTCTCTGGGATCATTGACTGTGGAAGAATTACAGCCTTCAAAACTTGGAAATGACAATTTACAAAAGGAAACTAACCCGGGTGTTCATTGTTTCCCATTGTTCATGAGGTTTGTTGGTCCTTCTCTTTAGCTTGTTGAGTATCCTCTGAATGTCAGGCCTTCCCATCAATGCACTGACTGCCCCTCTAGATTTGGTATCATCTGTTAAAATTAAGAGTAAATTCTGTTTCATTCAAGGATGATGAAGACCTTATAGTACCATTTCCTTAGCATGCCACTCTAACAGGTAACAAGGTAAAACTCCATGGTTGCTGTGACCTTTCGAAGATGATACTGACCAGGCAGTGACATTGGCCAGCTCCTTCAGCACTCTCGAATGTATTCTGTGTGGTCTCATAGACGCAGATGTGTAAGAGTTGTTTAAGTGATATTTCCTTTTCATGTTTGAACACAGGAGTTCCTTGTGCAGCTGAAGTTGACATTCTGCTATGTCTGCTCAACTTTCTGCATGTTGCAGTGGACCTTTCTTGTGTTCTGTGCTAGTTTGAGGTGCAACCAGTTCTGCTGGGCCTGCTTGCCCACTCACCTATTAGTTGCCTGAACAAGTCAAAGCTCCATTAAGGAGGTCTTTGCAGGGACTGTCACTGAAGTTGTCCTAGTGTAGGTCAGTGAAACCACTCAAACTTGTCTAGATAGTCTTGTCATCCCCTGTGTGCTTGCCTTGATAGATCAGTTGAGAGTAGAGTGAATCCTCATCTGAAGCTGTCAGTATTTCCTTCTGGAAATTTTTCACTTGCATCAGTTAACCTGTTCTTCACATTGAAACTGCATGTCTACTGCATCTAGAAAGATGCTTCTTTCTAATATCCTTTTCATTTAGCATGGCCTTCTCTTTCCCCTTCCATTCCCATGTGTGTAAAGGGGGGAGAAAAGTAGCAATGTCTGTGAGCCACAGCAGTATGTATATGCTATTCTGTATGGTGCCATTAACAGGTGCATTAAAGGTTGTGCCTCTCTACTTGAGGAAGCATTTCCAGCTAACTGTCCTGCAGAATATTTCTGAGACAAGTTTGAGTTGTTGATGGTATGGCACTCTTGGGCTGAGTGTTACTCAGCTGCAGGCAACTCTGGCTGCACACATGAAGGAAAAGGTTTCCATGTACCTGTGCCTGCTATGCTTAAAAGATTTACTAGGCTGCAGAGGTGAAAGGCTTTCCCAGAGCTCAGCTGACAACATCACCAATCCTGTATTTACTGGGAAAAAAAATTGTTTAATTTGTTGAGGTGGCTTTTGACAGGGTGGCCTTCTAGGTTTCAAGAACTTTTAATTGATGTGGTTAGCAACTCCAGTCCAACCTTGTAGTGCAGCAAGAGTTGATTTCTTCTTCCTCACTTTCATGGTTTTAGGCAAACTAAAGATGCTATCCTTTGTTTGCTGTGCTAGCTCAAATGTGTCTGTACTTTGTGTGTAACTTACTGGGTCTGTTTTTGAACATGTTATGTGAATTCCTCAAGAGCGAAGAGAACCTTGAGGAATCTGAGCTATTTAACCAGCTCCAGTGGAACTGTGTCTGGATTTCGTGGAACTGTGTCTGGATTTCGTGGAGAGTTCTATGGGAAGTAGGAGTATTTGTTTGTATCAGAAATTTCTTAATTATATCCACTATAGAAAATAGGCTGTGCTCTTCACTAAACTGTGACAACATAGACATGGCATGGATCTGTAGTCAGAATGTTAGAACAGACAATGAATTGTGGAATAACCTTGAGGACCGATGATGTCCTCATGTACATATTGTGTGCATTACTAATAGAAGAAGCCTCTACATCAGTGAGTTGGAAAATAAGCGAAATAGTTTGAGAGCTGTTTTATAGGCTGACACTATTTCTTGTAGAGAGGAGACCTGAAAAGATGGCTAGTATTATACAAAAGCCTAGAGACTGATCTGAAGAGGTGTAAGAACAAATGAAGGAGAAATTAGAGTAAGCAGGTGGGTAAAAAGCTCATTGCAGTTACAGTTAATGTTTACAAAACTTTTCTTTGGGGGACAGCAATAAAATTTTGTACCTTTAAGGTTAGAGAAATCTGTGTGAGATCTTGATGGGGAATCACAGGCTGCCTGCCTGTTTTGGCCTTCTTCAGAGGAAAATGTAGAGTGCAGCAGGGCAGCTTCATTCATTTGGCCTTTAGGATGACCTAATATTTTGTTAGACGGTATTATGCTGAGTTGGAAGGTTCCTGTGGAGGAGATTGAGTGAACAGGATCATGTGTGTGCTAGACATGGTGTGGTGCTTTTAAGAGTACAAATGAAGCTTTCCTAATAAATGAATCTAATATACTTAACTATGCTGATAGTAAAACAAGACCTCAAAGCTCAGGCTCTGTTTTCTGGTCAAATTACATCTGTTCAGTGACTTCTGACAGCATAATTGTTTTATTCAGGAGTCATACTTCACTTCTGGCCAATAGACCTAGATCAATGGACAGTGATACTAATGTAATGTGTTAATTGAATTTTTGTGACACTATAGAAAGTGCAGGAAATTATCAGGACTTCTGGGCTAAGCAATTCTGTTGCTTTGCTGCTCTGTTTTCAACTGATTGTTTAAGCCAAACCTACTTAAAATACTGACATAGCAACATTCAGTTAAAGATGAATAGGAAAATGTTTGCATTGGTTTTGAGTAATGCTTCATCAGGTTTAGCCCATCACTACAGGAGATGGAGCCTTTTATCTGAGATTCCAATGCAGCCCTCTGCAGGGAGGAGTGGGCTTGGGCTGTGCCATTAATTCATCACTGCATTTTAAAGAGCTGTGAATGTGATGCTGATTGTCAAGTGCTATAGGAGAGCTTTGGCTGATTGAAAAATATTATGTGCCCCTCCCTACAATTAGGCTGGTTGATGCTTAGTTAGCTTCTGGCACATTGTCCTGCAGACAAGAGCTACTAGGCCTTCATGGTTCCATATTTCTGGCACTGCAGTGCTAGAACTGAGCACTGATTCCACGTGTGCTTGCTCAGAGATACTGGGGAAGAGAAATGGCGATTATGCTGGAACATGTTCAGGATTGTTTTAGTTTTGTGTCCTCTCTTCTTTCCTTCCCACCTTGCTGCTCTCTTCTCTTGTTTCTGTGCTTTACCCATCCTCATGTGAGGAAGAGAGTGAAAGCAGGAGCATCATTAGGTCCTTGCTTCACAAAAGGCAAATCCCAAGACTTCTGAATCACTATTGCCACACTCAATACTGGCAGTGCTATTTCTCGCCTTTCTGTCTGAGACAGTTTTGACCACCCATCAGAGGTCTAACAAATGGAAAAGTTAAGTAATACAAAGCATCTTGATACAAACAGGACAGATTGGGATTGCAAGGTAGATATAAGTAGTATAATGCTGTGGTAAACTGAGAAGTGTAATTTTCTTTTTGGGTTCTGAGTCTCTCAAGTACTTCTCAACTACTATCAGATGCTACCTCTTATTGCTATCTGTTTAGTCAGTGGAAGTTCCTGTTGATATTTAGTTAGCTGGTCAGTTTTATACATGAGAGAACATAACAGATTATTTATGATTGTGGGTTTTTTTAAATAGAATTCTGACTTCTCTCTACTCACCTCAGCAGCTGACCCTGTCACATCGTTAAGAATAGCTGGTATAGCATGTGAAATATTCCAGTTGCTGTTAGGCCATGTCTCTGCTTTTTGGCAAATTGGAAAGCTACAAAGAGTGCTTGAAACTATTAATGTGTTTGGAGGGTATTTTACTGTGGTTAGAGGAGAAAATTGTCCAGGTTGGTTACTGAGGTTCATTTAATTCCCCAAGATTTCTTGTTACAACCTACAACACTCCAGCCTTTCTAGATACTAATTATCATGTTATCTTAGCTAAGGAGAAGTTCACTGTCCGTGCAGTTAACTGAGACTGCAAGTTAAACTAGAGCAAAATATGATGGTGGTGGTTAAAATAGCTGTGTGGAATTGGAAGGAGACCTTAGTGTAGACTACTGAAGGCTGTCAGGAAGCAATAGTTTTGTTTTCTGCTGGATCATATCCAGAAGATCTGGAAACAGAAGTCCATCTCTTGTTAAATTCCTTCTTTTAAAGGGAAGAATAGTGTAATGGGAACAGTTAATAATGTAACTTTTATAAAGCAGACATTACTGATGGTTGGCATTTAAAAAACAAAACAAAAAAACCCCAACAAACTAGGAAAAAACCCAAACTGAAATACAGCTTTATCAGTTAACAACTAAAGGGGAAAGATAACCACTGCATCTCTGAAAGGCTGAAAATGTTGAATGTGTAGAAGAGTACTGGGTGTGATGTAGTATAATTTTTCTCTCTTTAAATTTCTTGATGTTGTTGTGGGAGTTCTTTGTGGAATGGGGCTTTGTGTAGAATGAAGCCAGAAGTGGTCTCTGGCAAGTTTCAGTGTGATGTCTTTCAGTTAGCTTTCCAAGTTCAGAAGTATTCTGATCAATGCAGTGTTGTGTCTTGAAATGCACTTTCATATGCATCAGAGAACTGTCAGGTTCTCTGCCTTTCTTGGCAGACAGTGAGGAGGCATTGTCAGGTAGCTTCTTAGTCTGTTACTGTGAGGAACAAAGGCAGCATTATTGGCTCTTGTTCTGTGCTACTCTTGCCTTTGCTCAAATTAAAGTCTTTTGAGTGTCTGCTTCTTTTTACCTGACATGCTGGTGTTTTTGTACTGATGTACTGTTTTTGAACTTGTGTTCAGATTATTGGGCTTTATAGTTGATATACTGCCCATGAAATAAGATAACACTTCATATTTGTCTCCTGTTTTCTTTTGGTTGTAGGGTGGTGAGGGAGAAATCAAGGATGGAGTCACAGAAGGAGGACAACTTCAGCAACAAGTCCAAAGGAATCCTACCTATCGTCCCCGCTATCGCAGGTTTGTGCTATTTCCTTCACTCATCGTTACGTTTGGATGCTTTTGTGATGTACACAGGCTTCATTAAGAGCAGGAAGCTGTATTTCCTGGCATTAATGTGTATGTAAAAGGAAGGGACAGTGAGAACAGTTTTAATTAGGAGGAGAAAAGTGGGCCACAGGAGTAAGGAAACAACTGTAGAATTTGTTTAACGTGCTTATGTATTGCTCAGAGCCAGGAGTAAGTCAAGAAAGGGTGAAGAATTCTTTGTATCCTGTTGCTTCTCACAATTGAGCAACATATTGAAGTGAGTTGCAGGGTCCATGTCTTCCCAGCTGGACTCTTACGCTTTCCTGAACGGATACCGAATCCAAATCCCACTTGATCTGGGACATCTAGGCCCACCATCTGCAGGGGCAGGGTGTGCTTTATAACTTTATTGTGGACTGCAGACAGTAGTTTGCAGTTCAGCACTGGGTTTGTAGCTTGTGCGCATCCAGCTCAGTCCTATGTGTCACACAGGCTTGGTTTTAAGCACTGGTGCTACTTGTAGGTACAGAAGAAAGCCTACTGTTTAGTAAAAAATGAAGCTGTGTCCTATCTCTTACAGGCCATTAGATCATATGGTAGTGTTATAGTTACCTTGTAGTATCCTGTGCTAGTGGAGGGTATTGCCATCAGTCAAGATTTAAATTTTAGGTTCCTTGAGGGCTCCTAAGGGAGAAGGTAACAAAACAGGATTATTAGTTACTCTTGATAGAACTTTTGGAGAAAGGAGGTGCTAAAGAGACTGGAGAGCTTCCAGAATAATAAGATAAAACTCATCAAAATGATTGAAAGGAGAAAAAATGTGTGAAGAGTGGAAGTGACTGAGGACTGAGGCTGGGAGACAAATGAAGATAGATTATAGAGGTCCTCAGAATAATAAGTGGCATGGAAAGGATGGATGAAACTTGTTTTTTCTTTTTCTTCTGATAAAAGAATAAACTATTCTTTAGTTTATATACATTGCAGGTAAAGCAATGTATATTGCAGGTAAAGCAAATAATACATTGCAGGTAAAGCCAACACTAGAGGCAGTGTAGGCCCACTGATGAATGAGGTGGGGGCCCTGGAGACAGAGGATAAAAAGAAGGCGGAGTTACTGAATGCCGCCTTTTGCCTCTGTCTATACTGCTGGAGGCTGTCCTGAGGAGCCCCGGACCCCTGCGGCCCCAGAAGTCATCAGGATAGAGGAGGAATCTGTCTTGGTAGATGAGGGCTGGGTCAGGGACCAATTAAGCAATCTGGACGTCCATAAATCCATGGGCCCTGATGGGATGCACCCACGGGTGCTGAGGGAGCTGGCGGAAGTCATTGCTAGGCCACTCTCCATCATCTTTGCTAAGTCGTGGACAACGGGAGAGGTGCCTGAGGACTGGAGGAAAGCGAATGTCACTCCAGTCTTCAAAAAGGGCAAGAAGGAGGACCCGGGTAACTATAGACCGGTCAGCCTCACCTCCATCCCTGGAAAGGTGATGGAACAACTTGTCCTTGGTGCTGTCTCTAGGCACATCAAGGATAGGGGGATCATTAGGGGTACTCAGCATGGCTTCACCAAGGGGAAGTCATGCTTAACCAACTTGATAGCCTTTTATGAGGACGTAACCCGGTGGACAGATGATGGTAAAGCTGTGGATGTGGTCTATCTCGATTTCAGTAAAGCGTTTGACACGGTCTCCCACAGCATCCTCGCAGCTAAACTGAGGAAGTGTGGTCTGGATGATCAGGTAGTGAGGTGGATTGTGAACTGGCTGAAGGAAAGAAGCCAGAGAGTGGTGGTCAATGGGACAGAGTCCAGTTGGAGGCCTGTGTCTAGCGGAGTCCCTCAAGGGTCGGTACTGGGACCAGTTCTATTCAATATATTCATTAATGACTTGGATGAGGGAATAGAGTGCACTGTCAGCAAGTTCGCTGATGACACAAAACTGGGAGGAGTGGCTGACCCAACGGAAGGCTGCGCAGCCATTCAGAGAGACCTGGACAGGCTGGAGAGTTGGGCGGGGAGAAACTTAATGAAATATAACAAGGACAAGTGTAGAGTCCTGCATCTGGGCAAGAACAACCCCATGTATGAGTACAAGTTGGGGACAGACCTGTTGGAGAGCAGCGTAGGGGAAAGGGACCTGGGGGTCGTAGTGGACAGCAGAATGACCATGAGCCAGCAGTGTGCCCTTGTGGCCAAGAAGGCCAATGGCATCCTGGGGTGTATTAGAAGGGGTGTGGTTAGCAGGTCGAGAGAGGTTCTCCTCCCCCTCTACTCTGCCCTGGTGAGGCCGCATCTGGAATATTGTGTCCAGTTCTGGGCCCCTCAGTTCAAGAAGGACAGGGAACTGCTAGAGAGAGTCCAGCGCAGAGCCACGAAGATGATTAAGGGGGTGGAACACCTCCCTTATGAGGAGAGGCTGAGGGAGCTGGGTCTCTTTAGCTTAGAGAAGAGGAGACTGAGGGGTGACCTCATTAATGTTTATAAATATGGAAAGGGCAAGTGTCATGAGGATGGAGCCAGGCTCTTCTCAGTGACATCCCTTGACAGGACAAGGGGCAATGGGTACAAGCTGGAACACAGGAGGTTCCACATAAATATGAGGAAAAACTTCTTTACGGTGAGGGTGACCGAACACTGGAACAGGCTGCCCAGAGAGGTTGTGGAGTCTCCTTCTCTGGAGACATTCAAAACGCGCCTGGACGCGTTCCTGTGTGATATGGTCTAGGCAATCCTGCTCCGGCAGGGGGATTGGACTAGATGATCTTTCGAGGTCCCTTCCAATCCCTAACATTCTGTGATTCTGTGATTCTGTGATTCTGTGATTCTGTGATTCTGTGATTCTGTGATTCTGTGATTCTGTGAGGAGCCTTCAAATGAAGGAAGCGAGAGACGTGCTGAAAAACAAAAGGAGGCTCATAACACCATAGAACAGCCCACAAAGAGAGGGTTGTTTTGGAAGGTACCTCAAAAAATGATCTGGGCAAACCTTTTGCGGGAAAGGGAGCCTAGATGAGATTATCTAGCGCCTGTCCAATGACATACTGAAAACCTTCAGTGATGGGGATCCTACCGCATTCCTGGGGAGGTTATTCCAGTAAATGATTGTTCTCACTGTAAATCTTTCTTATATCAAGACAAAATGTCTCCGTTGCAACTTGTATCTGTTGCTCCTTGTCTTCTCAGTGTGGCTCCTTGTGAAGAGAGAACCTCTGTCTTCTTTGTAGCTGCCCTTTAAGTACTGGAATACTGTGATAAGTTCCCTACTAAGCCTTCCCTTCTCTGGGGAGAAAAGACCCAACTCCCTCAGTTGTTCCTCATAGGGCAGGTTTTGCAGCCCTTTGCTCATCATGACCCTCCTTTAGACCATATCCACTCTGCCTGCCTCACTTGTGAATTGTGGGGACCAGAACTGGACACAGTACTGATAAGCGGATGTTCACATCTCTTGCTGTCTCTCTGCTAATAATGCCTCTGTGGATGCAGCTCAGGATCCAGTTTGCCTTTGTTGCTTCAGTGGTGCACTGCTGACTCATGTTCAGGTTGCTGACTCGGGTTGTTATGCATACAGCAGATTGTTGGAGCTTTTTGCCGTGGGATGTTGGTGATGTTAAAAGCTTGCATGAGCTTGGGGGAGGCTGTCGGATAAGCTGGAAGAAAACACCATTGTGATATCTCTAAACAGAGTTTGCCTATCTGGCTTGGGAAGTCCCCAGTGTGGAAAACAATTGGAGGCTAGGAGGCTATTTGGGAAGTAGGTTTCCTTGTCCTCATTTTTCTCTAGGGATTCCTAGACCTGGGATAAATGGATACTTGAAGACCCAGTAGGCCATGCTTAGGTTCTTAGTAAAGATTCTTTGGATTTCACAAGAACACTGATGCTTTCCAGTGGGGTATGCAGAGTAAGTTGCTGAGTCATCTGTGTTAGTCATCCCTTAAAAGTGATCAGTGTAGTGTTGTTTTCTTCATTTTCCAGCCTTAGTTCTGACATGACCGCTCCTGCTTCCAGCCCCTACACTGAGGGAACAATTCCATAGCTGAGGAATTCAGTGCAGTTAAAAATACCAGTGTGAAATACTCAGCCTCTGACTATCATACCTTTTGAGAGGGTGCCTCACTTTTTTTTTTTCAATTGAATTCCCTTAAGTTGGAAAAGCTTATTCAGATTCTTGGCTTCTTGTGACTTGTTTTATCTTGCAGAATGAGTGACAGGTTAGATAAAACACTGGATTACTTTCACTGGTGTTCTTCATAAAGCATTTTAGATTCTGCTCTCGAGATGAATTGTAAGTCTGCCATTCACTCACTTGCTGCTCTTCATCTTGTCCGTGTCTTTGTATCAACTAGCTTATGAGGTCAAGCTCTTAACATTGAACTTAGAGAGATGAACTATAAAATGGATGTAATCCCTACTCTTTTATATGTGTGTTTGTTCAAAAACAAACAGCAAGAGGTAAATAATAGTGCAAGAGCAATAAGAAACTGAATTTCATAGCAACAAGAAGATTGTCCTTAATTGTAATGACTACCTGTTCCATGAAAAATAAACTTAACTCCTTTCTGGATGCTGGGTCTAGAATCACAAGCCTTCCACCTCTGCTCTCTGCTTTTCTGTCTGTGAATGTTTGTGTTTAAAGTTGACTCTTATCTAGGATTGTGAGAACTGGGATAATACTGATGCTGCTACTTGTAGGGATCTGAGCTGAATGAATTTTATTTGTGAAAGTCTTCATTAGTATTGGGCAGTGAGGAATAGCACCACAACAAGTACAATGAGGCACCTGAGCTTTTGCATGTCATGTGGGTGAATCACAAGCTGGGTGATTTTCCCATGGCTAGTGGGAATTTATGCATTTCTGATGCATTTTTCCTGTAAGAGGTATTATATATGCTATATGAGTGCAGAATGCTTCTGTTTAACAGGTAGGTATTGCTTGCATTTATGTGCACTAAATCCAGTGACACTAGTGCTTTTATGTTAGATTCCTTTGGAAAAACTAAATTGGCTTTTGGAACTAGATAGCTGTGGATTAGCTGAGCTAGCTAATGGGAACTAGATAGTAGGCAGTGACTTTGTCATCACTTTCAGCTGTGTTTTGGCAGTTTATAAGCATACTTTGTTTATACTGGAAATCGGATGAAATGCTCTTGCATACTTTCAGGATCATGGACTTGATAGCTTATAGAATCTTAGAATATCTCAAGTTGGAAGGGACTCGTAAGGATCAAGTCCAACTCCTTGCTCCTTGCATGACTACCTAAAACTAAACCATATGACTAAGAGCATTGTCCAGACACTCCTTGAACTCCGAAGGCTTGGTGCCATGATCACTTTCCTGGGGAGCCTGGTCCAGTGAGCAACCAGCCTCTCGGTGAAGAACCTTTTCCTAATGTCCAGTCTGAACTTCCCCTGTCGCAGCTTCATTCCATTTCCTCCTGTCCTATTGCTGGTCACCAGAGAGAGGAGATCAGCACCCCATCCTCTGCTGCCCCCCTTGAGGAAGCTGCAGACCTTAGTTGTAGACTGTGGCATGTATCCAGACATTTGAGACGTGACCATACGTTGTAGTTCCAAATGAAAAGCCTCTCTGTCTTCTTTTGAATAACCAATCCCAGAGATCTCCCTGTGTCATTAACATGTTAGTGTTAATGAGGTCCAACTTGCCTGACTGAGGTACATGCTATGCTTTCTTATATGGTCAAGAGGGGCAATACAAGACAAAGAGGGAAGATCCAGCAGTGGTTTACAGGTGGAATTGCAATTCTCAGGGATCACACCATTAATTAGGAAGAGGGCTGGACTGGTATATAGCTAGTCCAAAGCTAACTTGGCAGAGTCAGCCAGTGTGGCCACTACTGGCTTGTTTCTTCTCCTAGCCAGCAATTCAAATGTGCTACCTCTTTATTGTAGGACAGACAGCGGAATATGCTGATGTAGCTTCAGCAGTGGAGACACCCAGGTTGCTTGCCTAACCCAATGAAACATCTTTCCCTTTCAACTATATGCCAGCCAAACTGCAAAGGAATGATTTGCTAGCATTCAGAATTGTTACAGATAGTACTTTGTTAAAAAGCTTTTTACTGGGCTAAAATTAGGGCAGTTTAACCTCGGGCTTCTCATACTTAACACATTTCTCCCTCTCTTCAGAGGGCCCCCACGTCCACGCCCTGCCCCGGTGTCTGGAGAGGCTGAAAACAAAGAGAACCATCATGAGGCCAATGCTATGAGTCAGCAGCCGCTTCGCCGTGGGTATAGGCGCCCATACAACTACCGGCGTCGACCTCGTCCACCCAGTGCTCCAACTCAGGATGGGAAAGAGGTATGCACGCTCCTGGCAAAATGCATCAGAGACAGAGTTTTGATGTGGTGAATGTTCAAGACCATCTGTTCTGTGGGAGTTTTAACAAGTGTGGTGTTGGTGTGCTGGAGGAGTTTGGCTAAAGTCCAAAGTGCTGATGGTTGAAGGTAGCTGGTTTCATTGCCTGTTCCTTGGGAACTTCTCTGAGAACAAGCAGCTTGTCTTAAATGGAACCAGCAGTGGAATAGGGATTGCTTCTGGGTAGTTCTTAATTGGGGGTCAGACTGTAATAAATATTTTTGAAGTGGAGAGAAACAGCTGTGTGTTCCAGCTTCCTCAAACCTTCAGTCTGTCTGTAATATGAGAGATGGATTTGAAAGCTCCAGATCAATTTCCTGAACTGCTTGAACCAGGTTATTTCAGGGAACTGTTTGCAAACACAGATTTTTACCTTGATGAGGAAAGACCTTCTCATTATACATCTACTTGAGGTGGTCCCCTGACAGAGTCTGCTGTGTGATACTTAAACTTATGTGTATTTCCTATAGTTAATATTTTCTGAGGATTAGTCTTCCTTGATTATTTTAAAACCTGGGTTATGCTGGTGCTACCACTGAACAGAGGGAAGGGTCTGGAGGTCAGTCGTTGCCTATAATGAAGGTTTATTGTGTTTCAGACAAAGGTGACTGAAACACCTGCTGAAAATCCTGCTCCAGTGGCTGAGAAGAGTGGTGCTGAGTAATGTCTGGCTCCCCAGGCACCTTTGCCATCCCTCAGGTAAGAAATATAGATAGTTCCTGTTCTCCAACTGAAGCAGCATCGTGTGTACTTCTAGGACTTGGACTCTGGCCACATCTCCTTATTTATGGCTAGGTATTTGTGATAACTTCTGAGTGCGCTGTATAGGCAAACCAAGGAACTGTTTGCTGCTTTCTCTTCTTTCTCTCCTCTGTGTCTGTATTTGTCACAAAGTAAATTTTGCTTTATCAGTCTGATTTTCAGGAAGATCTGTCCTGTTCATACAGCGATAGCCTCTGCTGATGAGTTTGTAATGTTTTGCTTTAAGAAGATACTGTACCTCTCAGCTTTCAGATAGAATAAGCCAGTCATGCTTATCCTGTGTGTTATGATAACTCCATCTCCACCTGACATGCCACCTCTTCAACAGGAAAATGAAACTTAAACTGCATTTTTTTTTTAATTTGGCTCTTCAACAGGTGTCCTAAGATACAACTCAAAAGTAACACCAAAGAAACATTCAAGCAATAAATTGTCAACAGTGATGACGAAAGCAAAGATTTGAAACATCAGAACTTAAAAGAAAAAAACAATTTACCAGCAGCTGAGATCCAGGGAACGCCTGCAAGATAGATGCATGAAGAGAGAAAAAGAGAGCGAGATTCAGAAAGAGCAACCTCCCCAGTTTCAACAGCAACTGTGGGGTTTTGGTTTTTTTTTTTTTTTAGAATTTCACTGTTTCACTAGTATTGAATTTTTCAATTTTTCTTTTGGTATCAAACTGAAAAGGGATAAAAAAACCCAACCAAAGAACTGAAATTGAAATCAAATGCTTTTTTTATTGGATGCTGGTGCTAAACCTCCCAGGTGTGATGAGTTTTTTTTTTTTCTGTGCCAGTCCTGTTCACTGCAGGACACGGGGAGGAGAAACTTCCGCTTTCCTTGGTAAGATCAGTTTGAAACTGTGCAGCATGGGTGACGTTCCTCACAAATAAAAGTGATTTCAACTACCAAAAACATCAGTTTTAGTGTGTTTGTTCATGTTTACCTTTAAAATAATTCTTGCTGCTTCAGCATTTATATGTGAAAATGAGAGCTGCCTCTTTAATATGTGTTGATGTATCTCGTCTAAAACCATGCTGGATGATACATGTGCAAGGACATGGCTAGGTTAGGTGGCTCTACTTCAATCCAAAACAACTTCTGCAAAGAAATTATACAACAGAGCTATAACCTACACTGTCCTGTCTGCTCTTCTGGCTAAAATGGCATTAACAGTTGGGTTTTTCTGTTACCATCTTGTGGCAGGAGTTTGGAGGATTTGGAGTGGGTTACTGAGATATTATTTTTCCCATTTGTTTGCTGGGCTTTTGTGTTCTGTAAACAGTAGGATCCAAGCTTTGAGACTCCTCTGCTCAAAAAGACAGTGGGCTTTAACTGCCACTTTATTCAAGCTTCTCTTCCAAATAATTGCAGTACATTTTATTAGCCTCTCCACTTTTCCTTGAAACCAGTAAAGTCTTTGTACCTGTGCTATCTTGTGTTAATGAGCAAAGTACTGAACTGCCTTACTAATGTGTGTGTATTTCTAATGTTCCTCCCTAAAACTTGGATGCCTTGCGCTATCAGCCTACTTCCAGCTGTTGAATATGGGTGTGTTTCTTCAGCTATCTTGTGTCCTTCATTCTCTAGTCCAACACGTCTCATGTTTCCTGTCTTGCAGTTGCTGTTATCCAAACTTCAGATAGTATATTTTTTTCCTTAAAACACTGCTTTCTGTTCTTAGCTAGTCAATATTTACCCAGCCTTTACTGAGTAACACTTCACGTAAACCCCCTTGGTCTGGAGCAACACTGTAACTGTACCCATGTAGGACTAAATGAGAGTAGAGAGATTCTTGGCAGGTACTTTCTGTCCTTGTCTCCTCTGGTTTCCCTGTTCTTGCATGCTATGAATAATCAAAAATTATATGAGATTTTCTGGAGAGACACTTTCTCATCTTACTCCACAGGAAATTAGAAGTAGGGGAAGTGTAGGGGATAATTTAACTCCAAAGCACTTTGCTTCCAGCTTCTGGGAAGATGAGGAATGGCCCTTGTACCCTGTTGCCTTTGCCTTGGGGGCATAGGGGAAGGTTTAGCGATGCATGAGTTGCACTGCCCACGGCTGACTTCATTGGGGACTTTCTGCTTGCTTTTGCAATGAGTTAGGAACTCTTAATGAGATGTGAAGTGAAAGCTACAGCCTTGGTTCAGGAAGGAGAATGCTCCTGACTCCCTTGAGGACATACACTGCTGCATTCCCTGCAAGCTCATGTAGTGTAACCTGCTGTTACAGCACTGGATCGCTTACCCAGCAGTTCTGAAAGTACAGTAATACAAGGATTACTGTGAGACTGAACTTTTGCACCGGATCTGGTAAGCTGTAGACTGAGGAAGATGTTGAGATACACAGTGGTATTCTAAAGTCTTTCCTTGGAAAATGAAGAATACAGCTGTTTTGACACACAATAAAACTTAATAAGGTGAGGAAAACATGAGTAATGCACCTTTTTACAAATTCTTAAGCAGGATAATACTTATTAGACTTTAGTTTTGTTCAGAGCTAGATCTATTTCAAGCAGATTGGGGCAAGGTTGGCAGTTTCACTGTAATATAAACAGATGTAAGATATTTATAAATATTGAAACATTACTGCAGAATTTGTCATAAAAACTACTTGAACTGCCTTCAGTTGTTCAAAAGCAAGTGTTTTTTCTTAAAGTGAGATTTGACAGGCCGAACAAATTTTTTCATTTCTGAAAAAGTGTAGGTCAGATTTGAATCAGTTTAACAAAAGTATCTAACTTGTTATCTTTATCTTATGAAAGGATAAATTGAGGGAGAGATGCAAATAGTGTCCTATCATCTAGTTTTTTTCAGTTATTTCAGTTGTACCTTTGTGATAAGAAGAATCTTTGCATAAAACAGAAGCTTGTGACTGACATAACCCCCTTCATCCCTGCTTATGAAAATATAGACTCAACTCTAGCAAGTCTAAAGCACTTACTAAAATTACATTTTAAATGACTTAAGGCATAAATTGTTCCCTTACTAGGCCACTTGTTCTCTTAGCTAAAGTTTGGCTGAAGAAAAGTAAAACTGGTGCTCAGTAATGAGGGTCAGTTCTCTTAGCAACTGTGGTGCTTGTGGACCTGTAAATAAGGCTGCGAGTTACTTGCCTCAAGCAGAACTTCAGATGAGTGCTTAGTTTGTGTTGTGCTGTTTTCTTTTTTAAAAGACTTCTAGCTACCAGGATTTTGAATTTACAGAGTAGTTGATATGCTTTTATACCTACTTGGAGCTATTGTTTTTGTGCTATGTTCATTCTCTTATTTCAGCATTCTTCCCTTTCATGGGCACTTATAATGGCTTACACTTGGAGCGGATTGTACTTTTATAGTGTAATCATTTTACAGTGTTTTCATAATACTCTGCCTGCCTGACTGTAACCAGGCTTTTTGCTTGTGAAGGCAGCTGTCTACTGTTACTTAGCCACAAAAATATTCCCTGTGACTTGTGATCTTTTGAGGAGGATAAAGAAGGGAAGAAGAAAGTTCTGTAGGCCTTCATCTGTGCACTGTTTCATTTAAACATAATAGTCTTGCAATGACAAGATATTTACCGATTCAGAGAAATATGTATCCTGTAAACTTCTGCATTGAGCAATATTTTATCCATGTGCAGCCCTTCCCACCCCCTTCCACAGGAGGACTTGTACACAGCTGCAACAAATGCCTTGGAACTGAAAGAGACTTTCTGCTGCAGTTGGAAAAGCTTTGGAAGTGAAGTCTGTGCTGCATAGAACTTGATTTCACAGCCCTTAGGGCAAGCTGTGCACATACTTATTCCATGCCAGGGCACATGCTTGAGACTCCCCTATAGAATACTAGAATGAACTTGCATGTGATCTGGATAGCAAGATCCTAATAGCTCTAGAACAGTGGTTTTCAAACTCTTCATTTTGTAGAAGAAACTTCAATTTGTAGATCCATGGACATTTGTAATGAAGATGGAAAGCTATGCAAGTCTGACGCTCAGTTATTTGTTGTGGCTTTTTAGAAAGTGTATTTGTAGGTCCCTAGTTCTAACCCACAGCCTTAGTCATTATTATCCTTTCTGCTGGTTTGGCTTTTTGGAGAACCAGCTAGCCTTCAGCATCACTGGGATTCTGTAGAAAGAAAGTATCTGCTCAGAGATGTTCAGACATACTTGGGGGAAGAACAGCTGCACAAGCCAAGCGGCAGTAGGACCCTTGGTCAAGCGTGAAGGAGATGAGAAGTTTTGGAAGCTGTGTCAAACAAGTGGCAGCTTGAACTCTTCATTTTGTGCTGTTGACAATAGTGGAGCAGTGTAGCTCTGATTTGAGTCTTAGAGCTAGACAACAATGTACTGTGCAGAAAATTGATCCTGATGACTTAGAAGTAATAATTTATTAGCTGGTGGTACTAATATCTTAAGGTTTTAAAATGTGATAGGAAAGACCTACAGAAAGCTATCCCTGAGTTCAGAGCTTCATATTTCCTGTTGTCAAAATGCATCATTCTTCAATGCTTGGCTATCAGTCTGGAGTTTTGACTTGTAGATTGTGACTTTGTAGGACCACTTAGGTCCTTAGAATTAGTCAGGAACTGCTTTTACAGTGCATTTCTAAGGACAATTGGCCATAAAGTACGTATCTGTAGTACAGAAAGAGATCTGCTCTCAAAAAATTTGGAGTGGGGATTAAATGTGTGAAGATCCACACAGTCTTAGCTCAGATAAGCAGTTTGTGTTAGTGTCGGCCTGGAACTCAACTTTAGCTGCACCTCAAAGTCAAACTTCTGCTGTTTTAACGTATTAGGTAACCGCGGGTAGGTGGTAAGAGTCAAAATGTGCTTTGTACAGTGTACTTGTAATAGTCTTGTCTTGTTTCCAGAGGTTAGAGGGTCTTTGTTCTGTGGTTACTGCTCAGTGTGTTGGTCTAGTCAATTATTTTCACTTCCATTATGTAATACTTGCATTTTTGTCCATGTGCTGTTCACAGTTTTTAATGGCCGCTAAATCTTGCCCTTCTTCCTTTTAAAATACATATGGCTTCAAAAATTTGTAATCTTACCTAGGTTCGTATTCCAGTGATCCAAACCCAGA
Source organism: Nyctibius grandis (assembly GCF_013368605.1). NCBI lineage: Eukaryota > Metazoa > Chordata > Aves > Nyctibiiformes > Nyctibiidae > Nyctibius > Nyctibius grandis. The sequence continues at coordinate 75,861,667 of NC_090662.1, read as the reverse complement.
GCACCTAGAGAAAACCAGGCAGGTGAGGTAGACAAGAGCTTGTCAGAAACAGAAAAATGAGAAAATATCCTAATATGTTTTCTTTGGAAAAAATGTAAATCCATTTTACAGTGGTGCAGAAGCAGGAAGGAGGCGGTGCTATAAAAAAAGAAATCGGTACTAATAGAAGGTACACAGAAGAGGCACTGCCACTTTCATGCCCATAGTGCCTAGGTGATACAGTCCTTGCCCTGGAGGAAATGACTGACTCAGAAGGAATGTTGTTCACCCCATTTGTTCTCAATAAGCTCTTTGCTTCTCTGCTAAGAATGACAGCAAAAAGAACGTTATTTTAATACTAGTGTGTCTAAATAGGGCTGTTAGAGATTCAGTAATCTCTCTGTACACACTTCACGAAAAATTGCTGCAAAGATCTGGACTGAAATTTTGAAACAATTTATGCCAACAAGCAAAACAGTTAGTGTGGATTCTCTTTTTGAGCCTTTCTGAGGTCACCTGAATTGGGGCTGTAATAATCAAGAGCTGGAAAGCACTAATACTAAATGAAATAAATATTCTAAACAAAGCTCTAGGCCATGTTCTGACAAAGATCGAGATGCCTAAGTGGACATGTGAAATGTTCACAGCCCCTTCCCAGTTGTTTTATACTGTTTCATATACACAGTTTCAACCATCAAAATTTCCTGGGAGGCTGCATGTTGGCCTTTTAGCTAAGTCTCATCTGCTTCTTGGTAAGAGACTGATAACAGAAACTAAACAGTCTTGAGAATCCAGGCAGCTCCGATGAGTGCAGTAGCACCTGAGTTGCTAGACAAAAATGGGCCACAGGACACCTTGCATCCCTCTGTTTTATACAACATATAGATGTTTACATTCAGAAGAGGAATGTGCTTTGAGCTATGCCATTGCAGGCTCTTTGGACCAGACAACATCTGGCTCAGTTTGATGGCTCTGGGATAGTTTGCTCTTAGGCATCCAACTCTCGCCTTGCCGACAGCTTAAGCATATAACTATGATCAGTAAATTTTGTTGTGACAAGGACAGCAAAAGCATTGCAGTGTCAAACACCAGAACATCTGCTACCCTTAATAGGTGTTTAAGGGTTGATCTGTAACCTCTTTGCTAGGCTTCACACACTGCTTGATTAAAGCTGATATCCAACTGTGGAAATAAGACTTGGCCTATCTATTAATGCAAAACGAACCAGGATGAATACAAATTCCAGTACCTGTCCAGGCATCTACATAACAAGAAAAAAAAATACCAACATGTCAACTGATTTGTGACATGCTTATTACGTGTTACTTAACAGAGGCGAAGGAATGAATAACTAAGGAAACATAATTCCTTACTGCTGTATTTGGGCATACAGATTGGCAGTGCACCAGTGCCAACTTCTCTTGCTTCTGTAGCTGTTTTGCAGAAGCTCACTTTGCCTTAAATGCAGTACAGGAAGCACCTGTGTGTAACTGCTGTACAGGCTCAGATCACAAAAGGGGAGTTCACTGAAAGTGAAAATAAAGTTAAACTGCTGCTGACACTTTTCATTACAGAAATCTTTGGTGATGGGTGACTGAAGAGATACCAACCCAGCAATTCAGATTACTGTTACTTTTAAGTTATGTGAGCACTAGGTGGGGCAGTTGTTCCACATCCTTTTTACTGAAAAATTTTATTACATGCCCCTGTGACATGAAATCAAGGTGTTTCAACGTGGGCTATCTCGTTTCTGCTGCAAGCCTAAAGCATCTAGCTGGGCTGAAATGCGGTAGATGGTGAGATGCATGAAGCAGCACTCACAATCCCCACAAGCTGATTCTCAGTGTAAAAAATAAAAGAAACACAAATTATTTCAGTAGTAAAGGAAAAGTATCATCATCTTGCTGTATAGTTTTTCAAGGAATATGTGCTGTTCCTATGCTGTTGCATATCTCTAACTCTCATCTGCATATCCTCACACAGGTGGGAAGAAAATCTTGGGGAGAAAGAGGCAGACCCAGCCTACTCATCCAGCCAGATTCCCCAAGCAGAGTACATGCTGTGCTCCTAGCTGCAGCCGCTGGTGCTGTATTCCCTACTTCTGTCCCTAGCGCTCATCACGGTTAGGTGTTTGTGGTCACGTGTGTGAGAACTTTCAGGAGCAAGAAAAAGGGTGGCAGAGATGACAAATATTCACAGGTATCCCCAACACCCCTCCTGCAAGCTCATTCTGTTCCTTCACAGTGGGTGACCTGGTACCTCAGTGTAAGCACCTACCCTTCAGACTAAATTGGTGCCTGATGGTTAATAGGCTATCATTTGTCTGCTTTTTGGTGAGGACAAAATCAAGGTGCTCTTACTGCCATCTGTTGATGGTGCTGTAATGCCTTCTGCCTCTGAGGTTATACAGAAAAAAATCCATTTTCCAAAATTCAGAAAGGAAAAGTTGTAAAGTGATGAGACTTGAGGACTGAAGAAAATGTTACCAGATGCCTTCTCTCCTTACAGCTACACTCTCTGATCATGACCCTTCACTCTGGAGAAACACAATATTCTGACAAACTCACTTATTGTAGCCTTCCAATCACAGGAAATGGGATTCACCTTCACATAAAAATACTTCACTGAATGTCACAATTAATTAAAAGACATATTTTTTAAAAGTGTTGGTTTTGAGCAGTGTTTTCTATTCTTAGTGGGACTCCTGGATTCAAAAAAAAATTTTCTTTTTTTTTTTTTTTTTAACACTGGCCACTTAGTTTAATTGTCTAAATGAAAAGTGAGCTTTCTGGAAAACCTACAGTCAATCTATACGTAGCACTTTACGGCCAAAAGGTCACATAAAAATCACAAAATTCAGTACATTCCTACACAAGCTGTTAAAGTCAGTGCCTCTTCAAAGAATTTAGGTTTTAACACAGACTTAGAGAATGAAGACAATATAGCCAAAAGTACCAAAGTGACAACATGCCATTAAATATCCTCCAGAGAGGAATAACTTGCACTTAATCAAAGTGCAAGATTCCTCATGCTGCTCTGCCATTTTGCCCTATTTTGGCTGGAATAAAGACCTACCTGCTGGAAAATCAAGAGTAGAATTAAAAGTTTTATGTTCTTAATCATTTGTGCCTCTAGAAACACTTGCTAGCAATGCAAAAGAAAAAAGGGGGGGGGGCAAAAAAAGTGAAATTACTTATATATTTTTCACTTAGGTGGTCTAAACTGTCTGTGAATGGAGATTATTCTCAAGAGAGTACCTAGTCTAAAACTTAGCAAACTTTTGACAGGTTATTGAGATGTGATTTAAATCATTAAATGGCTCTTCAAAGGAGATTGAGATGCTCTCACTTCCTACATGGTGCTTACTTTCTAGTTAAAAGAGACTAATTTTAATGAAAGGGAAGTTCCTTCTCAAAACTTGCACTGATTTCCATCTGAGATAAAATGCTGATTTGCGCTTTAACTGCAAGCCACAAGGTGGTACCCTTAATCCACAGCTTGACTGCAAAAGAAACACAATTTTTTTTCTTTTCTTCCTTTTTTAATATTGCACAGTTGGAACATACGGAGAAAAGCATGTTTTATAACATGGTTAATTTGGTTTCTGCAGCAACCCCACGGACTGCACCATACACAGTGCAGTCTATAATGGTAAACGATTTTCTCTTAAACAAGACATGCTACCTTCAGAGGGTTTGAGAAGCACAATCTTTCTGGGAAAACCAGTCCAAAGAAATGGTTAAAAATCCAAGGAAACAAAATGAAACAACTACAGATTAACTATCTAAATAATACAATTCTGTAACTGAACACCTATTTGGCAATCCCACATCAAAATAACCCAATGTATCTGCAAATCTAGAATTTCACCTGTTTTTCATTTGGAAAAAAAAGTAATTCTTCAGTTTTCCTTGAAAGGCATGTGCTGGTGCAATACCACTGCGATGGTCCACTGTACCCTCCCCTGCTCCCCCCTCCATTTGTTCAGGTGTAGAATTCCATGTATATTGATGATAAAGTGAGTATGATCTTCCAGGAAGAAAGACACAGAAAGCATGTAAGTTGTGTATGCACAACACTACAAGGATTACTGAAGAGCATAATAAAAATAGACACATTGTTACCTTTTACCTTCAACAATATAAATATATATATATGTGTAATCTCATTAAAATACTTCCATAGATGTAACTACTATATAAGTAGTTCTTAGCAAGATGAAAGCCAATCCATTTTCCACAGTGTCTGTGAAACCTCCACGGCTGGAAAACAAAAAGACTGGAGTGATTTTCCAAGGGATGTAGTTCTGCCAGCATGACTGAATTCAATTTATTCCTTTTTTTGCTCTTCACCTTTAGACTCGCTTAGGACCTCTTGCCATTTCTTCTCCATCTCTTCTTTGCAACTGAGGAAGGCATCTTCCAAACGCCTCATGGAGCTGGCCAGATCTGGGTTGGTACGTAGGACTACCATGTCATATGCCATCCAGGTTGCCTGCACTACAAACCCAACAGATACTACTAAGCCAGGAATTTTGGCTAAATAAAAGCAATGGCTGATTCAGTAAATGAATAAAGGACATGAATTATTATCAGTTCAGATCTTATGTCAGAGAAGGCCTGCTGTAAAATAAAGTGGAAACTGCCCACAGTAATACTCAAGATTAAATAAAAGACTGTTCAGTACTATTTTATAAATGTCTCAAAATATTTCAGAATGGACGTATACTGGTGTAAACTACAAAAGAGAGATAGATACTTTTACTTAAAGATTATAACAAAATAAATAATCAAAAAGAAAGCTTCAACAGACTGTTTTAGAATAAATGAACCATAGAATCCTCTCTCCAGACCAGTTACAGTCAGGAGGCTTGTGTTAGGTGAGGAAGAGTAAGTTCAAGGAGGCTGCAGCATAGAGATGAAAGGTTTTAAGAACAACATAAATAACGAAATTGACTTTGAAATAACGAGTATCTGATAAAGCAGAGCAAATCGTTTTAGCACTTACTTCATACTTTCCCTTTCATTTTACCATAAATTGACTGCAGTTTTCTCAATGGCATTCATAAATTGTGTTAATTACAAATAGTTTCATTAACAGTTTCCAGCCATTCTTGATAGTTGCACACAGTTTCTGACAGAATTTTTGCAGAACATGGAGAGGAATATGCAGACCCCTCCATACATACAGGATTGAGATTAAATCCATCAACTATTAATTTCAATTCTGAGCCATCTGAAACTTCTAGATTATTTGCATGCTTTCTCACAATTAAGAACATTAGGGCATTAGTTGATGGTGATTGTTTCCGCTAACATTTCTATCACACAGAAGTTTACAGCAGTGAATATAAATAATAAATCTTCAGTGTCTTCACTCTAGTAGACAAATCCATGTCATTCTTAATAAAGATGGGTACCTGTTAGTTTTTCAATTTCCTCCAGAAGTTTTTCTAAGTCCCTGTTCAGGTCCTCCACCATCTTTACCATGTCATCATAGTTTCCTTCCTGAGGTTCTGGTTCAGCCATCTAAAAGGAAAACAGGAATTTCATACTTTATTTTACTTTTAAATGAGTTGATTTTCACAGCTGAGAAAAAGTAACATTGTAATAAATTAAAAAAAAAACCCACAACAATTTACACATAACTTCATTAAGAATCTGACCTTAAAGTTACTGGTCCTCATCTGTATGCTGCATACTATTTTCAATCCATTTTGCAATTAATTTAAGCAGAAAGAATCGCATTCAAATATGCTGTGTTTGTGCCAAATACAGATTTTGGTACCAGTAAAGACAAAGATCACTGTGTCAAACACTTCATTAGAAAATTTCATCTATTATCCTGGTACAGTTGTCTTCAAGCTTCTCTCCCAAATATTCTGCTGTAGGGCAATTCCTAATTTTCAAAGTTAGTTGTAAAATCCCCATTTGTACCCAGTATTTCACACTTGCGTGTTACAGCCAGGTAACTACATACACTGAGTTCTGTCAGCAAATACGCAGCTAAGTGCTTATGATTAACTAACATCTGCTTAAGTTATAGGTAGGAAAATTTCAGGAAGTAAAAACGCTTGGGGCAAAAATGTAGATTTAGAGGCCCAACTTCTGCAATTAAGAATTTCAGAACCTTGATACCTTTAACCAAAAATGTGACACACAGCCTTGCCTTTAATTTCCTGTTCTGAAAACCGCCAATGGATGGGACGAAACTATGAAGGAGACAGAAGAGCTTTACTGTAGGAACTTATACACGTCATGCAGCAGGCACAGTTTATCAGCTTTCTTTTTCTTAATATATGATTTCACAAACTCAGTTAGTGGGTATCCATCTTCCATTTTTTATTGCCGATAATGTGCAAGGAATGCAAGGGTTTATAACGGCTTTACAGCATTTTAAAGCAATGCCAAGTCTTATCAAATGACGCTTGGTGTTCAAAGGTCTCTTCACAAAACCAGAGGCCTTACAAAGCCCAAACCTCCCCGCTGTACCACGAGGGGCGCGCTTCAACTTCCCACCAGGCCTGCACTAGGCCCGCGGCGCCGGGGTACTGCTGGGCCCAGCGCGGGGGCCGTGTGAGGAGCGCCCCTCGGAGGGCGGTGTCGCCCACCTGTGACCGGCCCTCACCCCACAGCCCGCTTCCTCCCTCCCGCGGGGCAGGCCCTCCTCCCCTTCCCGCCCGGGCAGGGTGTCCGCCGGCCTCCGCCGCCGCCGCCTCACCCTCCCCTCTCCCGCTAACGCCAGCCCCGCGCTCGCGGGGCCCGCGCGCTCCCGCCTCCCCGGCCCGCCGCCGTCGCCAGCGGGGGCGGGGAAAGGAGCGGGAGGGAACGGGACACGAAAAAAACGCCCTTCTGTCCCCTCCGTCCTCTCCTGCCCGCTCTGACCCCGAGCTCCCGAACTCGATTAATTCTGTGTTTCACGAAAACAAGCACTTCGGTGTGGAGTTGGGCGGCCGAGGGACAGGAAGGGGAAAGGCAGGGGCTTGCCCCCCGCGCCGCGGCAGGGAGGCGTTCCGCGGCCCTGGGGCCGGACTGTGGCACGGCTCCGTGTCCCGCCACCCGCCTCCTCCCAGCACACCGCAGCCGGTCCTGGGCCGCGGCATGGCGGGCCCCTCAGCCGGCCTGCCCCCGCCCCCCCCCCCCCCCGGCCTCTGGGGCAGGCCGGGCCTGCTGGGCAGCGCCCCGTCCCCTGCCCGCCGCGGTGCCCTAATTGCCCTTCCCCGGAGGCTGGACAACAGGAGGTAACCCCCTCCCCATGCTTACCGCCCCCCTGGCTGTCCCTCAGCCCCTCCCCCCCTACGTCCGGGGCCTCCCCTCACCCTCCTTCTCTGCCCGCCCCGAGCCACGGCCGGCTGCCCGGCACCAGGCGGCCTGTCCCCTCTCCTTTCGGGAATTGCCCTGAAAGTAACACAAAAGTTACTTTTGAGCCCAAAGTTTGAAAGTTGGGTGGTGCCTCTGCTTCTTTTCTATGGGGGTCCATCTCCCTGCCTGTGTGATGGACAGAGACTTCAGACCAGGGCCTGCAGCGACAGGACAAGGGGCAACGGTTTTAAACTCTAAGAGACTAGTTTTAGATTAGATATAAGGAAGAAATACTTTACAGTGAGGGTGGTGAGACACTGGAACAGGTTGCCCAGGGAGGTGGTAGATGCCCCATCCCTGGAAACATTCAAGGTCAGGTTGGATGGGGCTCTGAGCAACCTGATCTAGTGAAAGATGTCCCTGCCCATGGCAGGGGGGTTGGACTACATGGTCTTTAAAGGTCCCTTCTGACCCAAACCATTCTGTGATTCTATGATATCTGTCTTCATAAAAAAAAAAATATCAGAGAAAGTGTTTGCAGGAGCTGGCAAAGAAGGGTTAGAAATTTTCTGATGACTGAGCAACAAGACTCTAAGTTTGTCAAGAGTTTGCTGATACCAGGAATTATCTGGTATACAGCAGGGTGAGAATCAACTACCTTCTCTGAATTGCTCATGCCCCAAATCGCGTCTCGTTCCAGATCAATATCCAAACCTTAAACAGTGTGGGTTGTCTCTTGTTCTCCTTTTTCATCCACGCAAACACAAACTTAGTCCTCGTTTTAAATGACTGAGTATATTAGTATTCTCACCATACATGAAACTTACTCATATCTTGCTATCACCACTCATTTCACTGCCAGCTGAGTAGCTGGTCTGAAGATGGCAATCTGTCTTCAAAACAAACAAAATGAAGTATCTGTTCAGCCAAGTTGTATGAATGCTGTGGAATTTATCACAGAGAATTGTGTTGCTAAAGTTTTGCAGGGGTTCAAAAGCAGTTGAGCAAAATCCTTCAAGACTTATGAAAGAAAAAGTTGTATTTGGCTAAGTAAATCCTTCAACCACAGGCTGCTGGAGGCTGGGGGAAAGTGTTAAGGGAAGTATCGGTTTATGTTGGTACAGTCTTTTCGTTTCCCTAGGCACTCACACTGAAAGCTGTCTGAGGCACAGTCCTAAGCTGATGGACCCTCGGTTTGAGGTGGCACAGTCATTTCTTAGGTAACCCCAGCTCCTAAATTCTGTGCCTTTGAGCTGTCTCCCAGATGCTGCCTTCTGCTGTACATATGTGTCTATGTGGTTAGGAGCCCGATTTTTGGTCTAGTGGTGTTGCTTTTTAATACTGCTTCATTACGCTATGAAAACCTGGGCAGCAAATGCCATGTGTTTATGCATGTAATTCCAATAGCTTAGCAGCCACCTTGCTACTGCATAATAATGAATGTGCTAGAATCCATTTCCAGTGACACTGGCAGACAGGAGCATGTTTTGTTTCAACATGTCTCGGTTTATTTGTGATTCTTCTCTACTATAATTAGGACACAGCAATGTGTTAGAGGGTGAATTACCAGATGTAAAAATTATATTATTAAATGGAATAGTTCTTAAGTGCATTTTTATGTAACAGTGTTACAGCTCTTGGTGATACTTACTTTCTAGTTCTTCTAAGGTCTCTGGGCATCCTTTCCAGGTGATATCTGGCTTCTCTGCTTCTTTCTGTGTGAAGCCCTACAAATAATTCCATCCTGAGACTGAGTGGTTAGGTCACTATAAGTCTATTCACCAGCTTCTAGGTTTTGCCAAGAGGAGCTGTTGGGTTCTCACTGAAAAATGTGAACAGTGTAAAATGTGGTGGCAAAGAGCAGGAACTTAAAATGAAAATTTACATATTTAACAAAAAGAACATAAGAAACTGAAAGAAAAGGTCAAAGTAACAGAGGAATATGCAGACATACTGTGCTCAGGATTTTGGTTGCTCGGGGCAAAAACACTTGGGAACTAGACAGAGTGGAACTGAATGCATGTGACACGTGCTGCACCTAACTTGCAGTCTAACCATTCATCTATCAACCCTGGACTTCTGGGAGAGGCTGTGGCCAAGCATCCCAGTTATGTTGTGGATAAGTACTGATTTCGGGAGCCCGAAGAGCACCTGCTCTGGGAAGTTATTTCTTTGAAAATGAGGAAGACAACGGAATTTAGCCCAAATGTATGGCATCTAACTTTTGACATTTGACCAAGACATGTAAATCAGGAGCTAGGCTACCCTTTCTACCTGTGATGTCAGTGTAGGGAGAGAGGATTTTAGTACTCTAGTTGCTTTACAGAAGTTCTTATGACCTTGTATTAACTATACAGAGAACCTAGGGCAACTATGCCCTTAACTTAGTTTCTTATCTGTATTGAATGAATCCCAGCTTCTGGGCCTGGAAAATCTGCCACAGAAACCAAAGAGGAAAACTGTACTGTAGCCTGCTTACAGCATCTGACCAGCCTTGAGGTTCTTTCCTGAGCATCTGGTTTGAGCAAGGAGGGCTGAACAAGCCAGTGACTGCATAAAAATGTGCAAATGAATTTTACATTTAGATCTAAGAGTTGGTAATGATAAGGCTTAATTTGGCAGGAAAGTTTGGGAAAAAGACTATTATTAGATGTGCCTAACCCTGAATAGAGGAAGTGCTAGCAAATTACTGGACCTTCAACTGGCTGGTGCAGATTGATGCATAATCTTTCAGTCATTTCATTTTTATAAGGAGAAGCTCTTTTTTTTTCTTTATTTCTTTTCATACAATGCTATCCCCTCCTAACCTTTGTTCCTTTGGAAATTTTAAACAACAAAAACTGCAGGTATGAAGTGAAAATCACACTAGAACTACCATTTTCAAAAAAAATCTAAATATTAAGTAGGCACGTGAATTGTTCTCAAGTCAGAAGACCTGCCATCTTGAGAGGCAAAGCCCATGAGGCAGAACAGAGACATGGGATAATGATGGGAGTTTTTCTTTCACTTCTAGACCATCTGTTCTGATTCTTACCCTATTTGGGGATGAATGGCTGGCTTGCAGAAACAGAAGAACAGGTACTGAGCCTTTAAGCCTCTGTGGGCTTAGGCTGACCAAAAGATCAGTCACAGTCTATCAGCTATAAGTCACAGTTTTAAATCTTACATTAGGATGTGAAAGTAAGTCAGAGACCTTACTGCCTCTAAATTACTGCAGAAAAAGTGAATACCACAATGACATTTACAAAGGGGATCCTTTCATCTGAAGCTTGCCTTTTCTTGTCTAGCAGCAGTTACTTGCAGTATGCTTACCTTCTGGAAGTTGAACTGCAAAATTAGCACCCTTGTTAACAGTCTCAGCACATAGGACGAAGGCTGAATGGTTTGTAGTTGAATTGCTGTTTAGTGCCAGAAATACATCTTGAGGCCGCTGAGCAGCTGCTGTGTGGTTTGGATGGTTGCTAGGTGTGCTATAGCTGTCTTAGAGATAAAGAGGACATTTTTGTTAGTAAGACTGCCAGTCCACTGCCTTTCAGTGTGCCTAATCGTACTTGCTTAAGGAAAAAACAGAGAAGGACAGAGGCATTTAAGCAGGCAGTGTTTTCTTTGTGGATGTGCACACAATACAAGACTTATAGCAGAAGTTTGTTTTTCACAGGACAAAATGTGACAATAAATGACTGCTGCCCCTTAACTAAACAGGGGGTGGAGCTTGTGGATCAGTGAGGAAGATTATATAGTCTGAGGCCTGAACTCTGAACCATTAAAATATCTTCTCCAACCAGTCCGACTGGGAGCATAGCAGAGAGATTGACTGGGGAAACTAAAAGCAGCAGTGGTTGCTGCTTTTCATGTGCATACCTTGAATATTATTTGCCTTTCCCAATCTTTCTTCAACAGTTGGGGGCTGTAGAAACTGTGAAAGAAGGAGCAAAAGGAGGAAGATTGTCAGTTATCATATTTTTAAACAGGAATCTGAATAGGTTCCCCCAGGTGCCCTGGGGAAAATGTCTGTGGAAAGCAACACATTTCAGTAAAGAACTCGTTTAAATGAGGAACTGTCCTTTGCAATTTAGCCACTTTTTAATGGGCAATGAGGTACAGGACAGATCCTTTGCTCCGTCATGAAGAAAATACTGTGGAGAGTCAATGCAAGTTACTACCAGAATAAGAGGAAAGCTGAAACAAGAGCCTGAGCCTACACTCTGCAGCTGTAGTGATTTTTCTAACTCAAGAAAAATTTCGGTCTAGAAGATGTCTCTCCTGATTTCTCAGGGGATGGAAGTCCACATCACAGAGCTATTTCACTAATACTGTTTTGCCCACTTCTGCCAGGCTCTGTAGAGAGATCAAGCAATGAAGAAAACCACTCCTGGTTTCCACCATTTTGCATACACGGACAGTAAATGTCAGCTGGAAGAATAATCCCAGAGAGAAGTTTAGGATGTACTAGTGTACAAATATATTGATATGCAGTCTCTCTTATGGATAAATTAACCATTGTGTTTCAGTATCTAAAGCTATTGCCTCTACCACAACTAAAATTTTCCCACAACAAATTAATATATGCAGCACCGAAGTGTTAACAGCAGTAGGTAAGTTTTGCTCAAACAGTTGGCAGAGATCATATCATCTTCTACGTCTTCCCAAAATCCCCTGCTGGGTGGGGATTGTTGACTGTGAAATTAACTTTGTCTCTCAACGATAGGTCTCATGTTGTTTCCTCTTGTAATACAACTGCCTCTCACTTATAAGAAGTAGGTAAGCAAATAATCTTGTACAGACTCATATAACCAGGAGTGAGGAATCTGAAACTCTTAACACAAGATTTTTCAGTGATAGGAGAGGGCAGGCCAACAGCTGGGACTTGCATACACAGGTTAGGTGGGAAGAAAGTTCCCAGAACTAAAATGCTGAGGAACTGAGGTGCAACGAAGATTACGCGGCACAGCTGCTGAGATCTGAGGGCACCAGCAGAGCACAATGGTGACCCCAAGGGCATCATAGCAGGAAAAGGTCACAGGGCAAGTTCAAGAATATTATCTTGTCTGGTTGGGAAGCTCCGGATGGATTTTGAAGGGGTTTGTAAGTGAGGGACATTGCCAGGGCTATGTGGGAGCTCTGGGCTGGACTGGTGGGAGAAAAAGGCAGGGGAGAGCTGATGGCAGGGCTGGAAAATGCTGACAGAATGCATGGACAGCCCAAGCAGGAGGGATATGAATGAGCAACGCAGAATGTGAAAAAAGCCTGTGTAGCTGCTGTCTGTTGTGGCATGTTTTGATATTATTAATCTTTTCTCTCTTTCTTCATTTGCAGATTGTGTTCCTGATAGAAAGCTTTTTCAGCGTCTGGAGTCTTAGGAGTTTTGTACATATTTTCTGTTCCAAGAACCTGTTTTTTCTAAACATGAACCTGTAATCTGAAGTGTACGATTTCTGTTTGTTACATTAGCCTATCCCTCTTGATCTGTATTTGCCTGCCTTTCAAATTATGCTCCAGGTCCCCGCCGGAGGACTCTTTGCTTTGCCTGTCTCTGTCATCAGTGGGTGAGCAGCTGGTGCATGGAAGCCAGGCAGACCCGTTTTACAAGTGTGTGCCTACCTGTCAGCTCACGTGTTGGACGTACACTCAAGCGATCTCCCTGGGGATACAGCTGAGAAGACCTTGAGGAGTAAAGAATTGAAGCTGGGCAGGTCTGGAGCAGGAAAATCAGTGAGGAGGAACTTAGTCGTAAGAATTACAACCACACAAGGTAACCATCAGCGTTATCAGGAGTGGCCTCAGACAAACTGGGAACTGGCAGCAGGCGAACTTCAGGAAAAGACTACTGCAGGGCAAGAGAAGTGGTGTAATTCAGGTAAGTGAGAGAAAACACTGCTGGAAGATAAGCTAATGGATATTTATTTTTTTAAAAAAGACTTTTATTTACATAAACGTGACCTGAACTAGCATATAGCTGTACCGTGAAGTCTATACGTCTGTGTGTGTATGTATGTGTATATATCTGTGCATGCACTTACTGCTTGTATTGAAGTTACTTATAGTAATAAATTTCTGTGATCATAACGGTATTGGGGTTTGAGAAAAAATTAAAAGATATATGTCCTCTACACGCAGGCTGATTTAAGCAAAATAACTTATAGGCACATTTTAATCAGGAAGAAAATAATGAAGGAAATAATTTTTATATAAAATTAGTCTCAGTTCACTGAAACAATGCATGTGTGTATGTGTATAAATATGTTCAGTGTTTGGTTAAGTAATACATGCCTAGGGCTGGATTCAGAACTAATTAGCATTTGACCTCCATCACTGTTGATTGTAAGGAAACTAACTAATCCACAGTGGTGCAGATATCTAGATTTTTCTGTTTACCTGTTTGCGTGTATCTATGTGTGTGTGTGCGTGAGCTATTGATTAAATTATAAACAAAATGTATGTTGAATGCACCAAGAAACATCCAAAAGTCTGGAAATTGTGAAGCCAACATTGTGTACACAGCTTCAGCTCAGTTTCCTTGTGGCTGTGCATTTATGAAAGCAGATTCACTTTCTATTTCTTAAGCTATTATGCAGCAACGCGATATCATGCAGTATTTTTATCACACTGTTTTTTACAAGAGTTACATGTATGCATGGTCCTTTGAAAAACTCCTTCATTATTCTTATGTCCTGTCACAGCTTTTGCTGTCACAGTTTTTCAGAGTATCTGTATCGAATTTGTGCTAGGGTTTGATACAGGCTTAGTACTGGCAGTTACCACCAAAATCAGAAGTCAATCAGTAAGAAAGAGACAGAATGGCTGGCATTTTCAAAAGTGGTGTGTGATTCTGGCTACACAAAAGGAAGTCATAGGTAAGAGTGGGCTGTTGAGAGTTTGGCCTCTAGACTTTTCGTATTCCAAACAGCCTGCTCACTAAGGGCTTCAGGTTAATGTATTCCTCACTTTTTAAAAATGATTTTAACTTTTATTTTGCAGATCATCTGTAAGGAATTACTTTTTGTGGCCTTAATTCAGGGGGAGTGTGATCAAGATATATGTCAATTTTTCAGAAACTATAGTAGGCTGTGTCTGCATCAGAAAAAAAATTTTGTCTAAATCACCATTCAGTTTCTGTACCGTTTCACAGTTTGTACTCAGACTTCCTCTCGCTGCACAAATAAATTACTTTTTGTGAGATGACCTGAGTTTAAGCAAAACTTAGTACTATGAGAATTTGCATATCTGCACTGATATGGTGCCAGTTTGGACTAACCTTGTTAGCATAAAAGCACAGCAGTGCAGAGTCCTCCTGACTCATATTTCTCAATGCGACTGCTGACTTTGCCTGTTTTTTCTGCTCACTTGAAAAGGAGCCAAGTTTGCCATAAGTAATTCATCTGCTCAAATAGCAGCATGGACCTCATTATTTGCTGTTTTCTCTATGGTCGAGCTTTTCAGAAGTGGTCAGCCTAATTTTCTTTCACTCTTTCAATATGCTTCAGTAGCAGCTAGCCTAGGTTTGATGTTCAGGTACTGCTTCTAATTTTGGATCAAGAGAAAATATTGAGTCACTGTACCTGATTTTTTGAAACACTTTGTTTTCTTACAGGGTGTTACAGCTACCAGCTGTTGCAAAAGTGAATTAGAGTACCAAATGTTTATAGCCAAGACATTATTACAGCCAGTACAGCAAGCCGCAGGATATTATCAGTAATCCTTGTTCAGGACAGAAGTGAGGTGACTCTGATATGTTATAACCTGGGTTGAATGATCAGAATTTCCCATTCTACACAGCTGGAAATACTGCTTGGTAATCCACAGGTGCCTTACGGTGAGAGATGAGATGACTTGATGGGCCAGGGAAACCTTGCAAAGATGTCATGATCTGCCAGGCCGCTGGAAATAGTCACTAAGGTCTTCTGAAGGCAGGAGAGACAGGATATGTAGTCTAACTAATACATAGCTTTTTGCAGAAATATGTTCTTATGGCATCAAGTTCTTAGGCTTGAGACCTGTGGGATTTGTTTTTTATTTGTTTTGGACACTGCTTTTAGTAAAATGGTGGACATTACAGGGGAAGAAATCTCTGTTTTGCTGTTTGCTTTTCCATGGTGCTTTTTTTCTTCCTCTTCTCTTGCATGCAGTGTCCACAACTGCTCAGCTGTTCTGAGCCCACACATCATGGTTTCACTGCCATTTTGGTTCCTGGAATTTCCTGATTGCTCCCCTCCCTTTCAGCTGCACGGCCAGAGCAGTGCGCTTGTGCATAACAGTTGACTAAGCCTTGACTCGTGGCCATGTTGAAAGGTCATAGAAAAGAGGAGGAAAATAATAAAAGTACAGAAATGATGACTGGAAAAGCTTGAGAGTGTAGTTCTGCCACTGTAAGAAACTAAATAGAAGCCGTCATGGTTAAAGGATTTATTTTGTCTTTTATCAGTCAGGCAGTATGCTGGACTGAAGTGAGTAATTACTCAGTTGTTCTTTACATGCCTGTAGTCATATTACAGTTGGTCCTCACAATTAATGCATGAAAAACACCTGTAAGAATATTTTTATAATAAAGTAGTGCACAGTTAATGCAGGCCAGGAAGTCTGGAGAAATAACTGCATTAACTTCCACATCAGCCCATAGCACAGTGCAAAAGGTCTAATGGAAGATCCAAATGAACCTTAGCCTTTATTTTTATCATATTTAATTAATTTAATCAGCTGTTTCTTAGACAGAATAGCTAATCGATACTCTGGGATTCACACATCTGCATTGATGATGGGAACTGATGTTAGTTCCCAAGTCAGACATATTCACTGGCAAAACTGTGTGTTTACCATGAATACATACAACATCTTATTTTCCTGAGCATGGCAGGAGCAAGCAGCAGGAAGGTTCTGTGCGTGCAGTTCTCAAGCCGACTGTTCCCATATATTCCATGGACACATAAGACTTTGTATTTCTCCTTCTTTTCAGTCTTCACCACAATGTCTGTCACTCAGGCTTCTTGACTTCTCTGTCCTGGCACTTCAAATAGCGTAAGTTGAACCTGATGAGAAATTAAGTCCATAAAATGCGGGAGAGGATTGCTTATTTTAGGGCAGATCACCTTCCCAATCCAGTTTACCACATCATTACCATGTGAATGCTTGTGCTAGTACTAAGGGGACAGTGTATGTGTGGGAACGAATGACAGAGGACTGGAAAAATCATAGTAGGGCTTATGCTGGCACACAGTGCCTGTGGGTCTGTGCTGAAACCGGGAATGGTTTCACAATACAGCTTTAGACAAATCAGCCATTCACCACCCTGGGTAGTGGGAGATCCATTTTCCCTGTTCCTTCTTCTGGATGCGTGCTCCTGCCACTTCCTCCAGCCTGCGTTGGCACTTGTTGAATTGCTTGGTGAACTAATACCACTCACTAAAATGGCAGGAAATTACCATGGCAAAAGAAAAGTTAATTTTTCCTGCTGGCTTAGTGGTTTGAATCAGTTTATCAAGTGATCAATTGCACAACTCGGAGCAAAACAAGGAGTGGGAAGAGAGCAGAGAGAAGAGATACTCCCTTCTTTTGGCATTGGTGAGCACTTAATTCAGCTCAGCTGCATTCACAAAACCATATTCACATTCAGTATTGGGGCTTCCTGAACTGCTTTAAGCAGCCCCCATAACTGCCATGTTTTAGCTACTTACTCCTGTCCCATGTTGCCCTTTGTGCTTTGTCTAAATTGCCAGTGCAGCAAATCAGCTTGGCAAACAAACATGGCTGAAAACAAACCACCACATTTTCCCCCAGTGTTCATCCTGTTGGCAAACGTGCACCGTGTCGTTGTAGGGCAGATATAGGGGCTAATTAACTGTCTCCAGGCTGTGAAACTGCTGTGCTGTGTGCAGTTCACCAAATAGTCTCCTAGTAGCAGTTTGCAAATGCTGTTGACTGTAGGTTAACTTCTGCTACGGTTTTGCCTCGTATCTCATTGTCCAAGGGCAGCCGCTTCTGCTGTTTCTAGATACCAGGGTCTTTTTAGTATGTTTAGCTTGGACATGGGGCTTTGGATTCGGGTATTAGTCAAAGAAAGGCTTGACTGTCATCGTTGTTGCAGTCTGCTTGGAACTGTGTAGTATCTGAACGTTGTTAATAACACATTGAGCATGGCCCTCTAGGCCACTGTATCTGCGTTTATTCATACTCATTTCCCTCTGCCACAGCAAAATCTCCCACATCTCTCCAAATCTGCTTCGTGGAAACCCTATTCCCTCCTTCTGAGCTGTAGTAAGGGGAACAAGTACCTTTTCAAAACTCATTTACAAAGACCTGCACCGCCCCTTGTTATTCCCATTCAGTCCCTTGTGTTGAGAAGCTTTGTTCTAGAAAAGCTCATTTGCTTTCTGCTCACTATTATCAAAGGAAAGGTGTCTTTCAGGAAGGCTTTGGAATCTGAAACTGAGCAAGAACCACCCTTATCCTGAGCCTTGGTGTTCTGAAGGAAGAGTGGCCTAGTACTGTGCTCATTACCTTTCCTGTTTGATTTTTGTATTGCACTGCCAACTAGTGTTCTTAAATAAGGTGTTAAGTCACATTGATGTGCTGCACAATAGAGGACCTGATGAAAAAAATGCATGTCCAAGAGAAAAAGGAAAGTTCCAGGTTTTGTGTAGCAACGAAACTAATGAGTTTCAACTGAAGGAGGAGGAAATCAGAATAATCTGAAAGATTAGATGGGCCCAGGCAAGGAGAGCAGGCTGTTGAAGCAGATGTGTTTTTGAAAGTAAACAATGAAGAGAAATGAAGATTCAAGAATTCCAGTGAGTGGATTTCAACGTATATAAGAGAGTAATAAAAAAACAGTGGAATAACTAAGATGACATTTACTTGTGATTGCACAAATTGTTCAATGCAAATTCTAAATTGAAGTAATACAGGATACGTTGTACTGTGCTCATGATCTAGGCAGCACTGGTCTTGGTACAGCATAACACACAGACAAGGGAAATCAGAATTCCAGTGAGGTTTTGAATCGCTGAAGGTATTTTTGTCCCCCTTATCCTAGCTTGATACTGGAAAACTGTCTTCATATAATAAAATAAGTATTTGAGCACTGCCAATGTGCTTTCTGCTGTGTGATGAGTACGCATCTGTACATTGAAAATGTTAGTTCCACGTAACCTCCATGTGTCTCCTACTGACACACTGCAAAAAATATTTGTTAAATGTATGATGTGAGATCTATGGATTCCTGAGTTACCACTCTTGTTGTGAGGATGGAAATGTAGGAACTGCAATAATGTTACTGTTAGAATAGTAAGCTACAGAAAGAGCTAAGTATGAGAATTCTTTTGACTTCAGCCTGGAAAGTAGCACTGAAAGGCACTTCAGAATTATCTTACCAAGTGCAACTTCTTTTCCTGCTTCATGAGTTTTGCAAGAAAATAGACGCATAGAGGGTAAATGGACTTGTCTAATCACACTTTTCCCATGGTAACACCTGTGCGGCTCCATAAGCAATAGCAACAAATGGGAGTGCCAGTGCAAATAAAGTGCCAATGGCTGCCAATGTTTTTATTTCGGGATCCCATAGTTCTGCCCTGAGTATGGTTAGAAAACTTGGGTGCCACCCACTGGCACCACTGATGGGAGGCGCATAAGGGAGTAGGTAGGAATCTTTTTTACAGACAGGGGACCAGCGTAGACATGGTTGCTGCATCAAGGCTTTTTTCCATGGATCTTTGTGACTGTATGAGCGTGTTTCTGAGTAAGCACAAGTTGGTATGTGTGTGCTTATATAAGCCTGTGCATGCACATCATTTAAATGTAAGTGTGCATTTCTAGTGAGAATCTGTACAAAGCAAAGTCATTAGCTAGTGTTAAGGTGGAGCTTGGACTGTTTATGACTCGAATTATACAACATGATTGCTGGCTAATAGTCCTAAAGTCTACTCTCCTGTGATGTCGTCATGTCTGTTCGTATGTGTCTTTTGTATCCGTGTGTATCTGCGAGCGAAAGAAGCTAGGACTGTTCCTCTTATGGTGATATCTGTGTATTTGTGTGTAAGTGTGTGTATGTGTTATAGCCAAGGTAGGTTGACTTAGTGTGCTTGCTTTCAGAGTGTACCTGAAAAGCTTGATGTTATTGCTGTATTATTGCTTCTTTGACTGGATTAATGTAGCACACCCTGAAACCAGATGAACTTGCTAGTGTATTAGCAATCAAAGGAAATAAAAAATGAAACAGACTTTTTGTGATATCTTAAAGTGCAGATATATTCCATTTTCTTCTTTCTATTGCCTCTGTTGTGGAACTGATAAAGCATAATTTCACTCATTAATTTGAAGCATGAGAACAAACTCTGTTTAGTGTTTCATCCATCACCAACTTCCATAAAACCATATTAATATCAGTAAGAATGCCATATATTATTATTAACATTTGCCATTGAGGTTAATTACCTTGAACTTATAGCTGAAAATAAAGTAAGTACTTACAGGATAAAAGTCCCAATGCCTATAAAATGTTCTAGATGATACTGTTTGTGAAGCTGTTAAGTCTTAAAGTTTTGTCAATGTTTATAAGAAACAGTGGCTAAATGTACATGCCTTGCCTTTCTGTCAGTCATCACTAATCACCACATTGATTTCTGCAATTCAGAAATAGTAGTTCCAGATGTTGTGCTTCACATTAGTTATAGATCTGGCAGCGTTAAGGAGTCTGTACCAGAACGCCCTAATGACAAGACTTTTTTTCTCCTTGTCTTTGTGGAGCAATAGTACAAGTTGTGGCAGGGGCTGTAGTCAAGAATGACAGACATTTTGTATACATGCTGCTGATCTGTTCATTTGTTATGGACCAGAAGATAAAAGGCTGAGCCTTTCTGCACCTGAGAAGTGCATTAGCTAGAAGTGTATTGGCTGTATTAGTTATTCTTTAAATATAATTAAGTTCATGACCGTGAATTTTTGTGCATATACCAGCCTTTAGGCCTAGGGGTACCCAATTGCTTTTGAAGCACTGTAGAACAAGTTTAATCTTAAATTCTCTCTGGTCATGCAGCCTGCCATTCATAGGATTTGATAGTGGATGTCCTGTATCATTCTCTAAGCCTTGAAGTCCCAGTGCTGCTTCTTCACACAACCACTGATCATAAGGGGTAGGAAGCTCCATATTCAGCTCACTCGTTGCTTCATAAGTCATCCTTCCTCCTGATGAATTTCATTAATGATGTTCTTCATCTCTGTGCAGAAGACAGAGGTCAGAGACCCACTTGCCTGTAGTTAAACATGGCGGAGGATGTAAAAAGATTCACACGCATGCTACTGGAATGCAACAGCAATGACAAGCTATGTGGTAAGATTCACAGATTCCTTTAAGTAATAAGCTTTCACATGCTGAGCAGGAAGGCCAGCTTTGCTAAAAAGTGGGCCAAGCCCTTTCCCCTTCTCCACCTGCATCCCAGCCCACACAGAAGGATTTGACTGAGTGCTCCCTGAATTGTGTCTCAGGGTAGAAACTTTTAAAGGGATGCAGCCTTTGTGGTGGGATTCATCTCACACAATTTTAGCCATATTAGAGTATTTCTACTTTGAATGAGACATAATACAGTCATTAAAGATTTCCGGCTGCTTCCCTAAGGACCAGTCTTGTGAGATTTTGATTTCATGACTTTCTGTCATCTTTGGGAACTGAAATGTAGTATTGACCTGTGCAAAGATGGCACCACCTCCAAATCTGGGGATCTAAGAGAGTCAGTTATCTGCAACATCCCTGTTAATTGCAAAGTCTTCTGGTCAAATCCAAGCCAGCTGACCACACCCTGTTTTCTTTAAAATGTTCCCTATAATTTTAATGGTAGGAACTGAACCTGTAGTTGCACATGTATTTGCAATGGCATGGTAATATCCAGCCCTTCCCATCTCCCTTCTGTCCCTCTGCCAGGGCCAGCTGTTTCACTGGTGGATGATACTTACACACTGTTACAATTCCTAGTCTCTGCATCTAAATAAGTGACCTTAGGTGCAGGACTCCTGGTGGTTTCTTGCAGTTTAGTTACTGAGTACCTTTGAAAAATAGGGTGGCAGCACTAACAGTGATCAGTTGCTATTCTAAGGAGCAGAAGATAGATGCACAAGCTTCTAGGTCTGAAAGTTACTGCAATGGGTTATTACTGCTTTCTTATACAGAACCGATGTGCATCAGGCAGTGCTGCTTATTCCTTGGCTTCCCATTTTCTTTTTCTGCTGATAGTTGTGCGTGAATATCAGACTGAAGTGATTGTTGTCCCAGTTCTCCTTGTGGGTTTTTTTGTCATCGTGCTAACTGTGATCCTTTGGCTCCACTGTCGAGGCTTGCGAGCAAAGCAGGAGCAATCATCATCACCATCTGGACACCAAGGTAAAAAAATGTTTTGCAACCAGAGGAAAGAGCATTGGTTTCAGTGGCCAGAAGTCAATCCCATTTCCCCATTGCTTGCGCTGTTAGGCAATAGCATTTATGAAGAGCCTGAATGGTATTCAGCAATCCAGTGAACATTAGAAAAACTAGGAACCCTGATTTACCCTACTTGCAGTAGTAGTAGTGGAATCTGCAGTATAGATGGATCTGAGAAAACCTAGAGCAACATACCATATAGGCTGATTAACATACTGTGGTAACATCACTTGAGAGCTGCAAAGTGTGTTTATGTAACAGCCTTCTAGATGCTACTGGATGGAGAGTTTCACTGGGGTAATTATGAATGACAGTCATTTTGATGTAGATCACACCTACTTAATCCATTTTGTATACTGTCATTTAAGAAATTTAATTTCAAGCTCCTGTCTCCCACTTCCTATGGGGACAACAGGAAATAGAACAGGGACTGGTGAGGGGGTAGGGAAAGATTTGTTGGTACCACAAATACATGTGGCTGTGTGGAAATGAAAATCCAGTTCTGAACTTATTTTTGTTTTGTAGAGGAAAAAACCTCTTAAGTCTGTATTAAGGGAAATAATTGAGAACAAAGATAAGGCCTTTGTGAGAACACCCTGTGCATGTCACTTTCATAACAACTGGTAGCTGGTAATAAAAGAAAATGGTTGTTGCTTAAGCACAGGCGAATCAAGTAAAAATCTGTCTTAGGTAGAACGTTTACTTAGTTAAATATAGTAGAGATCTCCAGGCTTGTTCTGCTTTTTCATTGAATAGAGTGGGAGGGAAATTCCTTCACCTCTTCAAGGGCCAAGATAAGTAAGATACAATAACATTTCCTTACTTTGTCCTGATTTCAAAAAACAGTATGGAGCAAAAATTAAAGAGGATAGAAGGACAGGCATAGCCACGTGCTACAAGAGTTCATCTGTCTGTTTTTATGCCTTGTGTGTATTTGTTTTTGTCAGCAAATGAAAAGAATCAGCAGGAATCCAACTCAACAGAGAACCGCTATATCCAGCTGAGTGAGACATCTGTGGAGAGCCTGCTAAATTCTGCATCCTTGGCTCTGAAAGAACTGGAGATACCACGAGAGAAACTCTCACGAGGCACCTTGCAGCTGATAAAACATGGCCACTACGGGAGCATCTACAGAGCACAACTGGAAACTGGGAACCCTGGGAAGACTAAGATTGTAGTACTGAAAGCCTTACAGGGTAAGGCATATGGCCAGGATCCTGTTTGGTACAGATCTCTGTATCAAAGACATGATGCTGGGCAGAACTTTGCAGTCTTTACTGGGCAAGAACAAGCTGTATTCAGTATGACGTTAGCTAGTCACAGTGGTGTTTTGGTAGGAGTGTCTTGTTAGGACTAAAGAAGATTACTGTTCATGTTGATTTTAAGCTACTCACCCTGTTCTTTGCTGCCTCCATTTGGGTGTCTTTTTTGGTTTGTTTTTTTTTTTTTTGTCTTGTTTTGTTGGTTTTGGTTTTTTATTTTTTTGGTTTAGTTTGGTTTTTTTGTTCTTTCAGACCTGGCTAGTCCCCAGGAAGTAAAGGATTTCCTGGGAAGGATTAAATTCCATCAAAATCTTGGCCAACATGAGAACCTGGTTGGATTGGTTGGATGCTGTGTAGACCAACTCCCACTTTATATGATCATGGAAGATGTGTCTCTTGGTGACCTGTTGACATTTCTATGGACGTGTCGGAAGGTGAGTCAAAAGAAGTGATGATAGAATATCTTCTTAAATTCCTTCGGTACATATCTATGCATAAGTCATAGTCCATAAGTCATAGATGATTCTTTTCATCTCTCCATGCATCCCTCTATATCAGTCTAAACTATTTCTATCCCCCAAAGAAGTTCTACACAAGTCTAAACTGGAATAGAATTAGTGGATATCTCAATTTATATGATATAGTTTGGAGAAGCTGACATACATACTTTTGTAAAGCTCAGTCCTACTTTGCAGACCATTGCAGTACCTTGAAGGGTATAGCAGGCACAGGAATAAGAGTGAGAGTTGATACAGCTACCTGAATTTTTAAAAAGTTTTAAATAATGTCTCACTCCAAATGTTTTTAAGAAAGCAGAGCAATTACAACACCAGGGAGAAGGCCATTTAATGATAACTAATTGATTAAAAGACAGGAAACAGCATAAGAGTTAAAGGTTGGTACTTCCACTGGAGGGAGGTCACCCATCTAGGACCTGGTGCTGTTCGTTGCATGTATCAATAACGTAGAAAACGAGATAACAGTGAGGTGATGATGGTTGCTGATGATTCCAGCCAGTAAAGGCAAGGGCTGACCCTGAGGAATTGCAGAATGATCTTCCAAGACTGAGAGACTGGCCAATAAAAAGAACAGATTAAATTCAGCATAGTTAAAACCGAAATGATGCATACATAGAAAAGCAATCTTAACTTCACATATGTAATGATGGCCTCATATCTGCCCATTGCTGATAAGGAGTAAAATCATGGGTCTGATTGTATGAAAATATACAGTCCGATGAAAATGTTAACTCAAGCCAAAAAAGAAACCATATATTAGGCATTATTAAGAAAGGCACAGAAACAGAACTCTGCCATGTCGCTATATAAATCCATCATTCTCCTATATCTGGAACACTAAATACAGAGAGATTGCTTGGTGTCTTGTTCAGCAGAAGGTCAAGGTGGTAGCAAATAAAGCTATCAAGTGCCATGTTCAAAACAAACAAGTGGAGGTGGTTCTTCACAAAGTGGGGAGTTGACTAACGGAATGCCTTGACACTGACTGCTGTGGATACTGAAACTTTACATGGGTTCAAGACAAGACTGAATACATTCATGGAACATAACCTTTCAAAGGTTACTAAACATGTTGAAACCATAACCATCTCAGGAAGTCCTTAAATTGACAGTAATTGGGGACTGGAAAACTACACAGGAAAAGCATTGTGTGCTTACCTTATTCTCTTACTCTCGTCTGGGCATCCAACTAGGGTCACTGTTACAGGCAGGGCAGTAAGAGAGACGGACTGTTAGTCTCATACCGGATAACCATTCATATGTTATAAATGTGCTTTTCTACTCATCATTCTAATTTATAATGTATTTTTCATTCATCTGTATGGACTGTCATTATGCACTGTCATTCTGCCTATTTCTGTCTAGCCTATTAACCTCTTCTCCACCCTTCAATTTGCCCACCAGTTGTCTCTAGTGTAGTTGTCTTACCTAGCACACCATCCATTCATCAACATCACCCATCCATGTACCCTTATATTTCAGTCAATTTATGACCAATTGTGAAATTATCTGGGGGAGCATAAGATTAAATAGTACTCATTTTATTAGATTAGAAGGAAATATTCCCCAGTACCCTACAGCTATGGCATTTGTTTGAATCAAGGTCTACTCTTTTGTCTCTAGGATGTAATGACAATGGATGATATCCCCTATGACCTCACTGAGAGACAAGTATATGAAGTTGGACAGCAGGTTGCAACAGCTCTGGTAAGTCTGCTCACATTCACTGCATTTTTTCCTTCTTGCTTGATTGCAACACAAGTTTGCATGGTGGCCTAAGTCTTCTTGGCCTGAGCACTGAGGATGTGCTATGATAAAACTGAGCCAAATATGCTTGCATTGTTTTGGTGAGCATGTATCTCTATTCCAGAGCACGGAAGACAGGCATAAACTAAGTGAAAATTTGTGTCAATTAAAATTCCTTTACAAATTATCATGGTCTCTTTCTTCTCCAACTTTCCAGTCTTACCTTGAACAGAAGAAGTTGTTCCATGGTGACATTGCTGCCAGGAATGTCCTCCTTCATCACAACTTCACTGCTAAGCTCTGTGGTTTGGGTCTGGCCTATGAAACTCACACATATGGTGCCAACTCAGTCACACAGATTGTGCCAGTCAAGTGGCAGGCACCAGAGCGGCTCCTGAAGAAACCCCCCAGCATCAAGGCAGACATGTATGATTTAATTTTTGGACTAGAAGTTCATCTGTCTGTCAGGCCTATCATCTCTTTCACTCCTTTATGTATCATTTCATGTCCTGAAGTTCACAGTAAGGCATATCTAGTCTCAGCATAATGCTCCACTTCATAGCTCATACCTTCTCTTCTCATTTCTGCAGGTCATGCCTAGTTGTTTGTATGTATTTAAGCTAGCTAGCTACCTAGAATGGAAACTTAACATTGCTTTGTTTTCTTTTCTTGCAGATGGTCTTTTGGAATTCTACTGTATGAAATGATTACTTTAGGTAAGAAGCTTTAATGATAGTAAAAAAAAATGTAAGGAAGCAGCAAATTAACAAGACCCAAAATTCAAATTTTAGAATGTAAAGTTGGGCCATTTAAATAAGCATCCTGTTTTTCCAGCTTTCAAAGTCTTGCCAATTCCTTTTAGACTTTCTGTCAGTGTGAATTATGGTAGGAAAAAAATGGATTTTGGTAGGAAAGGCAGGCATTCTTACACAGAAGCTGCTATCTGCAACCATTACCTTATAGTTTTTCTACTGTTATTCCTTTTGCCCTTCCAGGTGCTCCACCATATCCTGAGGTGCCACCTTCTGACATCTTATCATACCTGCAGAGACAGAACATTATGAAGCAGCCCTCAAGCTGCCAGCAAGCCATGTAAGCCACTTGTTTTATGGACAATTGAACTTGAGATCTGCAGAGCTAAATGGAAGTGAGCCATACAAAACTAGATCTGACAGAAGATCTCTAAGTCTAGACTATAAAAAACAGTAACCTGTTAGCTGAGGAGACTTGTTCTCACATGTCTGACACATCTCCTTACTGGATTCTGCTGCATAAAACCTTGATTGCCAAAACTTTTCTTTCCTGCTTTTGAAAATTGCTCCTTTCTTCTTTCTTTACTGCCCTTGCATTTTGTTGCTCCACAGCTTCCCTGCAAGGTGCAGGACTATTCTGGAGTAATGTTTCTCTTATAAGTTGCAGGATTCTCCCTGAAATGAACAAAGCATCCATAGGGAAGATTTAAGGCATTATATTTCCTCTTGTGAAGACATAATTTCTTTTAATATTCAGAGGCTTTTACTTCCATAATGCTGTTTCAAAAGGGAATGCCAAACAATCTTTTTCCCTTTTCCCATACCCACAGTTGACATCCTGGCAAACAACTGCACACCTTTGTCCCCACACATTATTATGTGGTTACAAATTTCAAAGGGTCATTGAAAGAACTCTATATGAAGCAGAAAAAGAGGAGGTCTCTAGACATTTTAAATATGAGATGACTTGACTGTAGTAAAACTTTGTGTTGGTGCTTCTCATTCCCAGTACTTCCCTACTTCTCCATCTTACAGGTACGGCATCATGAAGTCCTGCTGGCAGTGGAATGCGACTAGCCGGCCTTCTCCAGCAGACCTGATCCAGTCCCTACAAACAGCTATAAAGACCAGCAATGACCATGCAGTACTGCAGGTGCCTGAGCTAGTGGTGCCTGAACTCTATGCTAACATTGCTGGTGTTGATGTGCACAGTCTAGTGAGTGAATACACTATACTCTGAAGGACTCTTACATGTGTTGGTAAAGGAGAAGTCTCTGAGTTCGCCCTTCCTATACACTTTGCAAGCTCAGAATGAGATGTGTGCGTTGGGAGGGATCCCTTTGCTTTTCAAACACGTTATATATCAGATCTCTCCTCCATGCCAGAAACAACAAACTATTATCATTATGATTATTAAATCAACCTATTGATATCACTCTGCCAGTGGTCATTTAGGAAGCTGTAGAAAATGTAATGAGAAACTTGAGTTAAAGGAGTGTATTGGGTTTGCATGGCAAGGTTTTGGTAGCAAGGGGGCTACAGGGGTGGCTTCTGTGAGAAGATGCCAGAAGCTTCACCTGTGTCTGATAGAGGCAGTTCCAGCCGGCTCCAAGACGGACTTGCCACTGGCCAAAGCTGAGCCCATCAGCAATGCTGGTGGCATCTCTGTGATAACATATTTAAGAAAGGGTAAAAAATACTGTGCAACAGCGGCTGGGAGAGATGAGTGAGAATATGTGAGAGAAACAGCCCTGCAGACACCAAGGTCAGTGAAGAAGGAGGGACAGGATGTTAACAGTGGAGCAGATATCCACCTGCAGCCTGTGGAGGACCCCACGCCGGAGCAGGTGGATGTACCCCGAAGGAAGTTGTGACCCCATGAAGAGCTAGCCCGCGCTGGAGCAGGGTCCTGGCAGGACCTGTGGATCCGTGGAGAGAGGAGCGCATGCTGGAACAGGTTTGCTGGCAGGACTTGTGACCCCACAGGGGACCCACGCTGGAGCAGTCTGTTGCTGAAGGACTGCACCCCATGGAAAGGACCCACACTGGAGCAGTTCATGAAGAACTGCAGCCCATGGGAAGGACCCACTTTGGAGAAGTTCGTGGAGGACTGTTTCCTGTGAGAGGGACCCCACACTGCAGCAGGGGAAGAGTGTGAAGAGGAAGGAGCAGCAGAGACAATGTGTGATGAACTGACCACAACCCCCATTCCCCATCCCCTTGCGCCGCAGTCAGGGAGGAGGTAGAGAAAATCAGGAGTGAAGTTGAGCTGGGGAAGAAGACAGGGTTGAGGGGAAGGTGTTTTAAGATTTGTTTTTATTTTTCATTATCCTGCTCTGATTTTGATTGGCAATAAATTAAATTAATTTCCCCAAGTCAAGTCTGTTTTGCCCATGACAGTAACTGCTGAGTGATCTCCCTGTCCTTATCTCAACCCACGAGCCTTTCGTTGTATTTTCTCTCCCCTGTGCAGTTGAGGACCAGAGTGATAAAGTGGCTTTGGTGGGCACCTGGTGTTCAGCCAGGGTCAACCCACCACAAGGAGGTTTCTGGAAATCTCTCCCCATCTTTTCTGTCCCAGGAAACTGCATCAGTTGGGTGTTCAAAAGAGGAGATGTCCTGGGGAATATGCTATGGGGCACAGCCCTCTAGGAAAAAGTGTACAGAGTGTGTAATACAAATGGATAGTTTCCTGTCCATTCACTAAGGACCTGTTCAAGACAGTTGTGTTCTTGCCTTTTAAGTGTTCAGTAAATGTCTAGGATTTCTCCAGCGCTTTATACTCTAGCTTCCCATGGGAGAATGGGTACTGTATTTAAAAAAAGAAAACAAAACCCTGCATTTCTGTGGATGCAGAAGTTGTTACATTAATGTAATACATCTTCCTGTAGAGTGTACCTTCCCTGTAGCAGCCGTGAAGTCAAATGAGTACTTTAAGACAAAAGGCATATTATCCCATGCTCATCTCAGGAAAAAGTCCTTACAGACCTGAATTTCTCAGGGATGGTCCTTAACCAATCATTCCTTTGAGCAGAGCAGGTCATTTGTTCATATGCTTCCCTTTTGAGTTGCTAATTGCAGGGTTAATTATTTTGGTTTTTTTGGGGACATCTGTCCATGCTTATAATAGCTACTGTGAAAACAGTATGGAAATGTTAAGAGTACATCAAATAAGAAATGTTGATGTACAGTAAAAACAACATATGATGTGAATAAGCATGCGTAGTGACATTGTCATGTGATTATGGTGAGAGTGTACTGTAGACTGTATTTATCTCTGTGGTGACACCTTTGCTATATTACTTGTGCAGTGAGGATCTGGATATGGGACATTACCTTCTTAGCTACCCTATGACAAGTATGACCATAGCATTTTGTGAATACTGTGATGATAACAGAGCTACTTCAAGGTCTCACATATAAACAACACAGATAACTATGGTAATCACACAGAGGATATGAATTTGTGCCCAGTGAGCTGCTGAATGTGAACTCAAGATTCAGTGTACAATAATAGTGTGAGAAATTTTATGGATGTAGTTTTCTTGAAAGCCATTTATATACCATGCATTGATCAGTGGATACATTTTAATGTGAGTTCCAGACTTGTTTCCACTAAAGATTTCAATGACTAGGATTGTTGCACTGGTGATTTACGTGAGTGCACATGATTTGACTATTCAGGTTATGAGTAGGGTCTGCCTGTGCCAGTGCTATTGCAGAAAAGTTAGCAGTGCCTATGCTAAGACTTGCCCTAGGACAGCGGAGGGGTTGAAGTCCCAGTGGAAATGCACTTGTATGTCTTCAGTGTCTGCCTGGAACCGGGGCACGTCTCTTCAATCAAAAATGTTATCTTTTTGCGTGATCAGTATTTATATTTTATAATATAAGGTGCACAAAGCTTATCCTAAAATATGTCGTCATTGATTTAATGAACATGCAAACCTTTTAAAAATTCAGGGGCACTTGAAGTCATGAACATTTTCCCTTCATTTCAAAAGAAGCAGAATCAGTCTGTGAAACAAATTTGCTCATCTGAATTCTACTGTTTGTGGTTTCTAAGTTGACAGTGCCTTAAATTTTTTTTTCTCTAATTATTTTGGTACTTGGAGCAATAAAGGTTCTTGTAAAAAAAAGAATGAATACACATTAAAGGAATAGTTTTACTGTTCTGTGTGAAGAGTGGATTCAATGTTCACTCAGTATCCCTCCAATTAGCATGACCCTTGTATGTGTTTGAAGTCGAAGGGCATAGCGACCAACAAAAGGCCAATTGCAGTTATATTCCTTAGGTTTCAGGCTTTCATGTAGTTGAATCCCTAATAATTTCAGAACAAGTTGCAGGCCTGCGGCATCCTAAAAGGCCAAAATTAGATGTGTTAGCCATGTAGGATACAAGGCTGAAAATTGGTGTTGTGAAAAAAAGCTAAATGATGGCTCTACTAAAGGGGAATATTTACCCTGAAGGAAGTCTTCAACCATCATTTTAGGTATTGAACATATACAGCGGTAAAAGGAGCTTAGATTCTGTTTTCCATCAAAATTCTGTTTTCCATCAAAATTTGTCTTCTTCCAAAGACAATGTTAAGAAGTTTTCTCTTTTAAATGCAAAATAACATGAATGAAACAGTTGTTTTTCTTATATCACTTAGGCTTTGTAAGAAACTATGTTTCCATCCAGAAATAAAAGTAATGTTAGTTCATACAGCACATATATCACCTCTATATACTGAAACATTGCAAACGCCATTAAAGAGTACCCAGTTAGCTTTCTAACTTTTCTTACGGTGTTGGCTGATCACCACAGTGATGTCCATAACCACTGTTGGTGTAAACCTGGCTTGAAGAATTGAAACATCTTCTTTTCAAAATGCTAAAATAATAACATCCTCTTCTCTCTCCCTCACTTAAAAACAGGTTCAAAGCTACCTGGTAAATTTAGGTCAAATTCACAGTTACCAGTCAGCCAATATTATTTTTTTTTTGTGAATAAACTATTCATTAAAAAAAACATTTGCTTGATTCAAATCTCCCACCCAAGAATGGGATATTCTCAAGGGTCTTGCCAGTGAAAGGTGGGTGTGTTTCAGATGGGTAACACAATCTCACAACTGTGAACAGCATCCATAGTGCTGCTGCAGACCTGATGAATAATGCACAGTGGTTCAAAGGGAGCTTTGTTAAACGGAGAGATAAATGTGACAAATGCATCACTGTTCTCAAAGCTCCCTATCTTGTTACATCACAGAAAGCAATGTTCTGGTTTACACAAATCCTCATATTTTGTTTCTGTTGTCAAAGCTCTGATCAAGGGAATCCGTGGGAATTCAGGATGCTGAGCACCTCACAGCCTCTAACAAAAGATCTGCTTTAATTTCCCCTGAAAGGAAATCTGTGCGACGACCCTGCTTACGAATTTGCCCACAGAAAGACATTTTCCTGCTATATGATAATGTCTAAATTTAATTTCCTGCCAACAAAGTGGCTTGATTCTCAATGTGAGCATTCTTATTCTGGTTTGACTTCTTTTTCCCCAGCTTAGTTTATATAAGTTTGGAAGTGACCAAATCTAAATCAGATTAAATTTTATAGTGGCATAAAAGAAATTATACATGTGGAGTTACCCTAGTTTAACTACACTTCATGCTAATTAAAGTAGTCTATATAGAAATATTTTCCACATGGCAGTCTGTTCATGCACAGGTCTAAATTTTTAGTATCAGCGTAGACTCATGCATGAATTCCCCCTCAGTGAATCCACTGAGGGCTTGGTGCAAATTTTTCACAGTTGTTTTGTGCAGAAATGTGGATTTTCAATGACAGACTGTGTTTTATTTGTTTAACTGGAATATCTTGTGAAAAATGTTGACTTTTGATTATTATGTTGAAGTTTTCTTGACAATGGCAGGGCCATCTGCATAATTCAGTCAGTCTCCACTGGCTTAGTGTGAAGAAGAGGAGTGAGAAACAACAGAGCGAACATCAAGGTCAGGGCAAGGAGGAGGAAGGAGGGAGTTCCGTGGCTATAGCTTTTGTCTTCCCAAGCAACCACTACATGTGCTGAGCCCATCTTTCCTGGTATTGACTGGACATCTGCTGCTGGTGGGAAGTAGTGAAAGAACTTTTTGCTTTGCTTGCGCACGCAGCTTTTGCTTTCTTAATCGAACTGTCATTATCTCAGTCCCCAAGTCCTCTCACCGCACTTCTATTTTCTCCCTGTCACATCAGAGAGAGGAGTGAGTGAGTGGCTGGATGGGTGTTTGGCCATTGGCCAGGGTCAATGCACCACAATCACATATGTCTTGAATTTATCCCAACACAAAAGAAACAAAAGGCAAGTGTGGCACCACTTTTTAAGGGTCTTAAAACTACAGACCAGAAGCTTGACTGTCGCATTACACATGCTGGTAGAAACAATTACTAACAGAACAGACAAGGTGTTAAGTACAACGGATTGAGGAAGGAGACGGATTTGCTTCTGAGCAAGGAACTCACTCTCAGCAAATAAACTGAGTTCTCTGAAGCAGTAAATGAGCAGGAGTATATGAGGCAACTAATACACACAATTCTGATAGTCTTGCTGATAAGGGAAGTTTTAAGTGGATGCCACCTCCAGCAGCTCTCGGGCTCAGGGATTCCTCCTGTCTGGCCACTGGAGCCCAGAGCAGTGCGTCTGAGGTTCTGGCTGATGGACACATCCACTGCTTTCCCGTTTGCAGGTTTAACCAGTAGCAAAGCTGAGCACCTGGCACGGTCCTGCTCCAGCCACCAGTGCTGAGCCCCTCACTCCCCCTGCCCCCCCCAGCAGCTGCACTCTGGACACACACACACCGGTCCTGACCCGGAGGCTGGGATGAGCCCCTCACCTGCCCCAGTGCCTGGCACCACTGCCTGGGGTCCTGCACCCCCCTCTGCCCCCAGTGAGAGGTGGTCAGAAGCAGGCCTGGGTCAGACAGGTCCTTACACACCATCAGCAGCTGCTCACACATGATCTGTCCCTTGTTTTACCCCATCCATTCTGTTCACTCCCCTTCCCCTTAACTTTCCTCAAGAAGTTTTGCACAGTCCCACAGGCCCCCCTCGAATATCCCAAATCCTCCTGTTCCTCTTGTTTCCCCCTTCTTAGCAGTTACAAAGCCCGGGCTGGCCCTCTCCAAAGCTGTGCCTGGAGTTTCTTGATGGCCCATCAATTAGTGGCTGAAGACTTTTGGTCTTTGCCGTTGCCTCTGTTATTTTACGTGCACCAGGTTTGTGTCTCTGTGACTTATTATCCTCTTTTGCATTTAAAGAGTCCTTGATTGGATGACACTAATGAAGTGGATGCTCTCACCTTCCACATAGCCATACAGAAGTGTTGTAGTGTCAGCATGAGCAGAAGTGGTTTGATCAGTTTCCTGTGATTAGTGCTTCAAAATTCACTACATGGAGGAGATGCATGGGGCTTGGGTAGATAAAAAGAGAATATTTTGATGTGGAAAGGCCAGAGCAGAGCTGTTGTCACTGGAGAAATCTTTCATTACTTTTCTCCTGAATCACTATAAAAAGAATGAAAACAATTAAATATTTGTACCTCTGTCAGGTCATGATCAGCTGTTCCTTTCTTTATTGTACCAATAGCATGTATGTGACCTTGTATGTACGCAGTTGAGCTGCAGGTCTCAGCTCTTCACCGCAATCCGGCTTCAAGATGAGGTGAAGAGATAGGAGCAGTACTATACACTGTGGAAATCTACACTGTAAAAAATATATGCTGCTCTGTTTAGACGAGGTTATTTGCTGTTAATTGTATTTCTGTATTTTCATGTGAAGTCTTGAGTCTGAGATAACCAAAAACCAGAGCAGCAAAAAAACCCCACAAACAAACCAGAAACAGAGCTGTTTGTTCGGCTTAAGTTCTTGACCTATGGACATATTGCAAAACAGGCCTATCTGCTGAAACACGCAAAGAAATGGCTTTATGACCTATATATGGCATCATGGAAGAGAAGCACTCAGATCTTACTCATTTGCTTTCTTATTAATCACTCCTTCCTATGAGCAATACATCAGGCAACAAAGCTTTTTGTGAAGCTAATGCTTCCTGTCTGGTTGAAGCTAATGTCTGCAGAAAAAGCATTTCCTGTGAGCTGCTGTTATCTTTTCAAAGTGTGGATTTGCTGTGGTTTATTGTTTGTGACAAGAAAGAGGAGCCAGATGCAAGCTGAATTGTCTGTAACCTAAGTTTTTTTTTTAGATGTGTACTTCCTGCATAGGTATATGCCAGCTCTAAGCTGGAGGATAGCATTTAGTTTGATTAGTTATGTTTTAGTAAGTTTAATTACTTAATTTCTTACACTTAATTATAAAAAGGAAGCCTTTTATTGAATTTAATCCTGCATTCTATATTTAAATTTTTTTATACAGCCATGTTTCAAATGAAGAACATCCTGCCCTAGAATATGCAGTCAGCTGCAGCAGCACAATGAAGAACTCAGGGGCATGGGGGCAGAATTTAGATCCAGCTTGCTGGGGAGTGTGGTAAGTCTGATGTTTGTGTCAAAAATCTACCCACAAGAAGCCACAGATTTGTAAAACAATGCTAAAGTTCTTCGTCCAGTCAGTGTTCATCCTTTATGTGATTTCTGCTGTGTGCACAACTGATTTTGATCTTGTGAGTTAAAGTGCATGGTATAATTACTAGGAAGAACTGTACCAGCTTGTTTTGCCCCCAGAGAGATGTTTTACATTACAGTTGCTCGCGCTCTGTCTGGCTGAGTTTGAAATATTGAAAGCCACAGACTTAAATTTTTCTATGAAAATGGGTCAGCAGCATTCTGTGGCTCACTCCTGCAGAACTGTCCCTGAAGCTGGCATAGATCCACCATCACCTTGAACCACACAAGGCACAAAGTGGAGGGAGGGAGGAGGAGGAGATCTTTGGGAAGCAGGGGCTGGGAAAAATCTCTTTTAGACCTTATCAACAGCACAAGACAGAGCAACCTAAAGTCTGTCTTAACTTACTAAGTCCAAGAAGTCCCTTCCAGTAGACAAAGATTTATTGTATTGGAAGGCTGGGTGCCTCTCCAAAGCTGCTGTAGAGGAATCAGGTGTCTGTTACACTCATGCTTTGTCATCTTCTCTTTCATACTGAAATTTCACTACTTGTCACAAAATCACAGAATAGTTGAGATTGGAAGGCAGCCCTGGTGATCATCAACACCCTGCTCAAAGTAGGGTCAACTAGAGCAAGTTGCTAAGGACATTGTCCAGTGGCTTTTGAATATCTTCAAAAATGGAGGCTCTATTAACTTTCCGTGAAACCCATTCTGGATTTTGACCACACTCACTGTAAATAAAAAAAAAAAAAAAAAAAAAAGAAAAAGCTTTGATTGATAAGATCCCCCTGAGCCTTGTCTTTTCCAGGCTGAACAGTCCCAGCTCTCACAGTCTCTCCGTATATGAAAGATGCTTCAGTCCCTTAATCACCTTAGTGGGCCTTTGCTACTTGATCCAGTAAGTCCATACCCTTGCTGTACAGGGGAGCCCAGAACTGGACACAATACTTGATACACGGCCTGACCAGTGGTGAGTAGAGGGGAAGGATCACTTCCATTGACCTACTGGCAGCATTCGGCCTAACGCATCCTAGGAGGCTATTGGCCTTCTTTCCCATGAGGGCACACTGCTGGCTCATGTTCAACTTGGTGTCTGCCAGGAATCCCCAGGTCCTTTTCTGCAAAGCTGCTTTCCACACAGTTGGCCCCCTCTGTGTACTGGTTCCTCACCATGTGCATTTACCCTTATTGAACTTCATGAGGGTCCTCTCTGTCCATTTCTCCAGCCTGTCTAGGTCTTTCTGAACGTTGGAACAACCACCTGGTGTACCAGTCACTCCTTTCAGTTTTGTATCATCTGAGAACTTACTGAGGGTGCACTCTGCCCCATTGTCAAGGTCATTAATGAAGATGTTACACAAGATGTTACACACTACTGCATCCAGTATTGACCCCATGAGCATGCTTCTCATCAGTGACCTGCGGCTGGACTTCACGCCACTGGTCACAACCCTTTGGACCCAGCCCTATAGCCAGTTTTCAATCCATCTCACTGTCTATTTATCCAGCTTCATACTTCATCAGCTTGTCTGTGAGGATGTTGCAGGAGACAGTGTCAAAAGCCTTAGCTGAAGTCAAAATAAATAATATCTATAGCTCTCCCCTCATCCATGGAGCAAGTCCCCTCATCGTAGCAGGCTATCAGGCAGGTCAGGCATGTTTTCCCCTTTGTAAACCCATGCTGACTACTCCCCAATCACCTTCTTGTCCTGCCTGTGTCTGGAAATGGTTTCTAGGATTAGTTGCTCCTTCAGCTTCCCAGGGGCTGATGTCAGGCTGACTGGCCTGTAGTCGTCTGCATCCTCCTCGAAGATAGGAGTCACATTTGGTGTCTTCCAGTCTTTGGGGACCTCTCCTGATCACCATGACCTTTCAAAGGTTATTGAGAGTGACCTCACGATGACATCAGCCAGCTTCCACAGCACTTGTGGTGTGTTTCATCACGGCCCATGGACTTGTGTACACACATTTCATTTAAATGGTCCCTAAAGTGATCCTCCTCCACCACGGATAAATCTACCTTGCACTGAACTTTCTCATAGTTTTCATAGACCTGAGATTGCTGAAGGCAAGTCACATCAGCAAAGACTGAGATGAAGAAGGCACCGAGTCACGGAGTGTATCACCCTTTTCTATGTCTTTGTGACCAGCTCCACTGCATATTCAACAGCGGGCCCACATTTTTCCCTAGTTTTTGTCTTGCTGATGTACCTGTAGAAACCTTTCTTATTGCCCTTCACATCCCTCATCAGATTCAAATCCAGGTGGGCTTTGGCTTTCCTAACCCCATCCCTGCAAGCTAGGAGATTCCTCCTTGGTCACTGGACCCTGCTTCAACCTCTTGTAAACTTCCTTTTTATGTTTGAGTTTAGTCAGGAACTCCTTGCTCATCCATGAAGGCCCACTGCCACTTTTGCTTTATATGCTACTCATTGGGATGGACCATTCTTGAGTTCAGAGGAGCTGAAAACCAATGATTCTGAACCCCTCTTCTCTCCAGGACTGTCTGCCATGGGATTCATGAAAGCAGATTGCTGAGCAGGCCAAAGTCTGCTCTCCTCAAGTCCAGGATTGAGTCTGCTTTTCATTTTTTTCCCTTCTTTTCAGGATTCTGAACTCCACCATCTCATGGTTACTGCAGCCAAGCCTAACCCCAATCTTTACATCCTCAACCAATTCTTGTCCATGACCTTAAAAATATATGGAGCAAGAAGAAAAAGAAGGGAAAGGAAATGAAGAAAAAGGATGGAAAATCTTTTTAACTTTCGAAATTAAACATATATGTTCCTGGTAACCTATAAAGTGAAAAATAATTATGTATATGTTCATAGAATTATGTTTCCAGATTTTGATTAATTCTCAGAATTAACAAAATGAGTGATTTTTGAAGTCCTCTTCTGTTCTGAATGTACTATAATTTCTCTTTTCCATCTGAAGCCAAGTCCCAACTGATCTGTAAAGCAAGCATGAGTGACTTTTTTCTACACAGACCAGAGTTGGGTGGAAAGACTGATATTGTAGGACAGATCAGAAAAATTGTTCTTGTAGGAAAAGGACTGGCAGTAAAAACCTGTGATTTTAGTAACGGATTCTACAGATTCAACTTGTTCAATGTATTCTGTTGCTCAGTGAATACGACATTATAATTAGCTCAGAGTTTGGTGTGACCATGGCAGGAACAGGTTTTTTCACTATAACTCTGGAACGGTAGAGCTTTGTGCTGGGGTAAAAGAATGTAAGTTTCCTGTGTGGGTCGCCACAATACTTTTTTCTCATCTCTCAGTTGCCCTGTTTCAGTCTGATGGTAATGATCACTGTCATCCTGCAGAGTCGCATATGGAGACTGGGACAGATGCACCACCTGTTCTGCTATTACATTTCAGCTTCCTCCTGTGGAATTAAGGTAAACCCTCACAATTTTCTTGTCCAATTGCTCAAAGGACTTTTGCCTTTAAATCAGTATGTCATTGATACAGATCAAATGTATCATCTGTATTGCTTTTATTGACGGTGCTTGCAGTGAAAGAGAGAAATGTGTTCTGCAAATTATCCCACTAGAATTGCCCATGTCTATCCATTTGCTACATAAGGAAATCTAATTCCTCACCTTTGTCACTTTGGTCAAGCCTAAGTTGCTTTCTTATATTAGTTGATGTGGAGAATGCTAGCTAGCTTCCCTGTGAAAGCAAGATCTCCTGTCTAACATTGACCCACCTAGCATCTGTCACAGCGGCAGTTTAATCACAAAGGATAGAGCTCTTCATGAGCTATTGTCATTGCTTAAATGATTTTCTATTCCAGAAAGCTGATTTAGGACATCACTCCTTCTATGTATTACTCTTCTGCTAATAATATGATTTGTTGTTAGAAATGATTCCAAACTGCTGGAAGAAAAGCTCTATTGACCTTCAGGGAAATTCAGATCCAGACCTGGACTTTGTAGCTAATTGGACTTCTAAATTCCAAGTAAAGCAAAGTAAAAAAAAGCAACACTTAAAAGCATGTGACGGGAATAAAAAGGAGCACGTCTATCTGAATGTGAATGTGAATCATAGCACTTCTTCCAAGAAACAGATTATG
This sequence comes from Nyctibius grandis, assembly GCF_013368605.1. Classification (NCBI taxonomy): domain Eukaryota; kingdom Metazoa; phylum Chordata; class Aves; order Nyctibiiformes; family Nyctibiidae; genus Nyctibius; species Nyctibius grandis. The sequence goes on along the minus strand of NC_090662.1, from coordinate 75,823,037 downwards.
AGAAGACAAAGAATAGAGGAGAAAAAGAACATCAAGAACAAAGGTAAAGTCTGTTAATAATGGGAAAGATGTATGCATTAGTGAATAAACAGTCTAACAGATTTCATGTCTGAATTAGGGACTTGCAGTTGTATGCTAAAAATTTTTCTTCTCTATCCTGCTGTTTGAAGTTGGGAAGGATGGGCAGTTCAAGGCAGGTTAAAGTTGGAGACTTGCATCTCCAACAGAGCAAGTAAGTAATGTATGATCTAATAATTTCTGCTGATGCCATATTAAAACAGTCATTGGATTTGGACTTCTCTTCAGATGTAACGCTGAGTTATGACTGATCAATAAGCCCCTACAACGGGAGAAGGCTCAAAGGAAACGGGCAAGTGCAATGTGCTCATAAAATATGCAGTGATTGAACACAGGTGTCAGAAGGAAAGTAGAACTTAATGTTAAGGGGACCAGAGAGGTACCTTTTTTTTAGATTAACAGTTTTATCAGTTGGGTGGATCAGCTGGTTGTGTGAATTTTTGTCCATGAATTAATCAAAAGAGTGAGAATGTCTTCCTGAGTTAGCCAGACCAGCATGAAGGGAGGGTATACGTGGCTCAGCCTAACACAGAGTACAACCAACTGAACAACTGACAAAAAGAGCTTTGATGAGAGACATGGGCTTGAGCTGCTTAAAACCACATATTCCTTCCTGGTGCCACCTAGCTTTGCGATGGTGAGCATATCATAGAGCATGGCAATGCGAATCACATTTGTATTGTGATTCAGCTGTGTATTGAAATTGCTGTATTCTGCTAAGTGTAATTTGCACTTGTGCTCCCAACACATAGCTGTATCATTCCGCTAAATCAGAATCTCATGCAACATCACATATCTCCAGATAAGTAAATGTGGTAGTAAAACTTAAATTATTCATCTGTGGAATATCAAAAAGAACCCGGTCAGACAGTATTGGACTCTACCATGAGTGCAGGCTAAAGTAAACAGACACTGCAGTTCGATATAAATTGTATTTTTAGAGCTGATCCCATTGAGAAAGCCTCATCTTTCTCACATTTATGTTCTTTTTCTTCTTGTTAGATTCTCCTGTTTCATGTACTACCTGCTGGATTATTGCAGTGATTCTAGGGATCCTCTTCTTGACATTCGTGGGAACAACAGTGGGCTTTATTATCAAGGGTAAATAAATCTCCTCCATTGAAAATATTTGATTTGAACTTAGAACTTTGTCAGGGAGCTCTTGAAATCTGCTCAGGGATCCAAGAAGAGTGTGGAAGTACCTTTTCTATAATAAGAAAGACTTGCTTCTTTTTTCTGAGATTTTTAAATGTTAAGCTTGATCTAGTCAGACCCGCTCTCAAGCAGGAACAAGAGAGTAAGGGGTAGAAAGTATCAAATATGCCTTTGAAAAGGGCGATTGGGTAGATTTCAGTGTGTAGCAAGCACACTGTGCTGGGTGCTCAACCACTCAGGACCGTTTACATCCTGATGAATACAACGCTAGGCTGGAGGACATAACCTGAAGACCCATTTCTTCTCTGTGGATTCGGAGATCAGTGCTGTACAGCAGAAGAATGAACCCTGAGGTGTTCGGTGGCCATCCATGTGCCAGTAGCACCAGCTGCTCTCCTGCTAGGAAGGAGAAGGAGGGTGCTTCAAACTGCAAGACCTCCATGAAGAGCAGCTGCCATAAAATGATTCCTGTTCCTAGGAAGTTTAAGCCTTTTGACCAGCTTGCTGTGAAATGCTATGAAGCTGAGGTTCAGGCAAGTATAGGAATCAAAAATACTGTTTGTTCTAAGCAGCAGTACTTCAGAAATGTGCTACAGAATGTGACCTAGCAGCAGCCAGCACTAGTGGTGGAGGCTGTGTGGAAATGGGTGACCTGCCACAAACCTGTCAGGTGCCAGGGCTTTGCCTGTCCCATTGGACAGAAGGAAACATGGGCCAAAGACAAAGTTTGTATGGAGAAGACAGAACAAAAAGAGGAGGGAAAAACAAAAAGGTAAAAACACTGGGAAGGAAAAGGAAGGTCCCAAGAGATCCCTACATTCTCTTCCGCCTATTCCCAATATGGAAAATGGACACCCTTTACAGACCCCTTCAGAGACTCTGATGCAGGTAATTACATTGTCTTTGCCAGTCCCAAAAGAGTTCCAAGGATGGCATTACTGTAACTGTGGTGAATAATTTTCTGGAGAGGGTGTATTTGTGAAATCTGTTTGTGATAAACTAGGCTATGACTATGAATGGGAAGAGAGATTTATGATTGTTTTGCAGGCTGTCCATGTCCACGCTGCCCTGAGCAGTGGGTAGCCTACAGAGGGAGCTGCTACAGCTTCTCCAAGGAGAAGAAAGACTGGCATTCCAGCCAGGAATCCTGCCGGGCACAGGGAGCTCATCTCCTAGTGATCAGTGATACCAGCGAAATGGTGGGTGCTTTTTCAGTGGCATGGGCAGAGGGCCTTTGCCATGGAGGATGGTAGGATTACAGGGGAGCAGGTCCAAGGCACTGTACTGCCTGGCTCTTCCCCTCTGTGAGGCAGGGAGGCTGTAAAGGGCCTTTGCAAGGCACTGGCACCCACCTGCCACCTTCCCACATGTGGCAGAGGCAAGGCTTTCCCTTGGCCCCTTTGCACGAGGGACTCACTTCTCTCTGCCTGCCTCCACTGAGCTTGTCATGGGCTCAGCCCTCAGACCCCACAGTTGGGGGGCTGCCTGGCACTCTGAAATGCTGTCTCACAAAGCAGGTCCCTGTAGGAAGGAAGGGCATGGGTATTCAAAGGACACTGCGAAATGGCCCCAAAACTCCCTCTCTCACACAGTGCCTCTTTCTTTCTCCCTCCCTCAGAACCCAGGATTGACTGGGTTTCCCTGAGTCTACTGATCTCTCTCCGCCTCTCTTTGCCTGCTAGGACTTCTTCCAGATTATACACACCGAATCCCACTGGATTGGTTTGCAGAATAGAACTGGCGGTGACTGGGTCTGGGAAGACGGCTCAAAACTGAGTGGCAAAAAGTGAGTGTGGTGTTTCCTCTGTATTTTTAGATAAAACGCTTGAGATCCTTCCTATTCCCTTAACCCTTTTACATGAAATGTCCCACCTATAGTCAATGGAAGTTGACCAACGATGAACATAGTTGCTAAGGGATGTTCAGAATGGCCACAGGCTCTAGCAGCTCCATAACTAAGGGGTTCCTCCTGCCCAACTGCTGGAGCCCAGTCTGGTGCATCCAGAGACCTCTGAGTTTCTATCCCAAGCTGATGGACACAGCCGTTACTTTCCTGTTTGCATGTTTAAGTGTATCCCAGGGACACAAATGTGGACATAGACACACATGCAAGCAAAGGACTCTGACACAGCTGGCTACACAGACTGACACAGAAAATCATAGAATCATAGAATCGTTTTGGTTGGAAAGGACCTTTAAGATCATCAAGACCAACTGTTAACCTAGCACTGCCAAGTCCATCACTAAACCATGTCCCTAAGCACCACATCTACATGTCTTTTAAATACCTCCAGGGATGGTGACTCTACCACTTTCCTGGGCAGCCTGCTCCAATGTTTGACAACCCTTTTGGTGAAGAAATTTTTCCTGATATCCAATCTAAACCTCCACTGGTGCAACTTGAGGCCGTTTCCTCTCATCCTATCACTTGTTACTTGGGAGAAGAGACTAACCCCCACCTCACTACAACCTCCTTTCAGGTAGTTGTAGAGAGCGATAAGGTCTCCGCTCAGCCTCCTTTTCTCCAAATTAAGCAACCTCAGTTCTCTCAGCCACTCCTCATAAGACTTGTGCTCTAGAAGGCACTGCCTTGAGCAGCACCCACATGTAATGCTAACAGGACTTGTATAAAGCACAATTATAGGCAGATAAGTCCCCTTCCTCCTCTGTGGCTGCTCAGGACTGAAGTTCACTAGTGAAGGCACACACACAACGCTCTCTAGGTTCACAAGCACATACACACTTTCACAGATCCCCTGAGTACCAGCACAGCACCTCTCCATTTGACATCCCTGCCCAGATCCCAGCCCCTCATACCCACCCCATAGGTACCCTACTCACCAGCAGATCCAGCTCGGTGCTCACTAGGAAGCAGAAACACTCCCACACTCATCTCACAGGCACTGCACACTTACAGGACTCCCTCCAAATACTAGCACAGACCTTCTGCCCACCTGATACCCCTGCCCAGACCCAGGGCTTCCTACTCACCAGCTAGTGCAGCTTGGAGCTTGCTAGGGAATTGCACACACGTGGCCCACACACCCCAGGCTGGAGGAAGACACAAGCACTCTCCCCCCAGCACCTGGCACAGGGGCTGTGACCCACGGTTCTGCTCCAGCCACCGGTGCTGAACCCCTCACTCCCCCTGCTCCCCCCAGCAGCTGCACTTAAGACACACACACTGGTCCTGACCCAGGGGCTGGGCTGAGGCCCTCACCCACCCCAGTGCCTGGCACCATCACCTGGCATTCTGCACCCCCTCTGACCCACAGCTGGCACTGTGTCCACTTGCAGGGTGACCCTGGTTGCTGGCATCTTGTCGTTGCAGCACTGACACACATGGGGCAGGGAGTGAGATTGCAGGGAGAGACAGTGAAGGGAGGGTTTAATGAGAAGCCAGGACAGACTGCGGTGATCAGGGGCAGGGCTGGGTCAGACAAGTGCTTACACACCATCAGCAGCTGCTCACACACGACCTGTCCCCTCCTCTCTGTTCACCTCCCTTCCCTTAAGTGTTCCTCAACAAGTTTTGCACAGTCCCACAGGACCCCCTCGAATATCCCAAATCCTCCTGTTCCTCTTGTTTCCCCCTTCTTAGCAGTTACGAAGCCCAGGCTGGCCCTCTCCAAAGCTGTGCCTGGAGTTTCTTGATGGCCCATCAATTAGTGGCTAAAGACTTTTGGTCTTTGCCTTGCCCCTGTTATTTTATGTACATCAGGTTTGTGTCTCTGTGGATTTCTGTTTAATCATTTCTTCCTTATTACCCCCTTTTGCATTGAAAGGGTCCTTGATTGGATAACCTTAATGAAGCAGAGGCTTTCACCTTCCACATACCCCTACAACAGGTTTAAACTGGAATACTTGATACTTTGTCCCAAGGTCTCCAACAATCTTAAGTGGAACACCAAAAAACTCCTTGTGGGACAAATCTTTTCTCTCTTTAGTGATGGGAAATGGAGAGCCCAGAATGAGACTGGCTAACTGAAAGTCTCGTGGTGAGCTCCGGGCATAGCAAGCCCCACTGCCAGACCTCCTGTGTCCCAGGATGTGTCTTCCCTGACACGAGGTCATGAAGTCCAGCTGCAGCGAGTCTCCCACCTCCAAAGTTGTGAAGTGTTTTTCCCCCTGTCAAAGTGGGGATCCCTCTCTCATGTCTCCCTGCTTGTGTGCTCTGCCCATGTCTCCCACAGGGTCCTGGCCAACAGCCCTGTGCAGAACTGTGCCGTTCTGCTGAAAGGTGCCATCCATGCTTCCAGCTGTGAAATCCTTGCCCCATGGATCTGCAAGAAATCTCTTCAGTGACCTCTGTGGACCTTGTGTTAGGAAGCATCCTTTGGACAGCTGTGCTAAGGCTTGATCCCTGTGAAAATGACTCAGGAAGCTTCTCTGAGAGAGTGCCTGCTGTGCTCCTTGCTGCTGTGACACCTGCCATTCTGCAAGGAATTCGAAGCTGCAGCCAAAGCCCTGGCATGAGCAGCTGCAACAGGAGGTCTGAGTGATGCTCCTGGCTCCGTTCAGGATCACACTGGTGATGTTCATATTCATAGCCATTGCGTAGCGACAGACGGTCTTCAAAGTGTTAGAGAAGGAAAGATTTCTCTAAGTCTCTCTCAGTCATTTTCAGAGATACCTGAGCACTGTCACTGGAATGCTGTCCTGGCATCAGAAATCCTAGGGAGATATGGGATTGTAATCTGTGAGCTCATGCAAGCTCTGGGTTAATTTCTCTCTCTTGTGAACATTGGTGACATACACCAAGGCTGAAAGCTAGCCTGAAATTTGAAGTTGGCCTGCTTTTGCAAGTGGTTGGATCATATTATATCCAGAGGTCCCTTCTAACCTAAATTCTTCTGTGGTTTATGTTTGTACCTGGAGAAAACTGGAGCATGGCTCCCAGTGTTGCATTGCTGTGTAACTAGCTGTGAAGGAGTAAACCTGTAACCCTGCTGAGACGAAAATAAACATGGGCTGCCTCTAACAATTTCTTCAGTAGTGACTTTTTCTCTTTTCCTCCCCAATATCACTGTTTAGTGCATTGGGTGATTGATAAATGGGCAGAAAGGAAGCTGGTGGCAGGAACAGAGTCAGGAGGGCTGGGGGTGAAATACTTTCTTTGCAGTAACGCTTCAGAAGAGCATCTTCTGTTGCAGAGGACAAGTTACAGCTACAGCTATTAAACAGACTCCTACCCCAGCTCTGCCTGAAGGACTACAGACTGACAAACTTACTTTTGTCGGTAGCCCAATAAGCGCAGCCCCTCATCTTCTAGCCCCTTTGTCCTAAGGCCCACCTGTGAAGGTGCCCTCAGCCATGGTTCAAGGGCACTGCATCAGCCCTTGACTGAGTGGTCTGTTTGCCCCATGCTCCAAGTTTCCTCCAGAGCAGCACTCCCCCTAAAGAAGTCCCACCATACCCCTCACCCACTACTTCTATGGTATCTATCCAGTGGATGAATAGATACAATTCCAATTTTAGTGACAAGAAGGCTACAGTCACCCAAAGTCTTACACTGTGCAACACCACCTTGATTACCTGACAGGATGACTGTGATGACTTTTTAGTGACACTCTGGTGGTAGTTCATGATGGTATTTCTTAAAATACTGGTGATTATGTTGTTAGGTTCATGCCCCTAAGCAGTAACAAAATAAGTTATGTCAGAATTATCTGAGAGAAGAGTGTTTGTCACAGTGAGATAGCTGTTATTTACTGATAAAATTTCAGTTCTAGTGTATCACTCAGGATGCTTGAGATGACAAAACAGTCACTGTTGCCATGTTTACCTGAAGAACATTTCCAAAAATCTCATCTTTAGCACCCCTTTGATGTTCAAAACATGTAAGGTTCATTTAAATTTATGCAAGAATAGTAAATGATTCTTTTCCTGTTTTCTTCACAAGTATTTTAAAGAATGTTAAATTCTCATCGTACCTTAGCTTGTATTGATACTGATTTTCTCTCTTATTTATGCAAAAAAACACTCCACTCCTGATTAGCTGGCTCACCATAGGCAATCCACTCCCAACATCTCTATACCCCACAAACCCTACTGCTTTTTTCCCAGGTGGCATGTATGAATACTATCCATACCAAAGGTAATCCCATTTTCCATGCATCTTTACCATCAGAGCCTTAATTTACTGCGCTCTACCCTGTATGCTTTTCTTTGTTGTTTTTGAATGCCATGCTTGCAAGGTTATGGATTGCCAGTTGCCAACGCCAGCCCACTGTTCTTGAAGTCTTCTGCTTGTCTGGTCTGGAAATTCACTTGTTGCTTTCCTTTCCCTGATTATGGGATTGTGCTGTGTTGGTAAGTAGAGAGGGAGATACTGATGGGTCCTATGGAGGATTAACTGTTGAAATTGGTGCTACTATTTTTGTTGTCCTGCTGTCAGTAGCGCTTGTGGTAGTGATGGAGCTTCTAGACTGGAATGTTGTCATATAAAAAGACAGCAATGAAAACAAAAAAATTCCTCGCATATTCAAGTCCGTTCCCTTGGGATCAGTGTTGTGCTGTAGCTATTGTGCTCTATGCATTTCCCAGTGCTGTATGTGGTTGTGGTTTTAAATTCCCTATCTCTGACCCTTGAGGTTTTTCAGATACTGGATTCAGGATTTATGTAGACCTATATAGCCCATATGCGCATTAGCAGTGGGAATTGTTGCTATGCAGCACTTCTGTGATGTTTTGACCAGGTGTCCTCTGAAATGTGCTATCAAGAGACTTTAAGGGTGCTATTCTAAGGCCACATCTATTCTAGAAGAATTGAATGTGCCAAGACGTGTTCTCTGCTGTTGAAGCTGGCTGGGGCTCCGTAACCATGTGCTAATAAGCTCACTGTCCTTCAAAACAAGGCTTTGCCTAAATTGCAAGCTGGATGGTTTGAGACCAGGTGTGAAGGAGCAGCATGGGCCAGCTACTCTGTAGTGAGTGGATGGCTTGCAGGGAGCTGAGACCAGAAACATGGCTGGCAGAGGCAATGGTCCATGTCCATGTCCCTGTCCCTGTCCCTGCTACCTCTCCTCTCTTGTCAGTAAGTGTAGGACAAGTTTCTGACTTATTGGAGGTAAGCTCCAGTTTTTTCCACTGAGCGTGGTGGATGGTGTGGCCTAGGTGAATCCTTGTCAGCTGCAGAAATAGGCCGCCTTCTGCTTCCTCATCAGAAAGCCAAATTAGTGTGGGGAATAGAGACACCAGCACTGTGGCACACAACATAGATATAAGGTAAGAATATAAATCCAGTTTGTCCCAGAACTATTTAGTTGACTAACTTGTATGTAGCCTAAGAAATCCTGTCTCATTTTTCACACAGGGTTACCAGCTGTTTGGACTGCTGTTCTGTGTTTCACAGACAGAGTTGCCAGCTCCCTTCAGAAGTCAAGCATTTGTAGTCAAGACGCAAAGTTAACACATGCACAGGTTTAACCTGGGACTCTAATCTCATTGTAGAAGAAATAATGGTAAACCATGATTTCGCCTTCATAAATCCATGCTGACTACTCCTGATCATCATCTTGTCCTTCCATGTGCCTGGAAATTGCTCCATCAGCTTCCCAGGGCCGGATGTGAAGCTGACTGGCCTGTAATTCCCTGCATCTTCCTTCTTGACCTTCTCGAAGACAGGATTGACATTTACTTTTCTCCAGTCCTCAGGAACATATCCCAGTTGCCATTACCTATCAAAAATAACTGAGTGCCCTTGCAATGACATCATTAGAAATGGTTATAATATGAGCGCTTTAACCCAACATGGAGTCCAGGGCGGCTAGATATGTCTTGAACAAACTGTAAGAAGATACCAGCCCCAGTACTAACCTATGGGAGTGAGAAACCCAGTGATCTAATAGAGGTTCATGAGGTGTCTCCCATACTAAGAGATTTTGACCAATTATTTAATGGATGAAAAAATTATAATGTTATTTATATGTAATAACTAATTAGCATTTGTTATAGTGTAAATGCCTTAGCGCATAAATAATCTGTAGATTATACATTAAATTCAGGTTCAGCAAATACTTACCACCAAGGAGATCCTGGGTATTGAATAGCATGGAATGAAACTTAACGCTAAACAAGACAAAACAAATATAAGCTTGCAGTAGGATTTTTGACAACACATGCCCAAGTATCCTCTTATAAGGCAGACAAATATGCCTGTTTTTCAAGCTCTTCAGACACAAACTGGTCAAACAGTCTATGCCAATTAAATATAAGATATCTTTAAAGCTTGCTAGGACAGAGCTCTGTCTTCTGAACATTGATGACAATGAATTGCCAGTCACTCTAGAATAAGTCAATTTTCTATTTTACTCTTTCATCTATGTTCATATTATAGAATATATCAGGAAAAAAAACCCCAAACGAACAATTTCCTTAGAATCATCTGCTGGATTAGCAGTAATAGATGTTTTGATCAAATAACTTTTAAATGACTAATAAACAACCAACAGTTATTCATTCCACTGCCATTTGTTTGTATTAGGAACAAATCCAGGATTAGAAATCAGAGCAGGCTCTCAAACATTGTTCTGTGAAGCTTTTAAAGAAAGATTCATACCTTTGAAAGGATTTATGAATGATGTCAAAGAATTTATTGCTTTGCCTGGAGGAATTTGTGTAATCAACCTTCTCCTGCAATGTCCACTGGCTGCATAGTGGAATGGTGAGTGCCAGTTTGGGGAAGCTTATTGCATAAGCACATAAAACCAGCGTAGCTCCAGCATGGCAGCAGGCCAAGGAAAATCCTGTGAAAATTTACAACATATAACCTGTACATGTGAGTCTTTTCTCTACTAATTTGAAAGTCTGAAGGGTGCCCTCTGCTATTCAAAATTAATACAGCAACATCAGATGTCCCCATGTAAAGAGAAAGCAATTCCTGTATTTACATTACAGTGGTAATGACATAATAACTTTGTTAACTGTACTCAGAAATTAATGAGTTAAAAAAGATAGGTCTGTAAAACTGCACTTTTGTTTCAGATTACTGCAATGACAATTTGAAAGATGGTTTTTCACTCCAGTGAGACTAATACAGGCAGACATCACTCAGCAGCCCAGGGAAGTTTCGGTCAGTCTGACAAATCCTGCTTGAGGTTTGCAAGAAAACAGGTGGGGTTGTTTTGAGTCTGGCAGGTGAGTCCCTCAGAGGCTGTGCAGAGGAAAGGTCGGTGCTGGATAGCTGTCTTCTCCCTGGACACCCTGGGGCGGTGATGCTCTCTCAGCTCCCAGTTATTTAACCCAGTGGGAAGGAAAGGCTGGCCCCGACCTGAGGGGAATGGGAGGGTTCCTGGATGAAAACCCAGACTCAGACATTTCTAGGCACTTTCAAAGACCTTTACGCTGGTACAGGGTAGCATTGGTATCATTACCATATAAATTATTTCATAAGCATAATTCATATTACTTTTTCTACACCTGCTGTAGATAGGACCTTTGTAAGACTTTTACAAAAGTGACTTTATAAGAATGTTTTTTTATAAGGAAGTTTTCCCATTTATTTCAATGAAGCCATGTTTCCCCCAGAATCTCTTTCCTGAAAACTTTACTGTCTGGGAGACCTTGACAGGCTGCAGGTGGTAGTGCTGGTAAAAGCAGCAATGGACCTGGTTTCAGGTTTTGAAGTGTGGTGCTCTGTGTGGTTCTGCCAGGGAGCTGAGTCCCGGTCAGTGTTTAGTAGATGCGTAAGGAGAATGAGTACTTCTCTCTGTTGAGAGTTCTTCCTCTGCTACAAAATGAGAATATTGCAGGGCTGATACCTTTACAGGACTTACTGGCTTGCTTGAGATGATGGGATATTTTCTGAAAAGTTCTAAGGCAGGATTTATATACTGAGGGTTGCTTTTAGTTGAGAATCATTAGTTAAATCAGAGGATCTGGTCTCTGACCTGGACTCACTACTCATGGTCCATTCCCTGGGATCTAGTCACCAAAAATGAGCCCTGAGATGCAGTTTGTTTCCGCACAGGACTTCAGAAAGCTGCTAACATTTCCTTTTCACTGTAAAGAAGTGAGTGTCTCCAAGATCTATAAAAGTTTCAGGAATGACAACACATTCTTATTCAGAGTACAGTCTATGAGGTGTGAGCAGAGAGAAATGGTGAACTCTCTGCAGAGAGTGCCATAGGGGAAATGTGAGGATCATCGCATCATAGATGATGATATGTGGGGCACTGTTATCAAGTAGATATCCCACCATCCAAAGCAGCAACCTGAGGAGATGAGAAGGGCATGCAACACCACCGATCCTGGTGTTCACTGACTCTACATGGAAGGTGAGGACACACAGGCTATCAGAAGGTGCAACGCATCAGGTAGGGCTGGGAGCTTAGGCATTGCTAGAGGGTTAAGTGTAC